>NC_136071.1:184709242-185236742 GCF_964261635.1 Lissotriton helveticus
AGTATTCCAGTACAACATGTGTAGAGAACACTCGATCAATTGTACTTGTGGACTCTCTAAAGCCCACATGGAGCGGTGTCATAATCTGATTGACAGCTAGCCAATCCTGTAGTCTACCCAGGATCACCTTACTTAAAAGCTTATAAGACTTATTCCCTGATAGTTTGCAGGCAAGTCACGTGATCCCTTTTTAAAGACGGGAATTATTTCGGCCCCTTCCCAAGTGTGTGGAATAGGTGCCCCCTTCAAAATCGCTATAAATACCCTTGCAAAGGTAAGCACTCCAGAGGTTTTTCTCACTCAAGAGTAGGTCACTAGGGATTTCGTCTAGCCCGGGACTTTATTAGGGACTATTCCCCTGATGGCCACATTTATTTCTTCCACTCTGATATTTTTGGGCATCTTTTCTTGTGCATAATTGGTGGACCAAAGGGAGACAATCTTAGCGCTTATGACCAACTCACCTTGACCGCTAGACGGCTGACACAATTCCCCAGAACCCAGAAGTCTCCCTGTGTTAGCTTGCTGATCCCCCTTCTGCAGTAAAAACTGGAAAAGTGTTCCACCCAGTCTCTAGCTGCAATGTTATTTTGTATGATACTGAACTCCTCCCTGCGACCCGTTGCTACCAAGTTCCAGATGGATCGATGATCTTTCAATTTGACAGCATCTAGGGGGGGTTCCCATATTGAAAGGTAAGTGCATATAGGAAAGTATTGATTTGCTATCCCTAAATTCACATCTTCTTACTTTGAAGATAAATGTAGCATGAAGGTACATGTATGTGTTAGAAATAGAAACTCTAGTCTGATTTACCTGCCAATATGCGTTTTTGAGAGTTTGCCCTTGATATTGTGTCCCATTGATATTTTGGGGTCGATATTGAGGGTTCACACCATTGCAGAGAATGTTGACACAATATGGCTAATGTTATTCTCTTCGGAGCTCATTTGAACAGGTAAGCTCCTTTTTATTTTGTGAGCACAGAGCTCAGAAGTGAAGTATTGCAACTGCCTGTGGTTGTGAATGGCATGGAACTTATTCCTTGAAGAGGGGGGCTAAGTATTCATTACCTACTCCTAGGGCCATCTAACACACCCTTGCCTCAATTTTACTTAGCATTAAACTCGAAGAAGAGTATGCTGCCCATATCTGGTCACTCTATGTCACTAGAAGGCGTTACATTAAATAAAATATATTGAATCACTACAAAATAAACAACATTAATTTAAGAACTAAATCACAAAATAAGTATGGGTTAAGTGGATGGGGAATTAAGAGTAGCAATAGACGCTAAACTTGAACTTGTAATTGCAGGTGCTGTAGTGGATGTTATATTTTTATGTCGATATTAATGACCTCGAAGTAGTGTAATGCAACCACCACACATTGATTGAAGTAAGCACTTTAACAATACGTGCCATTCTAGCCCCAACATTGTACTGTCCCAAACAGTAAATTAATCATCATAAGGGCACTTAAAAGTGTGTCATCAGTCACTGTCTGAAAGTGTCTTTTCCACAAGGGATTGACACTAATAGACATAGCCACATCATTTTACCCTTCACTTCCTACAGAGGTCCTTAATTCAAATATCTTTTGGCCTTTTTAGTTTGCTAAGATCGTGACCTTGTCTTTATCACCATTCATTTTTCTACTGTTAATTTTGCCACACTCCCCAAAGGCGCATAAATGTTTTGGAAGCTTTTAGTATCCTGTCTATACATTGCAATGTATTAGTGCAACTAGTGCCCATTTTTGATGGACATGCATTATTTATCATCTGTTCGAATGGATGTCTGGCTGGGACTTATACGTTCATGGATGAGAGTACGCGGACGTTATACAGGGTGATCTCAACCTCATGTACCTATATATAACTGGATTAATATTTAAAGGGCCCGATTCACAAAGGGCAATGTTCTGAGTGCGGAGTCGTAAAGGCTCTGCCCCAAGTGTGGAGACTCTGCACTAATAACTTTATGAATCATAGGTCCCTTTATGAATCAGGCCTGAAGGCCCAGATTCGGAAAGGTGTCACGGAAAACAGCGCAGCAGCCAAAAATGTTGCGCTGCGTGACAGGGAGGGAGCAGGAGAGCATCATATCTATAGAGATATGGCGCTCTATTCACCTCTCCTTAGAGCGGCCGTGCGCCAAGCACACACCTTAGCGCCATAGTGCTAAGGTGCGTGTCTGAGACTAACATAGAATTAGTCCAGGAAGGGTATCCTTCCTGTACAAAATACCATGGCAAGACAAGTGAAAAGCATTTCCCCTACCATGTATTTGTGCTTTACAGTGCAGCACGCATGCAAAGTTGGAAAAAAAAGGAGAAATGAAAACATTTCTCTTTTTAACACCTGCTTTTCAGCGGCGTTAATTTTTTGCGCTAAACCCTGTCCACTCATGTTAGGAGATAGGGTTTAGTGCCAAATAGCATGGGTGGTTGCATGGGAACGACCATGTACTACCAATGTAATGTCCCCTTGATGCAAAGTAATGCAAAGCAGCATTTGTTGCACTGCTTAGCATTACTTTCCCATACAAACCAACGCTAATGCCTATTACCATTGGTTTGTTAATGGCCATGAAGGTTTAGCGTCAGGTTAGTGTTTATTTTATTTATTTTATTTTGACATTTATAGAGCGCGCTGCTACCAAACGGTGTCCTGGCGCTGTAATGATAGCTCCCCTAGCTAGGGCTCCTGTTTATTTTGTAAACAACCAAGTTTTCAAACTTCTACGAAAGGTAATCAGGTCCGTGGACAATCGGAGGGCCACCGGGAGGGCATTCCAGGCCAGGGCAGCCCCTCAAATGAAACTTCTGCCCCCCCAGCACACTTTCCTAATGCGTGGAGTCTTAATCTGCCCAAGAGCGGCTGACCTGAGGAGACTACCTGGTCTGTACCAGTGGAAATGTTGGCCAAAAAAAGGTGGGCCAATTCCATGGTCTGCCTTAAAGACAATACACATGGTTTTAAATAGGATCCGCTTCCGCACTGGTAGCCAATGTAGCTTCACCAGTTCCTGCGAAATGGAGGAGAACTTAGGTAGGCCTGTAAGAAGGTGGGCTGCTGCATTCTGCAGAATCTGTAGCTTGTTGAGGACTCCTTGCTGGGCTTCAAGGAGTAGGCTATTACCATAGTCAAGTCGTGACAGCACAAGGGCCGTCACCACCGTTTTTTTGCAGTCAGCTGGTAGGAAAGGGAGGACCTTCCGAAGGATTTTCAGCATCCAGTGGATGGATAAGGATAGGGCGTTTACATGAAGTCTGAAAGAGAGTCTATCGTCTATCACAGCCCCCAAGTTCTTACCCTTGCTAACCGGGATGGGGGGAATCCCCATCACTTCCGGCCACCACCACGGGCTCCAGAAGTTGACTGTGGAGCCAAACAATATCAGTTCGGTTTTGGCCGAGTTAAGCTTTAGGCAGTTCCTGGCCATCCAGGTACTTACTGCTGTCATGCATTCCTGAAACTTACCGGCCACGTCATCCTCTCTCCCTGGAAGCAGAGACACCACAATCTGTGTGTCATCCGCATAAGATGTTAGTTCAAACCCATAGGAGCAGATAACCGGGGCCAAGGAAGATACGTAGATATTAAACAGGGTGGGGCTAAGCGGGGATCCCTGAGGAACCCCGCAAGGTGGTTGGAAAGGTTTTGACTCAAATTCCCCCAGTGCCACCACCTGGACCCTGTTGGTCAGGAAGGCTCTCAAGATGTCTAAGGCCTTCCCCTGCACCCCGCATTCTTCCAAACGGTCCACGAAGATGGTATGGTGGACCGTATCAAAGGCCGCCGATAAGTCCAGCATAACCAAGGCCGCACGACCCCCTGAATCCATCACTCTCCTGATTTCTTCCGTCGATTTAATCAGGGCGGATTCCATACTATGGCCAGGTCTAAACCCATGCTGCGAAATGTCGAGACCTTGAGTGGTTCCTTGGAATGCACTGAGATGGGTGTTCATAGCTCTTTCTATGAGTTTAGCCGGCAGTGGTAATCTCGCGATCGGCCGATAGTTGTTGGGGTCGGCAATGTCCAGATTAGGTTTTTTTAATAGAGGTCTAACAGAGGCCAGTTTCTAGCTAGATGGAAAATCCCCTGTCTCGAATAGCTGGTTAAATAACTTGCTAGGAAATCGGCTATCGGAGCCGCTGCCTGCTTTGCCACAGTTGCCGGACAGGGATCATGAGGCGAACCAGACTTTATGCTCAACAGCTGCTTCCTGATCTCTTCTCCACTGACCGGGGCAAACAAAAGCAGTTTGGTCTCCTGTATGTTTGCTATCAAATTCCTGGACCTGGATTCATACAGGCTCTGCCTAACTTGGACTTCCATAGATACAAAAATGTTCTCAACCTTGCTCATGAAGAACTGAGCAAGGTTCTCACAGAGTTCCAGGTTGGGGGGCGTGGCCTCTGGCTTGGGCATTACCAAGCTTGCAACCGTGTGCAAAAGCTCATTGAGTGAGCTCTTGGCCCCAAGAATGCGATCCGTGAAGTAGGATTGTTTAAGTTGTCTAATCCTCTCTTTATAGGTCCCCTGGCTAGATCTGTATTTCTTTTTTTCCGCCTCACTGTAGTTTTTACGCCAGGCCTGTTCAAGCTTTTTACACTCGAGTTTTAGGTCCCTGAGTTCCTCTGAGAACCAGGGGGCTGACGGGATGGTGCGGGAAGGGCGCCAACTTTTTGGTGGAGCTAGAGTAGTGCAGGCCTGATCAATCCAATTGGCGTATGTAGCTGCCGCTTTGTCAGCCTCTACTGGCATGGCGACCAAAGAGGCCACTAGCAACTCCTCCAGGGCGTTCCCCTCTATTTTATTCCAGGCTCTACAGGTTCTGACTTCCTTCTTATCCTGTCTCGCCCTTTGCGGTGATGTGGCTAAGATGCTAAACCGAACCATAGCATGGTCAGACCAAGCGACGGGCTCTGTATGTAGGAACTTCAATTCTGGGTGATTTGTATAAATACCATCCAAGGTGTGGCCGGCCGTGTGAGTGGAGCCTGTAACCACCTGTGCTAGACCTACCCCCTCCATTAACTCTGCTAGGGCCATTGTATCGCCGTCCAGACTATTTTCTAAATGAAAATTAAAGTCCCCCAGGACGGTGTAGGCCTTTGCACACAGCGCTTCTTCTAAGAAGTTGCCCGCTGTACCCAGAAACTGTGACTTGGTGCCGGGCAGTCTGTATAACAGACAGCCCCTAAAGGATTGGTGGTCGGATAAAATTAGGTGAAACGCCAGAGCATCACATGAATCGGAAAGTATTGGGAAAAAACTGCCTTTAATAGAGGAGTGATAAATGACCCCCAGACCGCCTCGTCTTTTCTGTGGCCTGTCTAAAATGAAGCTGAGGTAATCTACTGGGGTAGCCTTCACTACATCCAGCCTGGAGGCCGCGTCCGTCCATGTCTCAGTGAGTGTTGAAAACCGTAATGCTAACCCAACCTGATCTACCACACCCACTGTAGAAGTGAGGCTGCGGTGGAGGCACCGTCACCAAGACAAGGAACTTGTTTCAGGAACATCGCATCCCCCCTAGAGCATCGGCGGATTGGACAATTACCCTGCAAAGAGAAGCCGCAAAGAATCTCCTGTCACTTCTGTGATGTGACTTCATTTGAAGAACTCTGCGATTGCTGAGTGCAGCCTAATTGATTCAGCTGCTGCTGCTCCAAGTGCCTGCAGATGGGGCGAGGGCCGGAACTCTGCACACTCCAAGCTTGCATGTGCTGGTAAGGCTAATTTGGGGCCAGAGGGAGCTTCCTTGCTAGCTAGCACTGCAGCTCTGGAACACTGTTGGCGTTAAAACAGAATCAGAGTGGACTCTTGAGACTCAGAAAACTAGTGGGCTTGCCCTGGATGAGGGGGGGAATAACCACTATCACAAGGGGCAAGGAGGGAGTTGTACGTGGGGAACCACCTAAAGAAACACTAGAGTCATGACCTCTGGGAGACTGTGTTGTTGTTTGTGAATGTCGTACTTTTCCTTTGTGTTGTTAGCAGTAGAAATAAAATACTTCTCTTTTTTCATAAAAGTGAGTATTTGGCTGGACAATGATTTATAGCTGCGCACATTTTGAGCTGTGAGCCTGTGTTCACTCCTCTATATCCACACCTCCCCACCAAGGGAGCATTGGTTTGCATGGACCATGCTATTCTTGAGAGTCAAGTGCTGAGGAGGGACTTGCCCTAGTTCCTTAGGATACATTGTAGGTCGGACTTCGGGACATCAGGAGTAAAAGGCCTCTACCACCACAGTTCGGCCCAGTAGACCATGCGTGCCCTATGGCCCTCTGAAAGGGGTTCTGACACTCACCTTGTGTTAATTTGGATGATCTGTTTACTCTGTTGGCTTGTTGGTTGTTCATGGTAGTGTAATCAGGCTAAGCATTGCCTTCATCTATGTGGCATCATTGTCTTTAAGTGTGTGCTTGTGAAGGATCTACCTCACACGTCTGTTGCACACACAAGCTGTAGGCTGTCCCAGAGATGCTTGAATACTATATAATATTATGTTGTCTGAGAAATAGTAATGGTGATGCTATAAGGAAACAGAAGATGTAGCCCAGTAACCCGCTTTCAGAAAGGATAGTACATTTTAGAAAAGAAATGCTATTCCCCAAAGAAGTCTTTAATTTTATGTATCTATGAGTGCTGAATCAACCAGGCCCTCCTGTGATTAAATCGCAAGTGTTTGAGCTTGCTAACAAATTTTCAAATGTTTTTGGAAAGGAATGGGTTCAAGACAGCGCTAGACGCCCCAAGATCCAAAATATGTGTAGCCTAATATGAAGAAATATTAAAGGTACTCAGCTCTATAATAATTTGAATGGAAATATTGAACAATGAACAGGGGCAGCATGGAGCATAATAGGAAGATGGTTAGTTAACATATATCAGATTGAGATTTGATGAGCGCAATAAATGCCATATTGTGAGCATTAGCATTGAAGACACTTATGTGTATTAATAAAAATCTATAACTAATAAGAGGCAAAGACCAAAATACACATGTATGCAATGACTGTTGGGTATGAAAGTCCAAAATCACTCTAACCTCTAATGCCAGGAATGGTTCTTTAGGAATGTTGTAAACATCTGGATAGATGGTCCTGGCTTGATGATGATGAATAGGACGGGAGCTAGTAGGTAGAAGAAGCATAGGGAGGTTTGGGTGAAACCAGGAGATTCTGCTTCACAGGCTGTAGGTTACAGGTATGGTTATAGTGATCCAGTGTGCTTGAAGGGTAGTCAGGAGCTAAACCACTGGCTCCTATAAATGCAAGAGTTAATACATAGTAAAACGCCCTGCTCCTTGAAGTGAGCAAGCCTGCCACATGGCAGTAGGATGAGATGTGAGTTCACAAGGAAAAACTGAAAATTGCTCTTGTAGCAACATTCAAGATGTTGTCAGTGGGGCAAAGGCAGTGAAGGGCTGGGAATAGAAGGCAGCCCTGGCAAATGTTGTTCCACCATGCATTTCAGTGTCTGTGCAACAAGCATCACTATTGCAAGCCGCATTAAGACAGGGTGCGTCCTATCTTGAAGGTACGGCCCTTGCCCTATCGCTGACTCCTTCAGTATGTACGTTATCTCTCTAGATCAGGATCTGGCCTGCCTGGCCCGACTACCAGGCTCTCTTCAGTGCTTGCTTCATGGCCACTGTCCTGACACATAAATTTAGGCACTATGCAACAGCCACTATCCCAATGCATGTGCAGGTAAAAGCCGCTGTAATAAAAATCACAAGCTGGGCAGGAAGGAGCAAACTTTCAAAGACAGTGTAATGTTGCATTTTTTGAGGAATTGCTGTTTTCTCCTATCACCCCTAGGGACCGAAACCAACCAGTCCGGCCATGGCCCAAGGAGTCTTGAGGGAATCTGTGTAGCAGGCGGTTGGAATAGACCAGTTTATTTGGGTGCTAGCGAATTTAGCATTGTTTTGCGTATATGGAATGGGAAGACTAGATGTGATGGAGCTGAAACCTCATTTCATTTGTAGGGGTGCATCATAATCCTGTGTAGAGCGCACCCACTTATAATCTTGAACCTGTATTTACTTGAAGTGTTAGAATTGTGAAACGAATGAATAGAACTACATGACATATTATAGGTTATTGACAAGTATTATAGAGAATTCATGTAGAAAATTGATGTTAACTAGCAGAAAACGTAAACACGAAGAACTTGTGTTGCGAAACTGACCAATATTAATGTACTAAATGTGCTTATTAACTGTGATGTTTCATACGTAGGCGAATGCATTTGTTGACAATGTATGATCAGGACTGTACCCAGAGTGGATGGCATGAGCAAGTTACATTATGGGATTTCTACCCATGGATAACTGATTGTTGGAACTAGGTTAAGAGCCCCACTTCTTTCTTGCCTTCAGAGAGAGAGCATCCCAGAATGAGCTCTGTCTGCGGTAGTGGATTTATGCTACTTGACCCATTGATGGTGAAGAGGCTGCTTAGGAAAACTCAATGCACTGACACCTTTTATCTTTCCTCTTGAAAATGCTTTTGTAGGGATGTCATCCTAACGTTAGAATAGGGATAGATGTAATGCTTTTCACTCACCAACCCTTGATGCAGGGAAATCTGGCCTCATGCTTTCTGATTTTCTGTATCCAACTTCTTGAATTAATAGTTTTGTTCATGCTGCACCGTATAAATTGGATGGGTTGATTAAACTTCATGCTAATTCCTTTGTATTTCCACACCCTCGTATTGAGGTGTCACTATGTCCAGTTAACAGGATTAAGGGCAATAACAGTTATCACAAAATGGTACTGATAGTTGGATGGGTGCATGTGATCGGCATGTGGACTTGAGAATCTGACAACTACTTTTCTACACAATTGATAAAAGAGGCCTTTTGTCTTATTACACACACGCATTGTCTTGTTTACAACTTAAAACTGATGTATTGTGTGCATGTGTTCTAGGTACTACATACAGACTAAAAACAAAAAGAATAAATAAAATGAAAATGTATTTAACAAAAAGTAGGACTGGTCTAAAGTTCAATTTTAATAATATGAAATATGGAAGATAACAGCAACAAGCCATACTCTACAGTCAGAGCAATGGAAAAGAGGTTCATTGATAATACATTAGGTATGTCACTCTTCAGAAAAGACTCTGCCTCAAATTCAACTTTGTTAACGTACATCTCTCGTGATCATGCACACAAAAATGAATACCGCATGGTGAGTTAGTTCATGCCAAACGATACGTCAAAATGGCAGATGAAATGATGACTAGTTCTTGAATTAATTGATTCACTTAACGGAAATGTGCCAAAAAAGCAGACCGTAAAGATAGAAGGGATCTGTTGACAGTGGACAATTAGACAAAACAATCACGTTAAATAAGTAAGAAATCCAGTGTAGATCTTCTGACACAGTTTGACAATTAGAGTAAGAACTATTGTAAATAATTCTGGGACATTTTGTTCTCAAATCCTATATTGAAAAATCACTTTTCTCCTACGCTAGGCATGTTATTTCTATGTGCTGATAACCTGAAAGATAGATTTACAAGATTTATATTTTGTTACCCCTTTGAATAAAAAAAGATGTTTACATTGTTTCTACAAATGGGGTGTTTGTACTATGTGTGATTTAACAATGAAAAAAGTTAAGTCTGTGAAGAAAGGAAAGTGAATTCTTTCAAAGCCAAACTGTACCAGTACCATGATTGTTAATCTGCCGTAGACTGCATGGATTATTGTATGTTGGCAGTAGCCTTCACCAATTGCAACCAAGACTTATGGAACACATCAGTTTGTTTAGAAGGAGTAATGAAAATTGCCCAGTTGTAATGCACTTTGAAGAGTGTTGTAATGATAATAAGAACTTTGGAACATTGAGCGCTCCCATTGAAGACATTGGAGTGTTCTGGCCTTCTACTGACTGGTAGAAGCTGGGAGCTCCAACATTCCAATGTTTGTTCACAGCTGTTGCTGTGAACAAACGGCTCATGGAGCCCGAGGGGATTTCAACCCCCTCAGGCAATGTGAGGTCTTTGTTTTACAAATTAGAACCTTCTCCCCTCTAGGAGCGGAAAGCTCTAAAAGCCTTACAGCCCTCGGTAGCGGGCTCTATCACCCCATTAAATGCCCGCTCCCTTGTTAAAAGGACCTCTCCTTCGGCTCAGGCATTTAACACTGGAGCAGGCGTTTAATGGTTGGCAGAGGCCGCTACGGCGGGCTCTAAAGCTATAGTATGAAACTCTTAAATTTTCAGTAATTTGTAGACAATGTAAATATGTGAGAAGTGGTAATTGTGAATTTATGATTTTATGATACACTCGTTATTATAATTACTCTTTGTAGCAATTATTTGATTCCCAGTGACTCACTTCTTCAATGTTTGTTTGGATTTTAAGAACTCTAACCATTTGTGGGATTCATAAATGTTAATGTTAATGCTATTTAATTACTACTACTGGAAGTGAAAGTGCATTATTCTTTTTATGCCTCATTGACCAGCTATGTCTACGACATGCTACATTATAATTAAAACTCGGATAAATACATATGGAACAGCAACTATTTACTTGTCTGTGTTTATTTTTCAATATGAATAAAACTGAAAAATGGTCTTTGAGTAATTCTCAATGTTTCAAGCCATGATTGCAAGGCCAATACCTTTGCACATTGACCGAAAGTGGAAATTCTGAAATAGGAAACACATTTATGATGATAATTAAATAGCTATAGAAGTGTACATGTGTTTGTGTACTGCAATGCTCATGTGTTGATATGAATATATTGATGTGTCATGTATGGGGACTTGAGGCAGTAAATTTCAAAAGGCATTCGAGTGAGAGTGTATCTTTATCGGTTAAATAAATAAAGAAATATGCTAGTTGCAACTTTATTTTTTTACTAAACAGAAAACATGGATAAATAAAGTTAGAAACAACAAATATGGATATAAACAGCTGGAAATGCCCTGATTATATTCACTTGTGTTGCACTTAAGTGGATAGCACCTGGGTATTATTGGCCAGGGAGTTATAAAACCTAGGCCTCTAAATACATCATGTGATCCTGAAATAGCCCATGGGTGTGGGCAAAACGTCAACTTGTATGTGTTTGCCACTCACCACAATGCACTTTTTCGATTAGCACTTTGAGCTTGCACTTTATCATGGAGCTGTGGTGATAAAGAAGTGAGTAGCTTTTGTAGTGAGTGGTGGTCTGAAAAACCTTTGAAGTGGATTAGGAGTGTAACGGAATAGCACTGCGTGATTGGCCACCCTCAGTTCTGTTGTTTCTCTTTTGTAGCTTAAATTATCAGAGTATTGTGTACAGAAACATAACTTCACCGTTTCGTCTTCTCCATTACAAGTACCAATAGCAAAAAAAAGGGGATAGGTGACACGTATAGTTTCTATACTGTAAGTTGTATGTCAGAATATTGTGAGAAAAGAGGCTTATGACAGAGAGTTTCCAGCTGTGCTTGCTGCATGAAGGGTCAAGGGTCACGGTATGCAGGAAAAGCGAGGGCTAGGGATGACTATGAAGTCTGGAGGAGGGGAGGAAGGTTGCTGGCCTGGTTTTGACCCCGAACAGGTCTTTTGGTTTTTCTTGGGTTCATTATGTGGCACTTTCATACTTAGATTTGAAGCTTGTTCACTTTAGTAATTTAGCCACTTGTGTTTTTAGAGTTCAGTGGGAACAAGCTGGAGTTTAAGAGTCATGCTGGAGACTTTTCATTTGCTAACCCAGTGTCTATGTTTTTGAGTACGGTGGATACGAAGTTGCACATTTTTTTGCAGTTTTATATAGCACAAACGTGACCCGAATGCAGTGGAGCACTTCTACGTGAGCACCAGTTATATTACACAAGGGCAGATTCTGGTTTTAGGCAAGGAGAGTTTAAAGGGCCTATTTATGAGTTTGGTGGTCCTAAACACACACTTACACTAAATATACTTACCTTGCTTAGTAAAGGCAATGTGTGGTAAAGATTGTTTCCTGTTTTGGAGTGGGTACCATGGTGACAGTGGCTGAGAGGGGAGACAGCGTTTACAATGCTGGTAATACCACGCGGGTTAATAACAACGCGGATGTTACGACATCCGTGTTGTTACTACGCATGGCATTACATCGCAAGTCGTTTCAAAGACTTGCACTAGGTGGCGTGTACCACCAGGGAATGTGTTGGATTTAAATCCAACACCTTCCCTGCTGTTGCACTAACTGGAATAGGAATAGTAATTTATACTATTCCTAAGTCCAGCGCACCATCTAGCGCAAGTCGTTGAAACAACTTGTGATGTAATGCCATGCGTGGTAACAACGCGGACAATGTAACGACCGCGTTGTTACCTACCGCGTGGTAACACCACACGTTGTAACATCACATATTCGTTGAGAGTCATTTTATGAGGAGGCCTGAGGTCACTGTATGAGACTTATCTTGTTAGTCACTGTGGTCCCTCCTCAGCTCAAAACACTGGTCAAATGGTTCCACAGTACATCTTTGCTCTTTGCAATCCATTCATGCAATCCTTTAGTGGGATAATATAACTGGTAAGCCAATCAAGTGTTATGTGGCTCCAGTAACATCACACAATCAGCAGTACCAGAAGTCATATTCAGGAAAGCTCTGAGTCTCCAGAGCAACTGGAGTCAAAGGGGGGACACTGGATCCCACTGAAGAGAAGCAGTCTGCAGATTAACCTAAGAAATGATAGGATTGATGCTGAGTCCCATCCTCTGCATGCACTAGTTAGGATGATGTGGAGCTGTACGAGAACTTTAGCCTTCCTATAAAGCATGCTTGCGTCTCAAAATGCGAATATGTTGTGAAGAAGGCGGCCATTTTGTATATTAGGAGGATTACTGACATTGTCAGGGAAATGAAAACGATGGGGCAGACATCCAGGTCTATTTTTGTGCAGCAATCTTTTCTTTTTGGCTCAATTGTGCTTAATTTGAAGCAAATGATGCGTGGTGATTAAAAGGCCATCTTCTAGAAAGCTGGCATTAACTGATTCAATTTATTTGCAAAACAGAGCGATTTTCCCTGGGACTGAGACTGAGTCTCTGCAGCGGCAAGGTAAGAAGAAGTTATGCACAGTGGAGGAGCCTCACTCCTTACTAGGAGAGTGCTGGAAGAGAGTAGGAACTGGGTGGATTCCTGTTCTGGTTGATATTCTTGAGCTAGAATCAGGTTCCAGGCTTGCCCCAGCAAATCATCCCTATGGTGCGGGTGGCATGTGCAAACCCTAAGCACAGGAAATAGTGCCAGTGCACCACGATTCACCCACGCATCACATCCACAGTTTCCTGACCTCATTCAGTTCCTGATGAAAAAGCTTGGTTTTCCACAGCCGAGCTTTAGCAGAATGGTCCTTTGTGAACCTCTCCCTGGCACCTAACTTGCCACACACCTGCAGAGGTCAATGTGCCTGAAGGCCCTGTTTAGGGATTTTCTTCAAATGCATATTCACCCTGCCCAGACTGAGGCAAGACAAGTGATCAATAGCCCCATGCACCATGGCAACATGCTTTTTGTATTTCAGAAAGAAATGCCCGCTTTGGGGGTTTGTCACAAAAAAGCTCAAAGGTCACCATAAAATAAGGCAGCCAGCAGAAGCACTTTTGCCAAAAGAATACCCACCAAGCTAGCATGGATTTTTTATTCTGGCATCCTAAAGTATTTTTTACTTTCTCAGGCTCTGGGTTTAGATAAGATTTGTTGGTCTATATAGGCTCTCTAGCATTACTGAGCGTAAGTATTCTACGCACCCACCAGGGATCCATGCACCCACCAGAGACCTCCGCTCTGCCCATCCGGCCTTGGCCACTGTCCCACGCATCTGCAAGACCACGGCTGGTGGAAGATCCTTCTCCTACCTCGCAGCAAAGCCTCTCCACTTCAGGCAATCATCGTCACTGCCTCAATTTAGGATGGATCTCAAAACCTGGCTCTTCGCCTGAACCACAGCGCCTTCGTGAATCAGCACCCTAACCACCCCCAGCGCCTTGAGACACTTACAGGTGACTAGTCACACTTTACAAGTCAATTGATTTTAAGTTGTATATAGCACACTAAATAAATTGAGTTTCAACCGTACAATACATGTTTATTAGTATCCATTTGAATGCATGTTAAGTAACCTTAGAATTATGAATTTTTTATGTTAAAATCGTGCATTTAAATTTACATTTGGAGGTTACATCGAACTGTTTCAAAGAGACACACATCTTAACAAGCTATTTCACTTGGATTGCATCTTAAAACCTGTAACACAAGAATCTCTGCAATAGAAACACTAATCCAATGACCTGTTCACATAAAATACAAATCTGTAACCCACACTTATGCTCTGAATGAGGCACTTTAGCCTTCTGAGCTGTGATGATTCACACCTGTCACATGTGAGGGCACAGAACTCTCTCCAACAAATGCATCCAGCCCAGAGTTGTCCTATCAGCATTATACAATGAAACTTGCTGGATAAATTTCGATTTTTACTGCAGGTGCACTGAACCCCCGTAACTTAATTTAAAATACAATCTGTTTTGTTGCAAATTGAGTACGACAGAATTACTTTCTTATTCCAATAAATATATATCCATACATATATATATATATATATATATATATATATATATATATATATATATATATATATATATATATATATATATATAAATATATATATATAAATATATATATACATATATATATATATACTGACCGGCATGAGCTTTGCCACTCTTGACTCTGCCCTCATGACTTCATCCCTCACGACTCAACCACCGCCAATCCCTATGTAAGGGTTCCTGGAGTATATTTTGTCTATTTCCAGCACAGACTTAGGATCAGCACAGACAAAATGTCACCAATCAAGTTATCCAACCTTAATCCAATCCATAGGAGCCCCTGTGTCCACTTCCATACTACAGTAATCCTGACGTGTACAGAGTGAGCACACTGCCAGCAGGTACATCACCAGAGGTGTATGTAGTTTTAGGGGGTGTTTGGGGTGTTACACCCCCCAATAAATGTATTTTATTGTAAAATAGTTGGGTGCATGTGATTTCAGTAGTGTTTGGTGATGTGTCTGTCGGATTTGTACAGACACACAGACAAAAAAGGCACACACACATTCTCTCCCTCCCTCTGTTTTGAAACTGTTCAACAATTTTTGTTATTTTACAAAATGTGTTTTCTTTCATTTAGTACCCCTGACCAAACCACATTCCTCTCCCTTTACACTGTCCTTTAAGTCCTTCTCATGCTGCTTGTTGCATAACGTATTTTAACAGTATATGCCAGCCTGATTGTTTTCGGAAAATCTGAGTCTTGTTCCCCCCTCCCCAATTTTACTGACCAAGCTACCAAGCTACGCCCATGTACATCACCCCAGTGCGGTGGTGATGTGTGAGGGTCTCCCAACATCTTTATTGTTTATTTCTTTATTTTTTAAGCTTATAAAGCACACAGCTACCGCCAACAGGGGTGTCCCGGCGCTTGTGGCGGCGGCAGATAAGGTACTAGACAGGGTCTAAGGGCTGGAAAACAGCCAGGTCTTTAGTGAACGTCGGAAGAGCGTCTCAGACTCGGCCGACCGCAAGGAGCATGGTAGGCTGCCAGGTTTTTGCCGTGATCTAGAGCGGCGGAAGCGTGGAGTAGCCAGAAGGTGGAGACTGTTTGATCTGAGGACACGGCTGGTCTGGGAGTGCTTGAGTCGAGCTCTAAGATAGGCTGGGCCATGACCCTGAAGTGATCTAAAGGTCAGGACGAGAGACTCGATTTGGATGCATTTGGTCACGGGAAGCCAATGGAGTTTCCTCAAGTGGCGGTAAGGGATTTTTGCATATCAACCTGGCAGCCGCGTTTTGAACGATCTGCAGATGTCTGATCAGATAAGGTGGAGCTCCCACATAGAGACTGTTTGCATAGTCGAGATGGGAGGTGATCAGGGCATGGATGATGGTAAAACAGGACTCCATGGGAAGAAAGTGAAAGATTTGCGGAGAATGTGCAGCTTTCCAAAGCAGGCAGAGGAAACCTGACTGATTTGGGATTTACACAATAGTTCATAATCAAACCGGAACCCAAGGTTCCTAGCCGAGTTCACCGGCTTGGGAGGGGATTCAGTTCGGATAGCCACCACAGCGATGTAGAAGGGGGGACTTGTTTGATTGAAAAATAGAACCTCAGTTTTGCCCGAGTTGAGTTTCAGCAAGTTCTGCGAAATCCAAGTGGAGATATTACATAATCAGTGTCTGAAATTGACAAACGCTGCCTCGGAGGGATCATTGAACGAGAACACCAGTTTCTGTCACACTCCGTTGTAGATTTCTTTCAAGACGTTCTCAATCAAGCTTCTTAATGAATCAAAATACATAAATTATTGGTTATTTGGGTGCAGGAACGGAATTTGTGCTGCATCTACCGCGTTGTAGAATCTCTCGATGCAAGCGTCATAGGTCAGCACTCCCAAGTGAATGGTGCTGTCTGCTGACGGACAGAGAAGCCGACATGTGATATGACGTCCCCTTTAGGGGTGCCTTTTCCCTTGGTTCCACCCATCTCTATCCGTCAACAGTGGCACCAGTGATTCCCACCAGAGGCTGTCCTGGCGCGTTTTCTTCCAGACAAACCTGTTGCGATCCAGCCTTCATTCCAGATGTGCAGCGCCACCTGCGTGATGACGTGCCCTGCCTCAGGAGACGAACCACTAATCACTGCTTTAAATAGCGATGGTAGACGTGTAATAACCTTCATCATCCTTTAAACAGCTGAGGGGACGTATAATGAACTGCATCATTACTTGAAAGTTGAAGGTAATGTAATAAGCAACATCGCTGCTTTAAACTGATGAGCTGACGTGCGATAAATTGCATTAGTGCTTTAAACAGCAAAGGTAACGTGTAATAAATGTCAACATTTCTTTAGACAACAGAGGGGACATGTAATAAACTGCATCATTACTTTCAACTGCAGAGTGGGCGTGTGATAAACTGCATCGTTACTTTAACACCTTCAATGCTACAGGAGATTTTTCTCCAGTGCTGCAAATGGATATTTACCATTGTTCATGACAAGGTCAGCTTGTCATAAGCACAGGTCCAGTAAACTGCATGACGAGCTGACCTTGTCATGAGCATGGAACAGGTTAAACGGCACAGGGAATATGTAATAGAATGCGTCATTACTTTAAACAGAAGGAGGGACGTGTAATAAACTGCATCATTACCTTAAATAGCAGATGGAATGTGTAATAAACTGCATTGTTACTTCAAACAGTAGAGAAGGCATGTGATAAACTCAATAATTATTTTAAACAGAAGAGAAGGCTTGTAATATAGTGCATCCTTAATTTAAACAACAGATGTGAAGGACATCTAACATGGGCTTCAATTGGAATTCCATAGAGCATATTATCAAGCCCATTATCGCCGTTTTAGCGGCAGTTTTCTGCCACTAAAGCGGCAATAATTTTATCGCCTGTCTTGATAATATGCCCCTGTATTTTTACCAACGATGTTCTGGCATGCAAGCAGTGTGACGAGCAAGCAGAGTAAAATATTTGTGCGTGGCATGTGTGGTTAGTTGTCCTCCAGTGCATGGATAGCCAAAAAATGGAGGTCGCCCATTAAACAGCATTGCCATTGAAATAGGTCGACTCCCGTGTCCCTGTGTTGTTCAATTTCCTTCCAGTCTCAAAACAGGCTGCTGCTGCCAGGTTGCTGGGAGATTACTTTGGGTCAATAGAGTCTTTAGTAAAACAGAGAAGGGCCACCTTCCCGGGAACAGACCAGCTTGCAGAGGTGAGCCTGTCCTTGGCAAAGAAGCATCACTTTGATAAAGACTCTGTCACGCCCATGGCCATTTCTGTCGCAAAAACAAAGGAGTTTGGGAATCTGGATTTTAAGGTTTGGAACTAATTTGCTGAGGATGTTACCAATCATGGAGTAAGACATGAGAGATGAACATCCTAGGCAGCTCTGGGGCATCATGGTCTCAGCGCTTGTAGATGTTTGTGTGGTTGGTCTGGGAGATGTTGATGTTCTTAGTGTGTAGGATGAGAATTCCATTTGCAATAGAGGGTTTCATTGCAAGCACCATAGGCCCACTTACAAGGGTCTAGGACTGGGGTGGCACCACTTGGTAGGGCAGGAATCTCAGATGGCAAAGTCCAGGTGCTGTTGGTGAGTTGATTGAAGTCTTTGATGTACCTGAGACTTCAGAACAGGAGGCAAGCTAGCAAGCCCTTGGAGTCACTTTGGTACTGAAGTGTAGAGATGGAGTCAAGTCCTTCTCACACCCAGCCAAGAGCGCAGCAGACAGTAGGTCAGCACAGCACAGCAGGAGTCCAGCAGAGTACTGCTGAGTGACAGTGCTTTCAGCAGAACAGCAGCCATTCTTCCTGTTAGAGTATCCACAAGTCCAGAAGTGTACTGAAGTGGTGGTGTCAGAGGTCCAGTATTTACACCCAGTTTTTTATAGTGGGGGAGACTTCAAAGACTGGTCTTTGAAGTACACAGAGTCCCTGTCCTTCCTGTCCTGGCTGCAGACTCACTACACAGCGTTATGCAGCCCTTTATGTGGGGATAAGCACATCCAATTCAGGTGTAAGTGTCAGCTCCTCCCTCCCATCCTGCCCAGGATGGCTCATTAGGCACACCAAAGCTCCTTTGCATGTGGCTGTCTAGAGGGAATGCAGAAAGACCGGCTGCCAACCACCCTAGATGTGTATTCAGAGACAGGCAGAAAGCACCAAATGGCTAAAATGAGAAAATGCCTACTTTATAAAAGTTAATCGATGAGTGTATATGCTAATACATTCATGGCTAAATTCGAAAATGACTATATCATGACAGACCAAACTTGGCAAGAAGGTCTCATATACTACAGAAGATACATCGACGATATATTTCTCATTTGGAAGAACACGCAAACATCATTAATCAACAACATACAGAGCTTAAGGGCGATATGTATGAAAGAACAGGTTTGCGATTCTGAATCTGCGAATTTTACCGAATCGCACCTTCAGAATCGCAAATCGATATGTATGAAAGAAATCGCTAATAAATAGCGATTCCTTAAAAATCGCTATTTATTAGCAATTACCCCATATGCGATTCCTTAACATGTAGGAATCGCATAATATGCGAATTCGCATCTGAAAATCGCAATTTTAGCAAAAAATCGCAAAAAGGGACAAAAAAAATCGCAGTTTTGCGAATTTCTAGAATGTTCCAATCAGGAACTCTGGTGCAGCATGATGACATCACAACCAGGAAGTGATTGACTACCCATGCTGCACCTGCAGAGTGAAGGTGTGTTTGGAACAGTGCAGTCACCTGGAGAACCATGGCTGAGAGTGGAGCCACGCCCATGCAGGAATCCCAGCAGCAGGAGAGTGAAAGCAGGAAAAGAAAACAAAAGTTTTCTGAGGCAGAATTGGAGGCACTCATCCATGAAATGGTGACAAACAACGAATTACTGTTTGGAAAGAAATCCAGGGAGGTGCCAGAGAGCCGCAAGAGGAGGATCTGGAAGACATACAGCACAAGGTGAATGCTGTGGGTGTGACACCCCGGAGTGTTGAGGACCTCCGAAAGCGATGGTACGACCTGCGGCTGCGCTCCAAGGAAAAACTGGCTGCCAGACTGGAGCAGTCCAGGCTAACAGGTGGTGGGACATCATCTGTTTCAGATTCAACACCCCTGGAGGAACTGGTGGAGGGTACCCTGCTACCAGAGAGTGTGGGAGGAGTGGCTGATTTGGACAGCTCTGACCAGCCAGCATCTGCAAAAGGTAAGAACCATGCCCTCACACCCTTAACACCCCCCAACACCCCCCAGCAGTGAGCCAGGGTCAAGATACAAGATAGGTAGTCCAGAGCAGGCACACAGGCAGACCCAGCAATGCATCATGGGAGATGTAGTCACATGTAAATCAAAGTTTAAAATTTGCAGTGAAAATATTCAAACATGTATTCTGCCAGGCTTGAGAGTGAAACAAGACACCAATGTACTTGTTAGAGGTGTGAAAATGTTATTTATACAGTGCAAGTCAGTGAAGTTAATCAATGTGTGCTGTTCCGTCCACAGCACCATCTTCTACACAGCCCTCAGCCAGTGTGACAGTAACTGAGTCAGGAGAAGCAGGCCAAGATGTCGACACAGAAGGGGAGGACAGCCCTGTGACCAGTCACATACATAGAAGGAGACACATAGTCAGACCTCTAGCGCCTATTCGGATGACGCAGAAGAAAGTGTGGAAATTGTACCAAATGTGGACACACAGCCAGAGCGACAGGGACCATCAACACAACAGCATGTCCCACGGAGTTCAGTCAGGCGCAGACGACGCACGGCCAACCTCTTTGATGAACGAGGCGATGAATCAGTGTATGCAGGACTGGAACTCAACATGTTGCAAGTGCAGCTCGTGCAGGCAAAAAACATAAAACTCTTACAAAGGGAGGTGGGAGGGCTTCCGTGCACTAAGGAATGACATGAAGGATGGCCTACAGGCCGTATGTGAAGAAATGCGTTCTGAGGGTAGTGCTAGGCGCAGAGGTTGGCAACGCCAGGACAGGTACGCCCGGGCCATCAACCGCCTGGCGGCTACATGTAGCATCCAGGCCATGCGCAGCATTGAGATGCAGCGTAAATTCAGCCATGCTGC
Source organism: Lissotriton helveticus (assembly GCF_964261635.1). Taxonomy (NCBI): domain Eukaryota; kingdom Metazoa; phylum Chordata; class Amphibia; order Caudata; family Salamandridae; genus Lissotriton; species Lissotriton helveticus. The sequence goes on from NC_136071.1 coordinate 184,729,933, forward strand.
ACAGGACATAGCTAATGCGCTCACGCAAGTGACCACTGCTATGGACGAGTTGCGTCAATTACGCACAACTGGGTCGGGAGTACTGACTCCAAGCGAAGAAGACAACCAGTCAGTTAGGAGCAGCACCACCCCACCGCTAACTTTAGAGAGACGCCGTAGTGGGAGAACCAATAGGGCTACACCTTCCACCGAACATTAGCCTGTGCATCATCCAACTTGTGAGGCACACCTTTACTGTTTTGAGCACTGTGAATGTAACATGTGCTAAATATATCTTGTTTGACTAATGTACCTTTTGAGTTGAAACATATCCTGCTATTAAGGATTAAAATCAACATTCACACTTATATGACTTGGCATTGTGTAGTTTGTTCTTACCTAGAAATAATTACGCGTAATCTCATCACGCCTCTGGCGCCCAGCCGTTGCAACAGCTCTACCAGCTACCATCCGTCCAGGTCCAGGCCCCTCCACATCAGAGGATCCTGAGTCACTCAGCTCCACTGAGTCACTCAGCTCCACTGGTGTCCCTTTTCTCGTGGCGATATTATGGAGCATGGCACAAGCCACCACTATTTTACAGCACTTGTTGGGGCTGTATTGGAGTGCACCTCCACTTTTGTGGAGGCACCGGAATCTGCTTTTCAGGATCCCAAATGTCCGTTCGATGGTGCCTCTGGTAGCAATGTGTGCCCTGTTGTACCTGCGTTCATTTGCATTGTTGGGATTGAGGTAGGGAGTCAAGATGAAATCCCATACTGCATAAGCACTGTCACCTGTGGATTAGATAAAAATATGTTAGCCAGTGACATGCACATGGTAGTTGGTATTAATGGCCCCTATGTCTGAAGGTATTTACCGAGTAGGTATCCCTCGCCAAACTCCCCTCTTGAGAGTCTACGATATATCCCACTGTGTCGGAAGATGAATGCATCATGTGTGCTGCCAGGGTACTTTGCTACGATGTCTGTGATGATGTGTTGTGCATCACACACCACCTGAATGTTCAGTGAGTGGTAGCATTTACGGTTTCTGAAGATGTGTTCATTGCCTGAGGGGGGGATATAGCAACATGTGTCCCATCTATGCATCCTATCACGTGTGGGAAATGTGAGATTTGATAGAAGTCCTGCTTTGTCTGTGCTATTGCCTGTGGTGTGCTGGGGAAGTAAATGTGATGTGGCATCCTCTGAACCATGGCATCTAGGAAGGCATGAAAGAATCGCGATAGGGAACTTTGTGACACCGCTCCTGCAGAGGCAATCACCCCCTGAAAACTTCCTGATGCCAACAAGTGTAATGAACACAGGACCTGTGTTTCTGTGGAGATGGCATTTGTCCTGCGTGTGGGGTGTTCAAGGTAGGGTCTGAGTTCTGCTATTAAATCATTTATGCTGTCTTCCTCAAGCCTGTAATGTGTGTAGAGCTCCTCCTCAAGGCGCTGGGAGATGGTCACGCGCAAACGGAATATCCTCTCCTGCCGTAGCCTCCTCTGTGCAGCAGCTCTCAAACGCATCCTCCTTGCAATGATGTAAAGGCCCGCCATTGTGGCAAGCAGTTTTTTGAATTCAGTGGCTGCTTAAATAGTTTGCACCTGGTTACCACCTGCTCCTACTTGGTGGTAATTGCGATTCTGTATTTTGCGAATTTCCAAAAATCGCTATTTGCGAATTTTTCACACATCTCATTGCGATTTATTTTTTGCGAAAATTGCTGATCTGCGATTGTTCTGCGAGTTCCAAATTTTGCGAATATGCGTTTGCTATTTTCTCACATTTGGAATTTGCTATTGTGCAATATCGCTATTTATTCGCAGATTGGCACTTCTCGCACACGGTGGAATCGCATTTTTTGCGATTCCTTATTTTCGATGCGTTTTGCATTCATACATGCCGATGAGCATTTTCACATTTGCAAACCCGGAAATTCAGCGATTTTCGGCCTTTGCGAATGCGAAAATGCTTGATACATGTCGCCCTTAATTTGGTCGACCCTAGAATTCAATTTACCCACCACATTGACAAACATGCCTTACCATTTCTTGACGTCATGGTAGAACTGAAGGAAAACCAAATACACACCAGTGTATTCAAGAAACCGACAGACAAGAACACTGCTTTATTGCACAAGAGTTTTCATCCAACAAACTTAATAAACAATTTACCAGTATCTCAATTCATTAGAATAAAACGAATATCATCAGAACAAACTACATGTAACAAATCATTAGAAGAAGAAAAACAGAGATACATATCACGAGGGTACCCCCAAGAACAACTGGACACACAAATAGCAAAAGTTAATGCAATTCCAAGATCACAACTCCTAGAAAAGAAACTAAAAAAATCAAGCAAGAGAATGGTATTTGTTTCGAAGTTCTCATCAGCATCAAGAGACATAAAGAAAATCATCATAAAAAGATGGGAAATACTAGAAACAGAAAGCGACTTTGGGTCACTATTCAAGGATAAACCACTTTTCGCCTATAAACGGGCAAAAAACCTCAAAGAATTATTGACCAAGCGCAATAGATAACCAGACAACACAAATCAGAATACCTACAAAGGCACAACAAAATCCTGGAACTGCAAGAATTGCAATAATGTAATTATAGGCAACATTTTACTACATCCACGTACTGGAGAGAACATCCAATTAAGACACACGACGAATTGTAACTCAGAGCATGTAATATACATGATCAAATGCCCATGTGGACTTTTATATGTGGGCAAGACAGAGAGAAAAATGAAAACGAGACTCACAGAGCACAAAAGCAGGATTCGAAACAAGAGTACAACATCACCATTGGCAATGCACTGGACAGAACACCAAATCATAAGAAGTGAGGTGCCCGAAGGTGGTTGGGCATCTCACGAAAAGTGATGGACTGGCATCACACTCCACCCGGAGTCATGCTTCATCATCTGCCAGTCCTCGCCCTCCAAAAACCGCGTTTGATGGAGGGCGGGCATGCACCTGGAGACAGGGATGCACAGGGATGCAGAAAAAGAAAGTGAATTAAAAAGCCATCGCAGTGCTCCCATAAATCCTTTATTCAAAAGGGAGACTGTGTGAGATTAAAATCAGGAGTGCGGTGAATCAGGATATTATCTTCCCATCACCGCTGTGTAGTTTTTTATATAAAAAGGTCAACATGTTTCTGCCTTCTGTCCATATGGGTACATGGCATTCATCAGGACCACTCAGAGTGGTGGTGATCCCTAACAAGATGGGGAACACACAGTGTTGTTTAAATGCCCCTCACACACCAACAGGCCCCTTGGTGTCATGCTTCATCATCGGGGCCTTCGCACCCCTCTACGGGATGCGGCGTGCTACGACTCGCGGATACGCAGGAGCACTTGAGAGTGAACTATGTGAGGGGGTGTGTTTGCTAAAGTGTGAGTGAGGTGAGGTGAAACAATGGTTAAAAGATACCTGGCGCGTGGGTGAAACAAATTTATTAAATCCCCGGCTGGTATTGTTAAAAAAGTGCAAGGCGTGGTTAAAAGAATACAGATTAGGGTATTACAACCACTGTGAAAAGTGTCAACATGTTTCGGAGCTCAGAGGCTCCTTCTTCAGGACAAGGATAGCACTTACCCTCCCCTTACTCACATGTAAATGTAAAAGTGTAAAAATTAATTACAACAATGTGTAATGTACCTAACAATGTTATATATGTAGGTGGGTGTCGTTGCGCCCAATTGGCGATGAAAACCTGTAGAGAGAAAGCATACATAAACACACTGGTCTAAGATGCACAGGCCCTAGGAGAAGAAAACAACTTCTCAGAATACAACAGGGTCAATCCAAAAATAGTGGAACCCTGTAAGGAATAAAAAAAGGAAAAAATACACACACAAGGACATAACACAACGCTCACAGATATGTATATATGTACACACACAGAACACAGAATTATTCTCTACTCTGATGGAAATAGAGCACAAAATAGGTAATTCGCGGCTTACTTAAAGTTCTCAAATATAAGACCTCATGAGCCTGTGCGTGTTATTGGGGGATCCTTCCTTTCTGTTCAGAAAATGACCTATAAAAACATTAATATATGGGATTCAGTTTGTTGTAGGTACCAATGCACCAAAGCGCCAAAATCAAGCTCCTTTTTCTGACCCAAAACTCACGGTTACTGCAATGGCTAGTCGCCTGCCTTCCCTCAACGCGGCTCCGATGAAGTGAGCGTGCATCGCGTCAGTACCCTCTTTTATACTCTGCCATTAGGTCATTACCGATGGTAAATTGAATAATGAGGCCCGGGAGAAGCCCAAATACGGACTTAGTAATCCGAGGAAGTCCGGTGCTGCGCGATCGGCCACCGCTATACCATACGCATGCGCCTCCCCAGCAGGACTAGTGTTAACTGCGCATGCGCGGAAAACTGAAGTCACCGCGCATGCGCAAAGGAGCGGCACTGCCGCTAGGGTCAGAACGCCTGCAAAAGAAACTTGGAAGTATAGCGAGCATGCGCGCTGCGGTGAAATGTCTCAAAATACGAGCTTTCATTCCAATGTAACAGGAAGAGGCAGAAAATAAGCAGGGCTACGTGGAGATAATCCAGACAGTAGTTAGCCATACATTCTGGAAGGGGCAATGGGTTCTATGTTGGAAATAGAGACTAACAAAATGGAGTGTGTCTACAAAAACCCAGAATTAGTTATAAATAGCCCCATCAGCTATATATTTATTTCTTAATTCACAGGGGTACTAGTAAAGGGAGAAGGAGGGTGAGATTATCTCTGTAGTGACAATATGACTTGATATACCCCAACAAAGTGATTCTCAGAAGTCATTTCGACAAAGTATAAGTGAAATGGCCCAATGCAGTTCATCTCAAGAGGTTCCAAGGAATGGAATCATTAAGCCCAGTGATATCAGTGCCAAGACGGAACACCCATCTTTGTTCTTTTTCCAGGAGGCCCACATCTGAGGGCAGTTGTTCTATTACCGTCCACTGTAATTCGTTGACACAGTGTTGGTGTTCGATGAAGTGGGCAGACATTTTTGTTGTAAGTTTTTTGCACCTGATGTTACTTTTGTGCTCATTGAGTCTCACTTTCACTGGTCTCGTAGTCATTCCCACATACTCTTTTCCACAGGGACACGTGATCAAGTACACAACATTCTTACTGTTGCAATTAGTAAAAACACGTTGGTCCCACTTTGTCCCGTTTGAAAAAGTCAAGGACAGGCTTTTTTTGGTGAGATGGCAATTGTTACAGTTGCCACATGGATGGTGGCCGTGAATGCCCTGCAGTCTTGGCTGGTCACTTTTTTTAGGCAATGGTCTTGTATGGACAAGCATGTCTCTTAAGTTCTTACCCCTTCTGTGTGCAAACAGAGGTTTCTCCAATGACAGACTTCCGCTCGTCAGTGTGCGCCAATGTTTATTGACCAGTTTCGTCACCTGGTTTGTAACTGGGCTGTATGTTGTGACACATACTGTTCTTTCCCCTTTATTGTCACTCCTTGGATTGTCCTCCAGGAGGGCCTCACGGTTGTTATTTCTAGCCCTTTTCATCGCCTTTTGGATCACAGTTTCTGGATACTGTCTCTGTCTCAGTTTTATACTGAGGTCTTTCGCCTGAGTTTTGTATTTGTTGATGTCACTACAATTCCGACGTAAACGGAGGAACTGTCCGTAGGGTAGATTCTCCCTCAGATGACGCGGATGAAAGCTGTCGAATCTGAGGAGACAGTTCCTGGCCGTCGGTTTGAAATGGGTCTCTGTTTTTAGGATGCCCGCTTGATGATAGATGTTTAAGTCCAGGAACACCATGCTCTTATTTGACACCTGGTGTGTGAATCTAAGAAATGCATTCTGGTTGTTCAACCAGTGAATGAATTCAGACACCGTGGTCTCATCTCCTTCCCAGATGACAAAAATGTCATCTATATACCTTCGCCAGGTATGAATCCTTGCCCTGTGTTGATTGTCTGGATGGAGAATCTTTGTAGATTCCAGATGATGGACATATAAACCCGCTAGACTTGGGGCAAAGGTGCTACCCATACTGGTCCCATGTTTCTGCCAGTAAAGGGTGCCTTCGTACTCAAAGAAATTCTTGGTAAGGGCCAGTGAAATGCATTCCAATACTACACTCCGGGGGGTGTGGTATTCCCAATTGGTAGAGTGCAGTACTTCCTCCATAATTTGTAGGGTCTCATCGTGTGGGAGGCTTGTATAGAGGCTCTCCACGTCCAGACTGAGGAGCATTTGAGGTGGGTTTCGACAACAAAGAGCCCAATTCCCACGCCAGAGAGGCTGGCGTGGTTATCAAGGTCCTCAATTCAATCCTTACCAGCCCCCTTTCCAATTCCCACAGTACCAGTTCGTTCCCCCACAAATGGGACAAATGTATCCTCAATGGGTCCCAGATCAAACCAATGCACCCCAGAATGTACAGCCTTTTTTATCCTGGGGCCAGGGATCCTGCAGGGGGAGGAACAAGAAGGGCAACAACGTCAACTGGCATCCCACAGAGGAGGCAGACCCACGGGTGTTGACGAGGAGCATGACGGCGAATCAAGCTTCAACGAGCAGCAGGGGGACCTAGTTATTAACATAACCCCATGGCCCCTTACTGAATTGCAAAAAAAGGTGCTCAACAAAGGTCTGGGGTATGTCCCCACCAATAAACCAGACCTTTTTCTACTGCACAAGGAAATGCAGGACTTCATCAGAACAGTTAAGTTGAGGGCCTTTTTCAAAGACAAAGAACCATCTACAGAGACCTCAGATACAGGTTTGAAACCTAGGTCAACCTTTACACCGATGGATCACCAACTCCCGGTTGAGGTATTGGCCTTCGAAAAAGCCATAATGCAGAACTGAAAAGTTTGGAAACTAAGCAAAAGATTTTTCAGAACATGACCCGAATGGAAAATGAGGCAATCAAGGAATTGAGGTTGAATAAGAATCTCACTATAAAACCCGCTGATAAGGGTGGGGCAGTGGTTGTCCAAACCACCCAGGCCTATGACAAAGAATGCAGGAGACTGCTCTCTGATAATAGGAACTATCAGATCTTAACTGAAGACCCCACTGAATAACTACGAGTGCGAATAGGTGGCATGGTCGAAGAGGCTCTTACACATGACTGGATAACCAAAAAAGAGTCTGAGTTTTTGATTCAGAATAATCCACGCATCCCTTATTTTTACACCATTCCTAAGGTGCATAAAAACTTAGAAAACCCTCCAGGACGGCCCATCGTATCCGGCATTTCATCAATCTTGGAACCTCTGTCCAAGTTTGCCGATGCCTTTCTGAGACCTATTGTACAAGCCACTGACATGTATCTGAGAGATACTAAAGCGGTACTCCAACTGCTACAAAACCAAACTTTTGATTCCACCTCTCAAATGCTCCTCAGTCTGGACGTGGAGAGCCTCTATACAAGCCTCCCACACGATGAGACCCTACAAATTATGGAGGAAGTACTGCACTCTACCAATTGGGAATACCACACCCCCCGGAGTGTAGTATTGGAATGCATTTCACTGGCCCTTACCAAGAATTTCTTTGAGTACGAAGGCACCCTTTACTGGCAGAAACATGGGACCAGTATGGGTAGCACCTTTGCCCCAAGTCTAGCGGGTTTATATGTCCATCATCTGGAATCTACAAAGATTCTCCATCCAGACAATCCACACAGGGCAAGGATTCATACCTGGCGAAGGTATATAGATGACATTTTTGTCATCTGGGAAGGAGATGAGACCACGGTGTCTGAATTCATTCACTGGTTGAACAACCAGAATGCATTTCTTAGATTCACACACCAGGTGTCAAATAAGAGCATGGTGTTCCTGGACTTAAACATCTATCATCAAGCGGGCATCCTAAAAACAGAGACCCATTTCAAACCGACGGCCAGGAACTGTCTCTTCAGATTCGACAGCTTTCATCCGCGTCATCTGAGGGAGAATCTACCCTACGGACAGTTCCTCCGTTTACGTCGGAATTGTAGTGACATCAACAAATACAAAACTCAGGCGAAAGACCTCAGTATAAAACTGAGACAGAGACAGTATCCAGAAACTGTGATCCAAAAGGCGATGAAAAGGGCTAGAAATAACAACCGTGAGGCCCTCCTGGAGGACAATCCAAGGAGTGACAATAAAGGGGAAAGAACAGTATGTGTCACAACATACAGCCCAGTTACAAACCAGGTGACGAAACTGGTCAATAAACATTGGCGCACACTGACGAGCGGAAGTCTGTCATTGGAGAAACCTCTGTTTGCACACAGAAGGGGTAAGAACTTAAGAGACATGCTTGTCCATACAAGACCATTGCCTAAAAAAAGTGACCAGCCAAGACTGCAGGGCATTCACGGCCACCATCCATGTGGCAACTGTAACAATTGCCATCTCACCAAAAAAAGCCTGTCCTTGACTTTTTCAAACGGGACAAAGTGGGACCAACGTGTTTTTACTAATTGCAACAGTAAGAATGTTGTGTACTTGATCACGTGTCCCTGTGGAAAAGAGTATGTGGGAATGACTACGAGACCAGTGAAAGTGAGACTCAATGAGCACAAAAGTAACATCAGGTGCAAAAAACTTACAACAAAAATGTCTGCCCACTTCATCGAACACCAACACTGTGTCAACGAATTACAGTGGACGGTAATAGAACAACTGCCCTCAGATGTGGGCCTCCTGGAAAAAGAACAAAGATGGGTGTTCCGTCTTGGCACTGATATCACTGGGCTTAATGATTCCATTCCTTGGAACCTCTTGAGATGAACTGCATTGGGCCATTTCACTTATACTTTGTCGAAATGACTTCTGAGAATCACTTTGTTGGGGTATATCAAGTCATATTGTCACTACAGAGATAATCTCACCCTCCTTCTCCCTTTACTAGTACCCCTGTGAATTAAGAAATAAATATATAGCTGATGGGGCTATTTATAACTAATTCTGGGTTTTTGTAGACACACTCCATTTTGTTAGTCTCCATTTCCAACATAGAACCCATTGCCCCTTCCAGAATGTATGGCTAACTACTGTCTGGATTATCTCCACGTAGCCCTGCTTATTTTCTGCCTCTTCCTGTTACATTGGAATGAAAGCTCGTATTTTGAGACATTTCACCGCAGCGCGCATGCTCGCTATACTTCCAAGTTTCTTTTGCAGGCGTTCTGACCCTAGCGGCAGTGCCGCTCCTTTGCGCATGCGCGGTGACTTCAGTTTTCCGCGCATGCGCAGTTAACACTAGTCCTGCTGGGGAGGCGCATGCGTAGGGTATAGCGGTGGCCGATCGCGCAGCACCGGACTTCCTCGGATTACTAAATCCGTATTTGGGCTTCTCCCGGGCCTCATTATTCAATTTACCATCGGTAATGACCTAATGGCAGAGTATAAAAGAGGGTACTGACGCGATGCACGCTCACTTCATCGGAGCCGCGTTGAGGGAAGGCAGGCGACTAGCCATTGCAGTAACCGTGAGTTTTGGGTCAGAAAAAGGAGCTTGATTTTGGCGCTTTGGTGCATTGGTACCTACAACAAACTGAATCCCATATATTAATGTTTTTATAGGTCATTTTCTGAACAGAAAGGAAGGATCCCCCAATAACACGCACAGGCTCATGAGGTCTTATATTTGAGAACTTTAAGTAAGCCGTGAATTACCTATTTTGTGCTCTATTTCCATCAGAGTAGAGAATAATTCTGTGTTCTGTGTGTGTACATATATACATATCTGTGAGCGTTGTGTTATGTCCTTGTGTGTGTATTTTTTCCTTTTTTTATTCCTTACAGGGTTCCACTATTTTTGGATTGACCCTGTTGTATTCTGAGAAGTTGTTTTCTTCTCCTAGGGCCTGTGCATCTTAGACCAGTGTGTTTATGTATGCTTTCTCTCTACAGGTTTTCATCGCCAATTGGGCGCAACGACACCCACCTACATATATAACATTGTTAGGTACATTACACATTGTTGTAATTAATTTTTACACTTTTACATTTACATGTGAGTAAGGGGAGGGTAAGTGCTATCCTTGTCCTGAAGAAGGAGCCTCTGAGCTCCGAAACATGTTGACACTTTTCACAGTGGTTGTAATACCCTAATCTGTATTCTTTTAACCACGCCTTGCACTTTTTTAACAATACCAGCCGGGGATTTAATAAATTTGTTTCACCCACGCGCCAGGTATCTTTTAACCATTGTTTCACCTCACCTCACTCACACTTTAGCAAACACACCCCCTCACATAGTTCACTCTCAAGTGCTCCTGCGTATCCGCGAGTCGTAGCACGCCGCATCCCGTAGAGGGGTGCGAAGGCCCCGATGATGAAGCATGACACCAAGGGGCCTGTTGGTGTGTGAGGGGCATTTAAACAACACTGTGTGTTCCCCATCTTGTTAGGGATCACCACCACTCTGAGTGGATTCTACTTTGTTTATTCATATAACTAGGGAGGCCGAATCCACTGACTCTCTCTCTCCCCCCTCTTGTTAAATTCTTATTCATCAGGACCAAGCATAGAAAAAGGGGGGCTCCAATCTTACCAACTGTCTTGGCAGTGCCACTCTGTAGGAGTAATACTATTACTCTCCACTTTGTGGGTCCATGGACCTGGATGTAACATAGAAATAAAGAAAAGTGCATATTTAATGACTAATCACAATTTATGAAATGAAATGAAATGAAAAGACGATTTATAAAGCGCGAATTGCTACCCTGAGGCGTCCAAGCGCTAAAAGGAAAAGAAAGAAGGACGGCGCCAGCTGAAAAGGATTAAAGTCGGGGGGAGTGGGGTTCTATCTGTTAAAAAGGAAGGTTTTTAATTGTTTCCGAAAGGAAGACAAATCAGGGTTAGCCCTCAAATGCAGAGGGAGGGAATTCCACATCTTGGCTACGTTATAGGAGAATAGCCGGCCTCCCGCTCTGGATTTCCTTATTTTAGGGACTGTAGCAAGAAAGGAGTGGGACGAGCGCAACTGTTTGGTTGGATGATATGGGTTAATTAAAACATGATTAATCACTGGGCCTGTTTTCCAAAAAACCTGTTGCGCAATAAACAAAGATTTGAAATTAACTCTCTCTGTGACAGGAAGCCAATGAAGGCTTCTCAGTCCAGGCTTCGCTGAGAGTCTACGAGGGAGCTGGAGCAGTGTGCGCGCAGCGCAGTTTTGAATTATCTGGAGTTTCTGGAGGGTATAGTCTGGAGCTCCCAGGTATAAGGCATTGCCAAAATCAAGGCGCGATTGGATCAGGCCTTGAATCACAATTTGTTTGGCTTCAAAGGGCAGAAGAGGCAGAATCTTTTTGAGGAGTCTGAGAAAACCAAAACAGATGGCGGACAGCTTGGTGGCCTGACTGTCGAATGTCAGGGACTTATCCAGCCATACCCCAAGACTTTTTATAGTGTCCTTGGGGGCAGGTGGCTGACCCAAACAAGAGGGCCATATAGAATCAATTGTACCTGGAGCAGAGTGGCCAAGGAGCATCAGCTCAGTTTTTTCTCCATTGAGCTTAAGGCATGACATGGTCATCCACTTCTTTACTTCCTCTAAACTTCCCAATAGATCAGTCCTTGCTATAGTGTCACCTCCCCGAGCAAGAGAGACCACAAGCTGAGTATTTTCAGCATAGGTAATGATCTTAATACCATAGTGGCGGACGATCTCAGCCAGTGGTCTCATATAAACGTTAAACAACGTTGGGCTCAGGGATGAGCCCTGTGGGACTCCACATCCCAAAGATTTGCTACAGGAGGTTGTATCTCCATCAAAGACTTGAAAAGATCTATCCCTCAAAAAGGATGTAAGCCAGATTAACGCCTTGCCTGATACACCCAAGCTAAGAAGTCGCTGCAGTAAGATTTTATGGTTTACCGTGTCAAATGCAGCGCTAAGATCAAGGAGGATGACTGCCACCGATCCTCCTTGATCCAAGATCCCTCTAGTTTCCTCCATTATGGCTAACAACGCCGTCTCTGTCCCATGCTTGGGGCGGAAACCTGTCTGGGTGACATCCAATAGTTGGTTACTTTCAAGAAATGAAGTTAGATGCCCATTGATGTATTTCTCCAGAATTATACTCATCCAGGGGAGCAAAGAGATGGGGCGGTAATTACTAAGATTGGTGGCATCCAGATTTGGCTTCTTTAACAGTGCTCGAACCATTGGCTTGTTTCCATTTTGGCGGTACCGTACCTGAGGAAATTGACGCATTAAGTACATTGAGCATGATGGGAAGAATATTTTGACTGGCATTAACCAAAATGCGTGGAGGGGCGGGATCAGAGGGTGAACCAGACTTTACCTGCACCATTAAAGGAGCAAGTGATTCTGGTTTTAATAGAGAAAACTGATCCAGAATGGGCGATGGACAATACCCAGTAGCCGGAGGAAAAAAAGAAGAGACTTCGGTATGAATATTCACATCCACGTCAGGAAATGAGGAGTATATTAAATGGATTTTTTGGGAAAAGAACTCTGCTAGCTCGTTACAACGAGCCTGCACATTGTAACTGGCTGGGGAGTTTTGAGGTAGTTTGGTGAGGTTTTTCACAATTTGATAAATTTCTTTAGGTTTTGAGCTTGCCGCGGAGATTTTACTAGTATAATATAAAGATTGTGCCGACTTAATCTCCTGTTTATAGAGTCTGATCGCCTCTCTATATTTCATTTTATCTGATGTGGCAAACTCCAACCGCCATTTCGTTTACAATGTCGCTTTTTCTCCCTAAGCTCAGCTGAGTACCAAGGAGCAGTGTTACTAGATCGTTTTGCAATCCTATTACGAAAGGGAAGTGTAGCATCGAGGGAGTTCAAAATCCAGTCATTGAAATTTTCATTAGCTAACGTAGGTTCATGATTAATAAGTGGTCTTGATAACTCCAAATCCTTGGTCCATGATTCTAATGGAAGCTTGGACCAATTCCAAGTCTTTTGCAGTACTGGAATCGAATTGGGGGGTTTATAAATCTCCCAGTTAAGCAAGATCAATGAGTGGTCAGTCCAAGGGAGAAAAATAGGAGGGCTCACTTTAAGGTTTGGACAGTTACTGAACACCGGGTCCAGAAGATGGCCTTTAGTGTGGGTAGAGGAAAGGACAAGTTGATCCAATTGTAGTGCCAAAAGGCTAGCTTTTAATTCAAGGGCAATACGATTAACAGTATCGTCGAAGTGGATATTAAAATCACCCAACAATGTGAAGTTAGATGGAGTAGTTGCTAAATCAGCAATTGCGGATGGCAAGGAAGTGTGGAACTGCTTTAAAGGTCCCGGGAGACGGTATATAAGTGCCCCTGAGAAGCTAGCATTGGGAGAAAATTCTAGGGTGAAAAACATGCTTTCACAATCTAAAATAGGATCAGGGGTGCAGCGACAGGAATAATGCTTTTTATAAATCACTGCTAACCCGCCTCCTTTCCCCTGTGGCCGGTCATTCCTTACAATCTGATAGCCTTGTGCACGTACTTGCACAAGGTCTGGTTCCGAAAATGGCGTTAGCCAAGTTTCCGTCAGAAAAATTGCATCTGGTGTAAGTTCATCCAACAATAGTGCAATTTCTGTGCGGTGCTTCGGTAAGGATCTACAGTTAAGCAGATACATTTTGAGTTCCTGCTGTTCTTCCTTTTTTTGCATAGATTTAATCTTAACCTTACAGTGGGGGCAGGAGACAGGGAGCTCTAGCGGGTGCCAAGAGTGATGACACGCGGCTTGTATTGAAGGCCTCAACTTAAAGAGTGAATGAGAACTATAGTACCTGGCATGCCCAGAAGCAGATGTTAGAGATGTGGCCCCTGGCCCCGGCCGGTCACGGACGGGCGCAGACGGGCTTGCCTTAGGCGCGCCTTTGGCGTGCCCACGGCGCGCCCGCGGCGCGCCCGATGCGCGCCCGCGGCGCGCCCGCTGCGCGCGGCCGGCACGGGGTGTGCATTATAAGCAAAAACAAGAGGGAGGGGCCGGACAGCTGGTGCGTCAGCCGGGGCTACCCCCAATATGGCGATGTGTTTCTTCCCCGTCCCAGCACCTACTCGGCTGTGGGGGGAGTGTGGAGGCTAGAAATGCACGGAGGTAGGAGCGAGCAAGATGCACCCAACACAATTAATTTAAAACAATGTGCAAAATACAATTTTAAAAAGAGCGCCTACTTCTCCCGGCTTTTCGCCTCAGGAGCTAGCGCAGAGCTTCTAACAACGCGGCTCATAGTCAGCGCGTTCTTAAGTACTGTGGGGTCGAAGGTCGGGAGGTCCCGACAGCTGGTGCGTCAGCCGGGGCTACCCCCAATATGGCGGCGTGTTTCTTCCCCGTCCCAGCACCTACTCGGCTGTGGGGGGAGTGTGGAGGCTAGAAATGCACGGAGGTAGGAGCGAGCAAGATGCACCCAACACAATTAATTTAAAACAATGTGCAAAATACAATTTTAAAAAGAGCGCCTACTTCTCCCGGCTTTTCGCCTCAGGAGCTAGCGCAGAGCTTCTAACAACGCGGCTCGTAGTCAGCGCGTTCTTAAGCATCTTATGTATTTGGTCTATAACTATTTCAAACCATATACTGGGTTGTGAAAATAGTAAATGTCCCAGTACTCAATACTAGTGTTGAGGACTGGAAAGACTCAAGAAAAGTGTCTTACCCTGCAATAAGGTTGACTTGCCCCATGGGAGGGGGGAGTTTTCTCAGGAGATCCCTGCAGTCACACTAGGTCAAGGAGAAAGACGAGATGTAAAATAACTGATGCTAAACTAAGTTTAAAAAGGCCACATAGTTGTGGTTTGGCAGATCGTTATAGAGTGGTAAATACCCAGAATATGATAGCATTGCTGGTCTCACCTGTGGTCAAGGAAACTCCCGTAGGTTCACCTAGAATGTGCCTCTCCTCCTCCCCGTTGATAATGCGGCTTAGGCGGGGCTCAGTTTTTATAGTCGTGCGTTCAATTGAGTGAAAAATGCCAAGTACCGAAAACGAGCTGCACCTGTGTGCGAGCGCGCATGTTATTGGCGTAGGGTTTCCTGTATCTGAAGGAGACCCGTTAGATGACCGTCTGATTTGGTAGCCTGCCTGACCCTGGGCGTAAAGGTAAGAGAGACTAATACTTGCGTTCTGTCGCAAGAGAAACGCCTCAGCCAGCGTCCGGTGTCCCACAATCATCTGCCTGATGTACGCGAATAGGCATGTCGTCGTTTCAGATTCGTTGGCTAATATCACATGACAAGCCTCGCGTACCACGTGGTTATGTCTGCTCATGGTGGGGCCCGCCGCCTAACTATGATAGGCTAAGGAGGGTTGAGGGGCGTGTCCGGGTTTGTTGTCATTCTGTGCGATATATTAATACACACCGCCGTGATCGTTTTACTATTCCAAAAAACGATGGGTAATTTATCATATCGAGCTCTTCTGGGGGGTAATACGTGTGCTGTTATTTCAGGTAGACCCTGCATACGATCATTTCCTACTGCTCCTAAACGAGGAGCATGTTAGTACTCCAATCGGATTGGTTTAAACTTTATAAAACCCATTATCTGAAAAAAGACCCGGTATGGTTTAATCAAAACGTTTCAATGGCAAAGCGTTGCATGATGTGTGGGGTTACCAGGAACTCCCCAGAATGGAGATTTATACAGTTTCCAATTATGACACATCTGCGCATCACATAGCTCTTAAATAGCAAGATGAATGTGTGTTTAACCCTGTGTGGAAAAAGGCAGAATTGTTTGGGGAATTCTTATATTGATATGAGGTATGTACTTAGATGTTACTCCCTAAGGGGTGCTGCATGATGAATTACACCTACATTATCTCACGTTAACGGGCCCTACAATTACTATTTGAATTAAACTCAAGTTTTTTCTCACTTCATAAACATTATTGGAGTGAAACAGCTGTACTCCCAGAAACTGAAGATAAGTTTTTTGAGGGACCTCATCAGATTGTAAGACCTTACATATAAAGCTCATTCTCAGTTCATTTGAAGCCAGGGTATGTCATCATTGAGGCCGGTATTTGCGGTATTAAGTCTATAGACCCACCGTTGTTCTCTTACATGGAGGGCATGAGTCAGATTCGTTTCTCTTCTGTGTAGTAACTCAAGAACTGTCCATTTTAAATCACACTCAGTGTGTGCCTTCTCCAGGAAGTGTCTAGTGAGCTTGGTGTTATCTTTTTTGCACCTGAATGTGCTGCGATGTTCATTAATGCGGATCCTTACTTTTCTTGTGGTCATGCCTACATACATTTTCTTGCATGGGCATGTCAATAGATATATGACATTTTCAGTGTTACAATTACTGAAGTTGCTTAGTATCCATGGTCTGTTGGTGCCAATATCAACTTCTTTCATCGCGGTCATGGACCTGCAAGCAATGCAGTCCCCACACGGGTAGTGGCCTACGGGTCGTTGGTGCCCCCAGAGTGTTAGTTGGGTTTCTCTCTCTTGCGTTATATTCTTGGTATGTACAATCTCGTCTTTGATGTTGCGACTCCTTTTAAACGCAAAGAGTGGTTGTGCCCAATCTTTTTGGCCTGTATTCAATGTGTGCCACTTCTTTCTGATGATGTTTTGTACTGTGTTTGAGGCTGGAGTGAATGTAGTCACACACACTAGTCGGTCTGTTTTCTCTTTCTGTGTGGTTTCCAAAAGAGATTCACGATGATTATTCCTAGCACGTTTCTTTGCTTTGGTTATTAGTTTTTTAGGATAATGTCTGGCCACAAGTTTGTTCTCTAAATCCGCAGCTTGTCTGTTGTAGTCTGTTCGTTCTGAACAGTTCCGTCTTATTCTCAGGAATTGTCCTACAGGTAGATTTTGTCTCAGGGACTTCGGATGATAACTCTCAAACCGAACCAGACTGTTCTTGTCTGTAGGCTTATTGTGTACAGTGGTTCGTATACCTTCCATCGTTAAGGAAATGTCCAGATCCAAAAAGATCACGTGGTTTTCATCTATTGTGTGTGTAAATCTTAGATGAGGGTCGATAGTGTTGATCCAAGCCACAAAAAGATGTGCTTCCGAAGTTGTTCCATGCCACACTACAAGAACATCATCTATGAATCTCTTCCAAGTATTTATTTTCGTAAAAAATGGATTGATGTTCGTGAAGATGTTATCTACCTCGAACTGATGTACGTATAGGCACGCCAGACTCGGAGCAAACGTGCTCCCCATCGACGTGCCTTGTATCTGATGGTAAATCATGTCATCAAATTCGAAGTAGTTCTCTGTGAGGGCTATTTCTGCGCACTCCATCACGAAATGTCGCGGTGTTACAAAGTTCCAATCCCGGTCGAGGAGAATTTGTTCGACCACCTCGAAAGTGCGTTTCTGAGGGATACTTGTATAAAGTGCCTCAATGTCCATTGTAATGAGGATATCTTCTCCATGGTGAATTTCCATGTCTCGAAGATGACAGAGGACGTCTTTAGTATCTCGAAGGTAAGACCTGGATGTTTGAACTATTGGTCTGAGAAACCAGTCGCAAAATTGGGATAAAGGTTCTAGCGCGGAGTTAATGCCAGATACAATTGGTCTGCCTGGTGGTGGAAACTTATTTTTATGGATTTTTGGTAAGGTATAGAACCTCGGCATCCTGGGCTCATTGTTCACAAGAAAATCTGCTTCATGTTTGGTTATCCAGTCGTTTGTCACTGCTTCCTGGATGATCGTCTTAATCCTGTCTGGAGACTCTGGGTTGGGTCTCTCTGATAAATTTCATAGATGGTTGTATCTGCCAGTAGTCTTAAACATTCGTCTTGATACATGATGGTGTCTAGTATCACTGTTGCTCCACCCTTGTCTGCCGGCTTGATTGTAATTACTTTGTTCTGTTTTAAATCCTGTAGGGCTGATCTCTCTTCCTTGGTTAAATTCTGAAACCCTTTCATATCCTGGAAGTTGATTTTCTCAATTTCAGTCAGGACTGCTTGTTCAAATGTAAGGACGTTACACGGGATGTTCTGTATTGGTGGATTGTAGGAGGACTTGCGATGGCTTTTTAATTCACTTTCTTTTTCTGGGCCCCCACTCACTTAGAAGTGCATCCCTGTCTCCAGGTGCATGCCCGCCCTCCATCAAACGCGGTTTTTGGAGGGCGAGGACTGGCAGATGATGAAGCATGACTCCGGGTGGAGTGTGATGCCAGTCCATCACTTTTCGTGAGATGCCCAACCACCTTCGGGCACCTCACTTCTTATGATTTGGTCTTAATCTGGAACGGTCTCTACTGTGTTTACTAGATTGGATTGGAGGCTGACCGTCTTCCAGTACCCTACGGACTCTTGTTCCCTCCTCAGGCCATTGCCTGAGAAATTTTGTGATTTCTCTGGACAGAACACCGCCATTCAATCGCTCAATTAATAATTCAAATTATAGAACTTGTACCGCAAAGAATAGGGATGGATAACTCTAAAATCCTGCTCCAAAGAGAAGTCTTTTGGATGAAAAAATTGCAGACCCAAACTCCATATGGGCTCAATGATAAATTAGAAATGGCTTGCTTTCTCTAAAAATTTCTTGGAGCCTGAGGCACACAGAAGACCAAAACACGCAGTCTAGATTCACTTCTAAAAAACTCCGGCAATTAGAGTTTGAATTCAATCCCACTGACTATGATAGCCCATCCATCACAAACTTCTATCACACAGTGACACTCTACGTGAACTGAGCATACACAATGCGAAATGTTAAAGATTTGTTTTATTATAGCAAGATTGCATTAAATGTTTGAACATTTTGTAATACTTTAACCCGCAAAAAACATGAGCAAAATTTTTCAATAAAAATTAAAAAATGAAATCATGAATCCCTTAAACATAGCTAACCTACGTCACAACAACGGGGCAATCGCAATCATAAGTTTAAATAATATCGTCTGCAATAGTAAAAATGCGTGAACAATAAAGTTTTTGTCGTTCATATTCACGACAGCGTAAAGCTTAGAACCATAGTCCCCTTTCTAGTGACTTTTATCATTCTTCAAAGAAAGTCCTTTTTCAAGGTCTACCTAGTACACACGTGAAAAGTTAGCAATGAGGTAGGACTACGTATTCGTGTCTCTACACGGAAAGGGAAACGACATCGCTTGCAAGACCAGCTTTACGCCGGTAAGCTTCTCAGATCTTCGCTTCGTTTTATCGTTTTTGGCATTTAACTACTGCCGCATCAACAACCGGTAATGCTGCTGTGACCATGGTACGCGAGCCATTAACGATCGTCAATTGACTAGCTGGTGAGAAACGCCTCTCATTCTGCTCAAGCTTTAACTAAACGCTACACACGACACGTTTGTTGAAAATCTGTTATTTTAATTTTCAGGTTGCCAATATAAATCTGCAGGTCACTCATATCTAATGTAGGTAAGCTTATGTATATATAAGGTATCAAACCGTCATCCAGTACACTTTAGCTAAAACGCATAATATATTCATTTATATCTAGATCCAACAGTTGACTCTGGGTCTATGCTCGAATTATGGTGTCTTCAATCGAGTCTGACCTCATTGATGAGGTAAGATAACTTTTTAGTGATATTTTGAACCCGCATGGCTATTCAGTCATGTTAGGAATCAATAAAAGTCGTTAGTCAGGTCTCGTATGAATCTAATAAAATAGAATGCCGCTCCGAAGTATTTATAGATTAATTTTCTAATAACTAACAGTTATCGAATAAGCATCCACACGTAATAATATAGTTCAAATGAACTAGAGCACAATAGCATCGTTTTAATAAGTTTCCCTCTCTTTTCTTTAACAGAACCCCTGACGAAGGGACAAAGTCCCGAAATGCATTGGGTTGATTAAGAAATATTAGCAATGTATTTTGCCATATGGAAAACTGTATTTTTTGTATTTTTTGTTATCATGTGTAATATGATGTAAAGAAAATGATTATGAGTGAAATTGATTGAATTCTTACAATACATGAATTAAAATGTGGTAAGAGGAATACCGCTTTTTTTGTTGTTGCATGTTGGAGTCCTAGCAGCCACTTAGGGGCTAGGCCACTTTCACATACTTTATAAAAGTGGCATTTTCAGAATTCCAATTTAAACTCTGACTTCACCATGAGTTAGGATTTTAAATTGTGATACCAGAGAACCTAATCTGAGGGTCCCATTTCTTCTCTATTGGAAATTGCTATTATCAGATGTAATAAGGTAGTCCCAATGTTGACTTATGAGAGAGATAGGCCGTGCAGCAGTGAAGACAAATTTGCACGTTTTTCACTACAAGACCTGTAAAACTTAAAAGTACTTTTCCTACTTTTTAAATACACTGCACCTGTCTTCAGGCTGACCAGGGCCTACCTAATGGGTGACTTTTATGTATTAAAAAGGGAGGTTTGGGCCTGGTCAGAAGGTTAATTGCTAGGTCGACATGGCAGTTTAAAATGCACACATACGCTCTGCAGTGGCAGGCCTGAGACATGTTTAAAGGTCCACCTAAGTGGGCGGCACAATCAGTGCTGCAAGTCCACTAGTTGCATTTACTTTACATAGCCTGGGCACATGTAGTGCACTTTGCTAGGGACTTATAAGTAAAGTGAGTATGCCAATTGTGATAAGCCCCTGTTACCAGGTTTTAAGTAGAGAGCACTTGCACTTTAGCACTGGTTAGCATTGGTAAAGTGCCCATAGTCTTAAATTCAGCAAAAATGAAGTCATCAAAACAGGAAATTGGAAGGCACAAAAGTCAGGGAAACCACGTCAAGGATGCCATTCCTCAACAGCTGCCAGCCTCAAACTGACAACCAGAGTCATCCAGAACATAACAGTCAGCACAGCTCTAACTGCAGCTTTTATTTTTGCCTACTGGATCCTAAAGAGACAAGTAGCGAACTGTGGCAAAAAAAATGCTCATATAGCATGTAACAGTGAAGCTACAGAGAAGGAAATATATTACATGTTAATTCTATAACACATTGATTTTACTGATTGTTGAGTTTTATAGGTGTTCTCTAAAGAGGAAAGTATACCTAATAAAAGTTTCTAATAGTGACTGTTCAGCTTCACTATCATCTGAAAGTCAAAGTTTGAAGAGGAAGTACTTGGTAATTTAAGGAGCCTGCTGTAGTGCCTGGTATTGTGTTTCCAGCGACAGTAGTCATACTTATCGAAAGGCTTGCCTTACTGCCCAAGTCACACAAGCACCAGAAAAGTGGAATGTCGCAAACATTTCTGTTGGTCTTGGTAAACTTACCTGCTTTTCGTCTTCTTTTCAATTTTATTACAAGCAGCAATCAGGAAAGGACAGATCCCTGCATACTGCCCACA
Source organism: Lissotriton helveticus (assembly GCF_964261635.1). NCBI lineage: Eukaryota > Metazoa > Chordata > Amphibia > Caudata > Salamandridae > Lissotriton > Lissotriton helveticus. The sequence continues at coordinate 184,751,187 of NC_136071.1, forward strand.
TTGACTTGCAACATATAAGCAACTTATGTCGACTTTGTGAGTCACAAAGACATTTGGAACTTACATTTTTTCTTTTCTACATTGTGTTTTTGCCTCCCTCAGCGTGGGGTTTCAAGGGCTCTCACTGTGATTGTTTGTCAATGCAAGCTGGGCCTGTGAAGCAGGTATTCAAGTCTACCTATGACTATACAACAAATCTCTGCCCACCAGGCAGAGGAAAGATTGAACCTGAGGTAGAAAGTCCTAAACAGGTAAGGAAAAGGCTTGTGCATTATTTGAAGTCAAAGAGAATGAAGCTGACTGCCTTACATGATGTGACTCGGCCTAAGTAAGCTTGAGATCTATAGGGTTCCTCTACTTCACTACCTGCCATACGAAACACTTGGATATGCGGGTTACCCGTCCTAAGACTTTGTTATGCTGTCCCGTTTTCTTGTCCATGGGTGTTTAGGTTAGGCCTTCTTTGATGGAACTATTCTCCAAGACAATGGCCATGGCCACATGAAGAAGTCCAACAGTTCATGCAGAAGAGCAAACCACCCCTTCAAGTCATGGAAAACCCTCTGCGGCAAAGGAGTGCTACCAGTCCTTGCATCTGTGTGGCCTGACCTTTGTGTAAATGTAATGCCAGCATTTGTAAAGCACACAGCTACCTCCGACGGAGGTGTCCCGGCGCTGGGGGCCATCGGGAAGATTAGGCAAGCTATTGCCCAGAGTCACAAGGTGCTGGGCTAACCTGCCGCCGGAGCCGGGAATCGAACCGTAAACCCTGTGGTCCGATGTCAGGCACCCTGGCTGCTGCGCCACACCTCTTCCTTGAGGCCTCTCTCAACATTTTCATACAAAGGAGGTGGAGAGAAGATGTGGAAATCTGACCAGTCGTGTGATGCTGTTATTGAGCTCACTCTGGGGCATCAGAACCTGACACTGAAACTGCACCAAGCAAAATTGGGTGATGCTCCCTGGGCAACCAGTAGAGTGCAGGTTTTCCTCAGTCCAAGGATGGGAAGATCTCATTAAGCTTTTGTCACATAGATGGAGCTGAGGGGGTACTAGTGACAGCGCCCTTAGATGGAAAGGTAGAACCTTGGGCCCCCAGGGGCACAGACAAGGAGCAAATACTTGCTCTTTGAGCCTAGGGTGGAAATTCATTGAGCCTTGGATGTTGTGTGGAGTGTACTCAATCACTGGGGTAGTTAGGCCTACATTGTGCAGTGTGAAACGCGTTTGTGTTCGTGAAACATCTTTGGCCGCCACTTGTTTTGATTTCATGGCGTCAAATTTTAAAGACAGAAAATTGAGCACAGGGAGCAGAGATCTGCTCCTAAAGCATGAAAGGGACACTTTTAAATTCCAGCTGGTCTTGGCTCAGCCTTTCATCCTCCCATTGTCAATAAAATGAGGTTGTGAAATAATATATACTAATATGTAACTGTCAACAGGCAATTTAGTTTGGTGAACGTAAATGAACAAAATTCTAAGGTGACAAAGAATTAGATTATATTTGTAGTCTAAACTTGTATTTAAATTAATAAAAACAAAACATCTGTGCGGCTAAGCAAAGATATGCATTTGGTTTCTGGTACGTCCATGCCTTGACTTTGTAGGAGAAAATCCCTTGCTGAAGCCTGTGGGAGTCACAAATGTATATACTTTGGGCCTCATTTATGAAAAGTGTTGCATCGCTGGACAAAACAGTGATGCAACACATTTTCAGTGTGTCCTCCTTGCGACACCATGGATGCGCTGAATTTAAACTACAGCGCTCCATGTCGCAAGGGTTGAACAGATGCATCAGGAATCCTGATGCATCGGTTTGCGCAGTAATGAGACATTGCTGAAGTGTGCCACAAAACAGACACAACTGCAGCGATGCGTCATTACACCGGGGTGAACCCCATGTAAAAGGTCCTATTTCACTCCTTACGCCTATTGTACACTTGGCGTAAGGACTTGACGCAGTGAAGTTGTAGAATCTATGAGATTTCATTGCCCACTTCTACGAGCCTTTATTGCGTGGAAACGCCCACCCTGCGTACATTATACCTGACGCAGGCATAATGTAGCACAGGGCTTTAAAAAAGTGACACATCTGCCTAGATACGTCACTTTGTAAATAGGGGGCAATGTGGCGCATTGTTTACGCTGCCGCAGCATCACAAAAAAGTGACACAACAGCGGCATAAGGCCTCATATATAAGACCCTTTGAGTCATTTCTTGTGACATTGTTCTGGCCCTTTAATTGAAACAGATGCGAGACAATATCTCCTTTAGTTTTCCCGTAAAATTATATAATCCTAACTTGTTTATCAAGTCACCCAGTTCTATTCACATCTCACTGTTACCATTCCTCTGCCACCTAAACCCCGCTGACTTGTCTCTCCTATGAAAGAAAAAAAAAGGATCAGTCTGCACTCCAATTTAATATATGCAAAAGTGATTCTCATAAATTACTCATTTTATTTTAATCAGGCAATCCCCGCGTCTCAACAACAACACAAAACAGCTTTCAATTTACTCTAATGTGTTTACAAGCAGGTATAAATAATGTCATGTTAGGAAACAGCATTCTATTTCTCTGGCCTGCTGCCAACACATTTTGCAAACGATTAGCGTTTTATGAGTGTGGAGCCTCGAAGCCCTATAATTAGCCTGCTGTGATTGTACACCTGGCAGACCCACCATAATCCGTTTTGTTAGAACAGCATGCTTAAATGGACCTGGGGAACTGAGCAGAGATCAAATGCAACCCCCTGTAATGGTGAATTGATTCTCTTTGTCAGAGGTGCCCAAAGCTGGTCCACTAGAATCAGTGCCATTTACTCAGGGGCACTTTTCAATTCTTCGTGAGTTTGCACCCTCGGCAGCTGTCTTTTTGTGCTGACCATGACCACAGTCTCTGCCGGCTCTGCCACCCTGATACTGCAGATGCATACATCCTTCGAACTTCACTTGCAAGTGATCCACATTGGGAAAGCCAATAGGCCTGACTTTGACGGGCAGTTGTTTGGCTTTGTCAATGCTTGTTTGGTTTTATCATGTTTCTTGCAAAACTGTATTGTTGGGGAAGCTGTTGGGCTCATCAAAAAAATTGGCTAAAAGCAAAAAAAGGTTTTGGTCTCAAACAGCACATATTGCAATAGTACTTACTGGCATATAAGGGAACTACCTTGTGTGTGGATCTGCTCCTTGTGAAAGGGTGGAATGGCATCACTCATAGCAAAGTTAACCAATGGCTAAAGTAGGCTGACCCTTTGCCCCATGCTGTAGTGAATGAAGAAAATTGTGAATGAGATTGTAACAGACCAATGGAGGAAGGAGGCTGGCTGAAAGCCTCAATAGGCAAGTATAGCATGAATACACCTTTAGGAAAATCAAAAGTACTTGGCTAACACCACACCTGTGCAAATTCATAATATTTAATAATAAATTGTTTTTATATTACACTACTTACCCCACTTTTGCCATTTTTAAGTAACTTAAATTACAAGAGTTACTATTAGCCAATGTAATGGTACTCAATTTACTGACCATGGGAGGATGGAAGGCTCAATTGACCTGGCAAAGACCCAAACTTGCAGAGCACCACATTGTTTCAGCTGAAAAACTCCATGTACTGAACCATCCTACTAACTTGGAATTCTTTTTTAAAATGTATGTCCACCCCTAACAGACCAACGTTGGACACTCCAAGAGTAAAATAACGTTGCGCCCTTCTTTTTCTTTTCGCTCTCTAGGAAACAGCATGGTGCTGGCTTCTTTAAAGCAAATGTACTTGAAATCAATATTTGGTTATCCACAATTCTGTGTTATGATAGGCAGCTTAACAGGGCCCTTCTTAGAAGGGGCTATGGTGTATGCCCCACTGATGTGAGGGGAAGCACTTAAAAGATTAGTGTCAATATACTGCTCATGAAATAATTAAAATATTGAACACTGAAAAATGGACTTTGGAAACAAAAAAGGCACCTTTTGTGTATCAAGATTGCAAATGTGTTTCAAAAGCTGTTACCAGAGATAGGTGTCAAGGCTATTCTAAGTAGCATAGTACAAGTTGTGAATGTGCCTCATTCAAAGAAGAACTAGCCCAGCTAACCTGTGCTATAGTTTTTCACAGAGGCAAATTCCTGATTTTAGAATTTAAATATATTTAAAAAGTTTTAAATTCTCAGTGACCATATAAACACTTTAATGAAAACATCATTGGTATCAACAGTGGAACAAAACATGTTCATGACAAAAAATTGACCACGTGCTTCACCCTTTTTGAAATATAGTTTATGATATTTATATTTGTTGGGATTTTGTTTCTGCTATACATGTAAGGGTTGGGCATATTAACATCTAAAAATATTAAAAAGCTCATGAAAGGTGTGCAGTTAACTTTGTAAAATAAGAAGCCGCGCTTAAATCCACATGTAGCACCCCTATTAAACTTTAAATCATATAGGATTGAAATAAAAATCATTTTCGTTAAAATGTAAACATTTTAGTTCCAACAGCTCCCTCTGAAAAATAAAATATTACTGCGGGAACTCGTTCAGGGGTGCTGGTACACACAATTGTGTCGCTTGAGGCCTTATTACCACTGATAGGCCAGGTCTTGACCTACAGGTAAAACTAAAACTGAGCTCCAAGGACAACCCTTTGGCACTTGCTCCTCGGGGTAATGAAGCTGTGCTACCCATGGCTTAATCAAGGAGGTGGTGTAGCAGTAGAGCCTCGGAACTCAGCATAACAGTTAAAGCACTTGATAAATACATTTCCAAACCAGGCCTTAGCATTGTTCAAAGAGAAGCACATTATTCTATGATCACTACAATACTATACATATTAGAACATAGAAATATTGCAGAGTGGCGGTAACCACTCTGTAGTTATAGTTAGGTTTCCCATAGATAGGAATGCCTCAGATTTTTGGTTGCTTATAACTGTTTGCCCATTTGACCAGTATCTTTGCAGACCTATTCCTATTTCTACATTGGCGGATGATGCATAGTTTCGCAGAGATTCTTTAGGGGGTGCAAAGAAAAAAGGGGCATCCCAAAACAAATAGCACTATAACAGCCGGACTGATTTCAGTACAATTTGGCAGAAGATCCTTTTTAGGTAGTGCAGGTAGGTAGGGTAAGTATTTTTTAAGTTCTAAGGTATTTTCGCGTATCTGTTGTTAGAATAGTCTTGGGAAAATTCGTGGTATTTCACTGGAGAGGTGTGGCGCCGCGGCCAGGGCGACTGACGCTGGATTCTGGGGATGAGGGTTCGATCCCCGGGTCCGGCGGCAGGTTAGTCCAGCACCGTGCGACTCTGGGCAATAGCTTGCTTAATCTTCCCGATGGCCCCCAGCGCCTAGAGACCCTAACGGGTGATTGTGCGCTATACAAATGTGGATTATTTATTATTATTTTTGTCTTTAGCCACTTGGCATATAAAGCCAGCTATGTTGCTTTAAGTACACTTTGGCTGTGTTCTGAGTTACGCGCTTAGATATAGGTATTATATTTTATATTTTTTCAACCTATTACCACATTATTAAAGTGATAATAGGTAGGGAAAACTATTTATATGTTTTTCTATATAGAAACAAATGTAAGTAGTACCATGGTACTTACTAGGAAGGACCGCATTACCTGAGGATTTTGAAAGCAAGGACGATCTTTCATGGAATGGTCACGGACAGGAGGTCGGCGGTTCTCATACAATGCAGCCAAGTCTTGGACCCAGCTTCCAGACTACATTAGTCTGGAATCCGACTATCTTAAGTTCAGGAAGCAGGTGAAGACGTTTCTCTTTCCCTGATCAGTGGTGAAGGATAAGGTCTCACAGGAAGCGCTGGGATGCCCTCGGGTAGCCATGCGCTATACAAGTGCGAATTTATTCATTCATTCATTAAAAGAAAGAGCGGGTCTCTACCCTCGACTTCGACCAGGAGAGTGCCGTCCGTTGGTACTTGGCAACATAGGGTATGGCTTTGTGGCCTCAGATTACCATCTGGGCACAGTCCTTGCAAGACTTGGAGTTGTGTGACGACTCTAAACACCAAATACACATGTCTTGGGGATCTGTCACAGACATCTGTTTGTGACAGTGCCTTTGGGGCTTAAACACTGGTTTTTGGAGGGGACATGTTCCCTTGCACACTGGAAAACAATTTAAAGCAAAAAGTTCATCCAAGAGGAAAGAAGTTTGGGAGCGAGCTCCAGATCCAAGTCTGAAGGCGGGGAAAGAAAGGAACAGATTTTAGCATGCAGGGGTAGCACTTATATGCAGCTCCAATGTCACTTCTGGCTGGGGTGCAATGAAGCTGATGTGGGTGGAGCACCATGATGCCACCAGATGACTCACAGGAGCAATACTGTGAAAAACCTCTAGATCCAGTATGGTGCCTCGTGGCATACACAAAGGGAGGAGTCTACAGTTAGTCCAGTTATCCACCCGAAGAGTTCGGTTTTTTTCTAAAGACCTTGCACCACTATATATTATGTAATATTATGTCATTTGATTTGTTACAAAGTTTCCCTTTAATTAAATAAAATGGATGGGAAGACCATTATTCCAACTTAAATTGGTTGTTTACTTACCCGGGGTAACATTTAATGTGATTGCGGAATAATTTAACTCTTATGCAAAACAAAATTGTCTGCTAAACGGACCTTATTTCTTCCAGCAACCTGGACCTGCCTCAACCAAACAGCATATAGGACTGTGATCCCTTTTTTACTCTGCCTCCCCAGCTTGCAGTTATCTCCAAAGACCTGTTCAGCCATAACTGACTCCAGTGGGGTGCTGGACGCATGCCTCGCCCATCATCATGTTCAATACCATGCCATAATATTGTTGTGCTTTTCATTGATGCAGATATACATCTAAGATCCTGGGTTCTATTATATTTCACCATCAACGCGTATATCACACAATGTTCTGAGCTGAGTAAAGTGACTGTCTTGGCACTTGCCTTATGCTGCCACATCATTGTCCATCCATCCCTCCTCCACCTGACCTAGCACATGGCACCTTACACATTTAGTCAAACTCAGAATTGCCATTATGGACAAGTGGTTCAGCAGAGACAAGTGCATTAGGGTAAGAATCACACAGGGAACATGGTGATGGTGTGAACTTGGATAAGGTAACTGGGAAGGAATCAGCTATTGGTGTAGGTAGGCAGGATGGCATGGATGAGATTGACAAAGGCAATGATGCTGATGGGAATGACCATTATTTACAGATCACAGAGTCTCAGGCAGCAGTTGGGAAAGAGCAGGACACCAACACCAATTACTTCTCCATTGGGCGGTAATCTTGACAGCGAGCAATATGTGCAGGTGAATGCTAAAACACTCAAGGCACAGACGAGCAAAGAGAGCAACAGCACATAGACATACTGAAAGAGAGAGGTAGTCTGGGTCAGATAGAGGTGTCTTATATCAAGTCAAGTCAAATCCACTTTATTCGATTAATTAAAATCATAAAAGTATGCTATACAAAAATGCAAACAATTAAAAACATTTAAAAGAATTAAAATTACACAATTGTATACAAAAATACATTTCCGAAGGAGCTCAAGATAGTGAACCTATTACATTTGTTCTTCAAGGCCATATTTCCCAGGTACAAGAGCTTGTTTAAGAGGAAGTAGCTAAAGCATTACACAACCAGACCCGACCTCCTTAATCTTACAGATGCTGCCAAAAAACTGGCCACACAGTACATAGTTTCTGGCGTTTCCATCATTTGGAGAAATAATAGAGCAGGTGTCTTATATGATGGGCATGAGTTCAGATGGACTTGTGATGATTTCCAGTACTCCTAGACACCCTATGGACAGTGCACTGCTTTCCTGTGTATCTGTCAGCCATCGAATTCTTGGCCCGGTGCTTCCAACATCTGCTCGATGGCTGTCACTGGATGTTGCTGCAGCAGCAGTTGCCTGATATCCATAAGAGAGAGTAGTCATGGCCTTTGTCCTCCAGAGGTCAGCCCTTGTCATTCAGAACTGTTGATGGTCATGATGATACCTGCAGCAGGTCCTCATGTCATGGCAGCAACATGGGATTTTTTTGATGTCTGTGGTAGGTGATTTCAGTGCATCTGTGACTTTGCTTAGTCAGTTTATTGTAATACCCCTATGCTGGTTTTTGTGTCCCAGTAGTGATTTATAGAAGAACACAAAGTAGCTTTTTTTCAGCTGACATGGCTTGTGGTGTGTTTTCTGAGGTGTAATGTGGCCTGTGACATATTGAACGAGGTTGTTTAATTTTTTCCTTGATCAGTCTGAAAAGTTCAACACTCCCATTCTGTTTACTCGCACAGGTGCTTATTCACAAACTGCACTTTGTAGTATGTTTAGTTGTACTTCATTATTAGTATTTAAATACTAAAAGATTGTATTCAATAACCTACGCGCGGAGACCTCAGCCTCCAACTCTCTTATTTTTCTATGCGGAGCTCTCCACCCCAGTTGCACATGTCCTCGTACTTGTATGCCTATGTTTTAGTCATAAATGGTGCCGGGACAGTGGGAGTGGTTGGCATATGGTGGACACTAACAGCAAAGTGATAGGGGTAAAGGGTGGGGGTAAGGGGAGGATTAAAAAGGACTTTGGGGAGGGGCAAATACACACTCACAAAAGTGTAAGCCCATTGCTGTTCACAAACTGTGCTTCTAAAATTACTGCGGCAAAAAGGCTTCACCACAGTTGTAAATATACTCCAGCCCAACCTTGGAGCATATCCAGCTCCACCAATGACCACTCACAGGTACTGAAACATGCACTCATGGACAATGATAGGGAGAGAATTAAAATAAAACCAGACTGAAAATAATGTTAAAATAAATTAACTTCTTTTGACTTCTAAAATATATATGCATATTTTATTTAGCTAAATGTTTAGCAGTTTTTAATATTCATGAAATAAAACCATAGGTGTCTTTTTTACTGTAGGTGGGTTTTTTCCTTTAAGTAAATAAGTATGGATTAATTTAATATATTTGTATTAATTATTTTTTTAATACTTTTAAGTTAATAGTGATTTAATGTTTTATTTTTTCTAGGTTTAGAAAAAATATAATTATTCTGCATTAATGTTTAACGTTATAATTAATGTCAACGTTTTTTTAAAAAAAGCTGAATACACTTTTTTACCCTCCCCTATTCTTTACCAACAGGACATCTCCATCCTTGTGGCAGGGAACTCCCCTTGAAGCATCTTTGTACTCCTAAATTTGGTTACACCCCGTGGTTTCAAGGAGTGGGGATATTTAAGTCTACTGTAATATGTTTACACTATGAAACAGTGAATAGCCAAAATAAGTAAAGTGTCTTCAATTGTAAGAGTAAATTTACACTTGAGTAAACCTACATGTGTAAATCTACTAGGGATGGGCGGAATTCCACGGAATTCCGCGAGCAGGCCGAGTTGCTTCATTCGCCCATCGTCCCCCCTATCCATGATCACAGGGTGAATATATAGCACATGCACGTCACTCACAGTTCAGGAGCAAATGTGGGGGATGTTTCCCCTCGATTTTCATTAGTCCACTATTAGGCAGCCCAGGAGGAGCCGCACATGTGCTCCTCTCCAACACCGGCGCAGACATCAGTGCGGCTCAGCAGCCCATTAGCCCCTCGTCGTTCCCTGCGGGCCCATTACCTGCAGCCCACAGGCTCAGAACTAGTGTCTTTGGATGGTGCGTATCAGACTCCAGTATTGGTGATTGCCTCTTGTCCACTCTGGCAATGGAGTGCACCTATCTACAGAACATACATAAGTTACAAATTAGACGCTTCCTTTGTCTGGGGGTGCAATCCAGCTGTTCTCAGGTCCTTCGGGGGTCCATGGTGCCTGTACTCCAACCAAGCCCAGCCCTCTCTGAAAGAGCCTGCAACTCCCACTGAAAGCAAGGAGGATGGCTCAGCTAATGTCGCTTGTGGAATCCAACACAGCCAATGAGCATTTTGGACTTTTGTGTGGCTCACCACGATTGACTAAGGAACCTCCACTGCTTCAAATCTAGATTACTTTAGTTTACACAGTAGAAGTACCTCCCACGCTCAGATGAGTTTTACAGACTATGTTCAGCCCTGGATTGATTGTTGGGTGACCACGAAGTGTTAAAATTACAGAGATGACAGCCGTTAGCGAAGCAACGATGGCTAGCAGGTATGAGGCTTAGTTCACGGATGGTCCATGTAAGTAGCAGAAGGGTAGTCACCTAAGCCACCTAAGTTAGTGGTGGGTGCTAGTTAACTCCACTACGCGGCGTAGGCAAAGTTTTTTCCAAACTCCGCACTCCAAGCGGAGTGACAAAAACTCTGTGAACTCCGCTGGCAGAGCGGAGTTTAACGTCCAACCCTAAAACTTAACTTTGAGACTAGGCCGTAGAATTTTGCCATTGATTTGTGTGCTGTATTACTTACAACACAACATTTGGATCCTGCAGGAGGACCCATCAAATAATCTCCTCATCTCGCAATCTCAAATGCTATGACCAAGTAATTAGGTAACTTGCTAAATTGAAATTTCGGTGTTCTGTATTTTGGTTGGGGTTTAGGTGGTTGCAGAATATTATTATTATAGCACTCTCTTTCCCATATTTGTTTCCAGTACAGTGGAGCAACAAGTGGTATCCTTGCGATTCGATTTGTAACTTTCTGGAAAGCTTTGTCTGTCATTGCCTTCTCTCACCCCAACTCATATCAGCTTCATGCCCATTGGCTTCTCGTTTAGTCACTCTCCCTTACCAACCAGTGGTGCTTTCCTCACTGGCTACCCGATGGTGCACACAATCATGTGTCAAACGCATCATCACTGCCCATAGGTTAAAACTGATTTACACTATAACCTTTAATACCTGCTAAATTCAGTTAGGGAAAAATAATTCAATAATTTGTTCTAACAGTAATTTACAATCCAACTTAATGGTCACGTGAGATTTTATGTTACTATTTTGGAAATGCCACTTTTAGAAAGTTGTCATTTTCCTACCCAAACCAGCTTTCCTTCCAATATCCAGCTGTCACCTGACCTCAGATTATTCCCCTGTGATGTGAAGTGTATTACTCATAAGCAGTGGATAAAGGGGTCTGGGTGCAGCTACAGGAACTCCTCCCTTGACAGAATGCCCTGGGGGATGGGCCCAGCCCCTTCCTGAGCTTCAAAGGATGCCAAGTCTGTCCCTGGCAGATCAAGCTCACCCATAGCTCTGCCTCACTTTTGTCTTTATTGCCAGACATGCTCCAGACCTCCTGGGAGGGAGGAACTAACCAGAAATGGTTTAAGGGGTGGATAAAGTATTGCCCTCCACCCACAGGCTGACACTGGACATTAATGTTGACCCCGCAGACCTCTCCTCAGAACATTCCTGGACCTGAGACGAGTCAGGAGGAGGATCATCCTACTGTCTCAAGGACCTGGAGGAAGACTAGACGTGCTCGCCTTGAACCCAGAACCACAGAAGTGACTCCAATTGGCTGACTTCCTGCTTGAGTTACAATGATACAACAAATTTCCAGAGGTGTCTCTCCCTGCAATTGCCTAGCTAAACAGAAAATGTCTTGGACCCTGTTGTTGGCCCCAAGTGGTGCCCCCAGGTCCTGAACACTTGGCTGGTGTTTTTTTTCCCACTCCTCCTGTCCCCAAACTGCAAGACATGGGACTTAGAATCATGTTGTCAACTCTCTGCATAGAGAACCGATGGAGACTGGGGTCCCCATCAAAGCCACAGCCATCAACATCGAATCACCTCAACTTGCTGGTTTTGCCTCACTGAAGTAGGTCTGGCGTTCATAAAGGTTTCTAAGTCTGAATGTAAAGAGCTTCACCGTGACCGATGCCAAGCAGCATCTGATTGACATTGCGGCCTTCCTGGACATGGATTTTCAGTCTTCGCCTGCTCTGTTTTTCCCATCTTTCCCCAACTACTACACCATGACCCTGCTCTTCAGGAGCCTGTCATCGTCGAGCTCCAGTTCAGATCCAGCTTGCCCTGCTGACAGTCAGCTCATCGATGACCATTTTTCTCTCCAGAAAACTTTCTAAGTCAGAAGGAAGACTTTCTACTGAGACAAACCTGGTTCCTGTATCCGACCAGTGGTCCATCGCGGTCAGCCTTAATTTTTACGTTGACGCAGTGAAGTGAGACCAAATACCTGTGGTTGGTGCTTGGAGCAATTTGGATTTGGGTTTTAGCTAAAACTTTTTTTAAATGATATAAACCGTTTTACTTATTGGATTTTTTACATTTCGGTGTCATTTTATCTAGTGAAATATTCTATGTTTTCCTAAATTGGTTTGGGATTCTCCTTGTGTTGTGTTTTTATATTACTGTTTGGGGACTGCATAAATACATTAAACATTGCCTCTAAATTTAAGCCTGACAGCTCCATGCCACAGCTACCAGAGGGTTATGCACAGGTTTATTTAGTGACTTTTCTGGCTCATCCTGACAAGGAGTTTCCTTGGTATTTGAAGTGGGTTCTCACACTCTTCAGTTAATACTCCAATTTCTTAAGCTTTCTTATAGGTGCTTTCTGCCACCTCTCTTCATCCATTAGTCTGTCGGTGAGTCAATCACACTTTTGTCCCACTCACCACAGCATGCAGCATAAGGCACAGGATCAGCCCATTTCAGCCAATGACTTCCCTCACTGTAAGTGATGGCATTCTCCTGTTGCACAAAGTGTACCAGCCCCCACTCCTCCAGCCCACCAGGGAAACCCCCGTGCCCGCTATGGCTAGTCCGTACCTGGTGCTTACTTGACTAGGTGCAGGGCCGAATGGGAAACCTAAATCAGTACTGGACATATATTCAAACCAGCCCCACACGGTTGGAGGTCTCGATTACAGTGTGGTCATGGGGTATTCTTGGGTGATGGCAGCTAATCCATCTAGGAAAGCAGTCTCAAAGCTTGCAGCGATTGTGAAAAAACAGAGTGGCAAAATGTCCAGTCCAGCCCTGACTAGGTGAAAATGATGGATGAATAGTTTTGTGCCTGGTAGCAGTGCTGTGAAACCTTATCTAGGCTTGTTGCATCAACTTTGTATGAGGTGAGGATTTGTGGGAAGGTGTGCTTTTAGTAATCATCAGTCAAACTGAATCTTAGTTTGGCATGTTCTGAAGTCTAATGCTAATGCGAAACCTTGAATGGGCATGGTCTGGTGGGTACCAATGGATGAGTCATGGGATGGGGATGCTCTTCTTTCCAAAGGTGGTCCATAAGCTTTGGTTGTGCATGCTTAGTGTGTCATCATTGTTAGGGACCACTTGTTTTATAGGATGTGTCAGCTATGGTACCTTGCATCGTTAGACAAGAAGGGAGTGAGGGTTACTTCAGAGTAGAGCTATATTGGACATACTTCAGAATCCCTGGTGTAGTAATATTTGGAGTGGCCATGATCCACACATTAAGTGAATTTGACTGGGTTGTCATGATCTGCAGTTCTACTGTAGTGTTAAATCGTTAATTTCATCTGCTAGTCGTCAGTGCTTTGAATCGTTCAGTGGGCGTATCGTCTTCTTCGTCAATGGTTACAACTTTGGCTATCTCATCCACTTATCTTCATCCTTAGCCTATTGGATTGGACTGATGATCGTTACTATCGTTCTTAAGACTTCGATGTGTATTTGCTATCAGTCGCTGGTGGTGTGAAACCTTAGATGGTCATGTTGTCTCTGGTAAGAGCATAAAAGGCCTTTAAAAGGGTACACTGATTTGCAATTGTGACATCCCACCTTTGGTGGATGGCATATGTATGTTAGCAGTTATGAATTATCTTGCTAGGCCTAATATGTTGATCTTCAGTGGTGTGGGATTAGCATTACTTCGTTGATCATAGATTTTGCGAAACATGGCTTCTTGGCCTAGTCCTCTTGACAATGTTCTAGTTGATCAGGGATATCTAGTTGACTCAGATATCCCCGGATGGGGTTCAGAGCTAGGAAGAAAAACTCTTCTCTGTGACTGGGTCTTGGTGAATACAGATAACTAGTCATAAGATGTTATCATAGTAATGTACCCGCCTGTTAGAAAGGGCAAGTCCCAGCATTTAGACAGCGGGCACCATCTGCCCTGCCTAGCTATGTACAGATTTGCTTGTTGATGGGCCTGACCTTAACTAATCTGTCAAACAATCTCATAGGGAGCATGGAATCTGTTTCATGGCATTATGTCTTCAAAAACAGATGAGGCCAACTTGGGTGGCCGAACTAGAAGGCTTTAGTCACACTCACACGGGACCCGCCGTGCAAGGGGGGTGCCAGGCTGAGGTTCCCAGTTCAGCAGCCTGCTGCCACATGACACAAGGGGGTCTATATTTACATCCACCTGATATTTCAGGCATCCCCAAAGATATGCCTGGCCTTCTCCATCGCATCCACATTGTTCGGGCGTCTCGGATGTCAGGAACTTATAAATCCGTTCGTGTGAAAAGCCTGTGATGCAAAGGGCAGCGGAGAAAGGTCACGTCGCGCCCCCTCGAACATGTCAGGAAATAAATAGCAGGAAGTGGAGGCTGAAATCCGACCTGTGAGTTCGGGGTGGGGCGGAAGTGGCTGAGAGAGCATGACACGAAAAGGACAGGAGGTGGCAATGTGACACATTCCCAAACTGCAGCGTCATCTGCCTGTTCGGTCAACCTGCAATAGAACCCTGGACGTGCCGCTCCCAGCATGTACACACACCAATCTGTTTTTCTGCTACAGACATCGGAAAATATATTGAACTTCAATCATTGCTGCCAAGTTATTTGCATGTTTGCTGTTCTTCTCTAATCCGGCATGTGAGTAGTGAAAACAGAGGACCTTATGGGTACTCTTTCGTGAACGGCAAACCTAGCCCCAACAAGTATTAACAAGCATCAGAACATTTTGATTTCAAAGTATTTTATTGAATTTTTATACGGTACAATCGCTATTCATCTACAGGATACAAGTAATTCTGCACAGCACTAGCAGAGGTATCAAGGCCAGTGTGTTTGTGTGAGTGTGTGTGTGTCCGTGTTGTGTAGATGTATGTCTGTGTGTGGGTGTGTGTGTGTGTGCGTGTGTGTGAGAGAGAGAGAGGTGCAAATTCGCATATTTATTTTGTATAAGAAATTCTTATACAAAATAAATATGCGAATTTGCACCTCTCTCTCTCTCACACACACGCACACACACACACCCACACACAGACATACATCTACACAACACGGACACACACACACTCACACAAACTTATTAAGAATGCGTGTCTGTCTGTGTTTTGCATGTGTATGGTGTGTTTTTATATATGTTTGTGCATTGCATACTTTCGATTTTGTGTGCGTGTGTGGATGCTAAATTTGAGGGAAGAGTACAGACTCCAGGTTTTAATAGGAGAGGAGATGTAACTGTGTAATTAGTATAGTAGACTTTCTATTCCACATGGGTTACGTCTGCGACTATGCAGATTTCCCCCTTGTGTGGACTCAGTTACGTAAAATTCACATTTTTGTGAAGCTGTGAAACTTCGCGCATCTTTCCAGCAAAAAAATCAACCTTATAATTTTTGGAATAAACATTTTCGTGGGAGAATTCTACGACAAACGTTTATTTGTATCACAATATTTTCCTGCAACTCAGATTTTGTGGGATTTTTCGATCACAAGACCTATTTTTTTCTAGATCTTTCACCCACTCTTCCTTTTCTTACTTCTTTAAATTTACAGATGTGTTCACTATTTGCACGAAACGTGCACATTAGGGATACATGCTAAATTGCCAAAACATGCACACCTCTAATTGCAACCTACAACACAAGGTTTGTTTTTCCTTTTTTTCAATCTTAATTTTTATTGATGTTTTTTGCATAAAGAAACAATCCCTTTGCCTGCTGAGAGATTTGTAATGTGTACCTGTGATAATAGCATGGGATGTTTACAAATTGTACACACCAAAAAAAGTAACGAATTGCAGCCTAGCAGCCATGGGGTTATCTTAACAAACTAGTCCCTGAGTGCTACCGGAATGTCCCCCCCCCCTCTTATTAACCCTGTGCCCATTTGGTATAACAGAGGGGGCAGCAGATGCGAGTGCGGGCTCATGTGTAAGGAGGGGCTGCAGATATTTGTGCCAGTCCATCCATAATACACGCTGCCCAATGTGAAGTGGTGAAGTGCACGTGCTCTCATTGGCTTGTGGGTGCGGCCCTATGCAAATGAGGGAAAGTGTTTGTGCCTGTGCTATATTACCGATGCAGTGGATGTGCACAGCGTGCAGAATTTGTATTTTATAAATTAAGTTGTTTTTAATTGGGTACAATATGTAAGCGTTAAAAGGATTTCTCAAAAAAAGTTGATTATGAAATTAAAAAAATAAAATAGTCAATAATCATATAGTTTATATGATCAAATCTCTCTCTATATATACCGTACATATATTTTTCAATGTTAAACTAACTCAATTGATTACCATTATTTCCTATGGGGAGTTATTTTTAATTCCTTGCCCCCATTGTTTTCGACAGCAGAGTGTTGTAGTATCAGTGGTTGACCATTTATTGGCCATATATTGACCATGTGTGGTGCTTGACTTACTCCAATGCTAGCTAGATTTTATTTGAGCCACATTTGACCACTTTGTGGCTGTAGGGACTTCAGAAGTGTATTTTGAGAATTGTGATTTTATTTCTGTTTGTGGGTTTGTGTTTTCACATCCCTCCTGTCCATCTGATGTCAACCAGATATCCCTCATCAACTAGAACATGTCAGAAGGGCTGTAGAGTGTCCCTGTCAAACCACTCCCTAAACTTCCCCAAGCACTCCCCATTCAGTCGTAATTATACCAGATTTTTTCACTACTCCCCCTGGTCCATCCCATCTTTACTACTAATTCATATACGTACATGAGCGGAGAGCACCACCACTGATGTGTTCAAAGTAGCAGACTCTCATGTTATCACACAGACAACAAGCATTGGCAAAGCCAATAGGTCTCGCTTTGTTGACCTATTGGCTTTGCAAATGTGTTTTTGCAGATGCTGTATAGCTGGATAAAAAGCAAAATGCTTTTTGACAAAAAGCAAAAATGGTGACGGGGCTGATAGTAGCAGCTGTGTCATTCTGCTGGAGTCCCGTGCATGGTGACATTTACTAGTGTCTACACCATCACATATGTATGCACTGGTTGAATGACACAGGCTCCATTTTGTTTTAATTTTTATTTACCGATCCAAGATAGTGGTTGGGGATTGGGCAAGGAGCGAAGGAGCAATCTAGGCTATCAAAAGCATCTTTTAGACTGTGGAGCAGCCGAGCTACAAATGGCAGTTGCTGGCCCATCCAAAAAATGAAAATTAAGGTATTCACTGTACCATGAAGGGTAGAGGAGCAACAAAGAGGCAGGTAAAGTGGATGCAATCGAGTGGGTGTTTGAGTGGAGAGCGATATCACACGAGAGAGCAACAAAAGACATTCACTTACTTAAAGTTAAAAATTGTTCCCCAAATGTGAGCAATGGAAGGATATAAGGCAACCAGTCAAAAAGATAGTAAAGAGGCTTTGATCCAGGGTAGGGACAAGCATGGGAAGAGGAAGGCCACCCATTGAATAAGAAGTAAGTAAATGGGAGTGACAATAAATCCAACTACTCGTAAGCAATGGGAGGACCTAAGCCCACTGCAAGTTTTTGGTCCTCAAGAGCTTTTGTCTAAGGTAGTTCGAAGCTGTGTGGTAGGCAATACCTAAAAACTAGTGTAGGGCCCTCCAGTCTGGGACAATACATCCCACCCCAACGTGCCATATGTGTTAAATTCCAAGCAATCACTATGTCATGCTTTCATTGCGACAAGAGGCCGTGGGAAGCATGGCCATTGCTAGGGACTCTCATTTTGCTTATTAGTAGCAGAAGGTGGTACTTAACTTGGCGCGCATTCCCTTACTATTGTCATCTCCAGCTCTATAAAAACTACCGGGCATATTTACAAGCCACTATCGCCACAGGAACGTCAATTTTTATGATGTTCCTGTGGCAATAAAGCCTTTGATTAATTTACAAGGCAGCATTAAGCCACTTAACGGGGCATAACTCTGCCTTGTGTGAATAAGTCCCCCTTTCACACAGCACTTAGAAGCATATTTACAATCCCCTCTCATCACCTCAACGTCACTTTTTTGGACATTGATATGGGCTTCACCTTAATTCCAAGGCAGCGCTAAGCCTCTTAACAAGGTTTAATGCTGCCTTGTACATAGGTTTACAAGGTTTAACACTGCCTTGTACATAGGTTTACAAGGTTTAACACTGCCTTGTACATAGGTGTACAAGGTTTAACGCTGCCTTGTACATAAGCGGTACAAAACGTACCCTTTTGTACCGCCATGTACATAAGGCACCCTTTCATGCTATACTTAGCGTGAAAGGGGAGGGCAACGGGTATTGCAGTGGATGTTCCACCGCAACATCCATTGATTATGACGCTGCCCCATATTTACGAGGGTGGGGTAAACATGGGGCAGTGCCAAGATTAAGACCAGGGAAAACCTGGTCTTACTCCGGTGGAATGAGGAGAAATGTTTAATTGCTCCTCATTTTTGCTATTTCCATGTGTGCTGCTTTGTGCGGCCCACATGGAAACAGCAAAGTCACTCATTGTATATCTGCAGGAAGGTGTCCCTTCCTGCACATAACCAATCATTTACAAAAAATGTTTTGCAACTTCTATGTGTGCTGCATTAAGCAACACACATAGAATTTACAAAACGCCATTTAGAGATTATTTATGTGCAGGAAGGGAGACCTTCCTCCACATAAGCAATCTTCCCCTGCAACGCAGACACCCTGCACTATGGTGCAAGGGTGCCTGCGTTGGCTATAGGCAGCTAATTTTAGCGCCAGCGCACTGTAAACGCCATGCACTATCACTTCCATTGTAAATATGCCCCATAACATTGAAGGGGCATGCAATGAGTGTTGCAGTGGGCGTTCCACCGCAATACTCATTGAGTTTGATGCTGCCCTCTATTTACAAGGGTGGTGTAAATAGGAGGCAGTGTCAAAATTAAGACCAGGAAAACCTGGTCTTAACACGGCAACAAGAGAGAACTGCTTCATTTCTCCTCATTTTTGCTGTTTCTATGTGTGCTGCATTGTGCAGCACACACAAAAGCAGCAAATCTCCATGAATGATTGTTCATGTGCAGGAAGGGACACACAATCATATAAACAAATGAAAATGTGCAACTTCTATGTGTGTTGCACAATGCAGCGCACATAGAAGTTACAATTCGCCATTCCGGATTGTTTATGTGCAGGAAGGCACACCTACCCGCACATGAACAATCATTCCCTCAACGCAGGCCCCCTGGTGCAAGGGGCCTGCATTGGCGCTAGGCAGCTAAATTTAGTGAGAAACGCAGGGGTGTGCTGCCTTTTTGTGAATACTGTGCATCTCTGCGTTTTCAGAATGGCAGAGTATGGCATTAGCAATGTTTGTTTAACGCCACGCTTCGCCATTCCCTTGTGAATATGTCGCTACATTTCACTGTGGTGGTACTTAAGAGCAGAGGTCCTGTTGTTCTGGATGCCATGGCGTCTGTAAATATTGAGGATACACAGACAATGCAAAAATAAATACAGGTGAATGGAAAATACACAGACATTATACAAATTCACTGAAACATTACAATAATTCTGCTGCTTTGGTGCAAGAATTATGCTCAACACAGGCAATACACAAATCCTCTCTGAACCAGAGAAAACGCTTAATGGCTCTATCCTGGCTTTAAAATAGAATTAAGAGATGCATTTGAAAATCAGGAGCTGCAGGGAAGGAAGAAATCGGCTCCTTCTTGACGAGAACTGGATTACTCCTAAGAGGTTTACGCTGAAACCACCAGTTAGGGACATTATAAAATGATATCCCCCTGGCTTATCTCCCAGCTGATCTTCGGCTCTTTTCACTGTGAATATCAGGGCTTTTGCAGCACGATTCTCTCGTGTGCTGCAGGTCCAAGCTGTGAAATAGGATTTAACACAGATGGGAACTATGGGTAGAAAGAGCTACCCCTGGCTGGCCCTTAAGCGCACATTGCATTCCCTTTACTACCCCTTTACACAGGAGACATGAATTCAGCTTCAGGACCAGCTTGTAAACAGGGCTCTCAGAGGCTGGTGTATCTTCTGCAGGTCCCAGATCCTAGCCTTTGCCTTGGTCAAATTTAGACAAGAGCCTCAGCTAAAAGGAGGCAGTTTAGGAGTTCATTGCACCACAAGGGGTCAACCTGGTGATGTAATCAGGGTGAAAAGACACATTGTGTCACTTCCGCGACCCCTGGCATTTTGCTGAACTGGTGATGGTAACGTATACCGGGGCGGCTCCTCCATTAGGACAGAGGAGCGTCGCCCCACTTCTTTCTTGCAGTGCGATAAGCAGAAACATAAAATGGTATTTTAGATACCATTTTATGTTTCTACTTCTCGCACTGCGAGAAAGCAGAAGGCTATGCCTGGTTGGGGGTGGGTGGGTCGGGCAGGATTGTCTTGCCCAATGCTGTGGGCCCTGACAGTACCAAACCAGTCATGCGCACTCTGGATTTTCTCTATGTAGGCTGCATGCAGCCTACATAGAACTAATGGCCTCCCCATGGGCACTCTTAGGAGTAATCCAGTTCTCGTCAAGAAGGAGCCGATTTCTTCCTTCCCTGCAGCTCCTGATTTTCAAATGCATCTCTTAATTCTATTTTAAAGCCAGGATGAAGCTTGCCTATGTGTCTTATTAACCAGTAACCCGAGTATGATTCTAAAATGGCCGCTAACCGAAAATCTTTAGTGCGCATGCGTCTTCTGCACTTACGTAGTATGCCATATCTTTCGCTTGGAGGGAAATTTCTGCACGTGCGCAGTAGCTAACAAAATGGCCGCTTAAAACTCACATGCTTGCCACCTGCTTGCTGAAAAACTAAACCCAGCTATTCTACTAAGGCTAATGCGGGAAGAATAATAATAAGCAAATGGGAACAGAGGAGAGATAGGTTATATACAGTGAAACCATTTATTTTTGATTTTAACATTTGTCTTTTTGACTCTCTCAATAGTGCTTATTATGGGCCTAAAAACACGAACCACAGTCTATTTTCCTCGTTTTACCGCACATGTGTAGTGCAACCAAGCTGGAAGACGCAATGTCAACTTGAACCTCTTCAAGGTTCCCAGTGGATACTTTCATGAGAACCGGAACAACAGTCCACTGAAATGGATGGGAACTACAGTTTTTTTTTCTAATATGTGAGAATTACATTGTGAATACGGGTGGGAATAAAGACTGATGTATAAAACTTAAGGGGTGGGGATTTTAAACAAAGAGCTAAAAGAAAGTAAGGGAAAAAGCATGGTGTGATGATCACCTCCCCTTGCCTGTCCAATCAGAGTTAGTATTTTCATAAGTATGAAACAATATTGGGTTTTACTAGCATAAAGAAAGATATAATTGAGGTAACATTTGTTAGTTAGCTTAGCTTGAGACTTGGATGCTGTCCGAGAGCACAAGTGTCTAAAAACGGAGATGCTGAAGTCTAGACTGGGATGCTGTCGGAGTGACGAGTGATGCTGAAGAGGAATCGAATTACTGAGCCAATTATCTTAAGCAAATTAATTTAGAAGAAGATCGCGGTAGAATCTCGAGGAGGAAGAGAGAGTCAGAGAGGGCTGCTATGCAAGCGTCGGTGATAAAGAGGTTGTCTGTCCTGTTATGTTTTCTGTCCTAATTCCTGTGAAGCCCTTGTTCACCAGACCTTTCCTGGCGGACCCTTTCCAATTCCTAGGCCTGGGAGTTGGTTTTCACCCCATTCTAGGTAAATATTACTATATCTGTGCATGCGCTTATGTGCTTTTCTCTCTATCCTCTCCATTTCATGCAGTGTCATTGCAAAGTATAAATTAATGCATTCTGATTGATTATTTGAATCTTCCTTCCTGTGAGAAACAGAGTTGGTTAAGTACTGTGTAAGTGGTTCACATGAATGAATCTGAGATAAAATGTAAAATACATCCCGACTCTTTGATCATTTCTAATGTGTAAGTATATTGAAATCGTATGTCATTTCACCATCAACTAGTTCCAACTAATGGTCCGTTGATCGAAGGAAAGAACTTTTGGATCAGTGAAAGATTAATTAGGGACTAAACATAACTAATCTAGAGAATTACAAAAACATGACCCCAGCGGTTATTGCCAGTGTGTTAGGAATTAATTTATGGGCCCACATGAGTATGTGGTGTTAGATTACCTGTTGCTGGTAACCCGCAGGATCACCAGGTCTTAAGAGCCTTCCTAAAGGGTAAGAGCTGAGGGATGGCCCTTATGTTTTGTGGAAGGGTATACCAAAGTTTGCTCACGTCCGTAGAAAATGCTCTGTCGCCTCATTTCTTTCTTTTGGTTCTTGGTACCGTGAGCTGTAGTTGAAGCGATAAACGAAGAGGTGTGTCTGGGGAATACCAACCAAACATGGTTTTTAATCTTGTTGGATATGGGAGATGAAGAGCTTTATGTACCATGCAGAGAGATTTAAAGTTGATGCGCTTATTAATTGTGAGCCAGTGAAGGGTTCCCAGGCCCTTCGCAGCCGACTGCCCCCTGGGAATGTCCAGAACAAGTCTCGCCAGTGCATTCTGCACCACCTGGAGTCTGTGCTGCGTGTTTTTATTCATGTCCAGGTACAGTGAGTTGCAGTAATCTAGTCTGGACATTACCAAGGCGAGAGCCATCTGCTTACTAGCAGACTGCTGGATGCAATGGGAAAATTTTCTTAAGCATCCTTATAACTCAGGTGCAAGTTGCTATTGTACAATTCATTTGGACATTACATTTAAGTTCAGTGTCCATCAGTACTCCAAGGTTTGAGGCATTTTTTCCCAGAGTAGGACAAGTTCCTAAGGAATGTGGCCAGCAGCTACCGTTCCAGCTTGATGCCCCCGGGCCAAGAACCATCACTTCCTTCTTATCACCATTCAGTTTTAAAAAGTTACAAGACACCCATTCTGCCACGTTGGTCATGCAGCCTAAATCATTCTCTGCTACAGAGCATGAGTTCCTGGGATTGACACTATGATCTGGGTGTCGTCAGCATACGACACTACCTCCATTCCGAAGTAATGTTTCAGTGCCGCCAAGGGTGCCACATAGAGATCAAAAAGCGTAGGGCTCAAAGATGAGCCCTTCGGCACTCCACAGGGCAGGAAAAAGGCCTCTGAGTAGAAGTGCTGTAACTTCACCATTTGCGATCTTTCCCTAAGGAAAGAGGACAAGAGGGCTAAAGCTTGATGAGAAGTGCCAAGACCTTGGAGTCTATCCAGCAGCAGCGCAGGTGAGATGGTTTCAAATGCTGCTGATAGATCCAAGAGTACCAGCACCACCCCTTGTCCTTCATCCAGTAGAGGCCTAATACAATCTGTGGCTGAGATTAAAGCGGTTTCTGTCCCATGATGTTTTCTAAAACTAAACTGGGAACCATTAAACCAGTGTTGCTGTTCTGCAGTTTCCATCAAATGGATATTAAGGTGCATCTCCAGAATCTTTACTGGAACATGAAGCAGGGAGATCGGACGATAGTTCTTACAGTCCATGATATCAGATTCATTTTTTTTAGGAGAGGTCTAATAATAACCTGCTTCCAGCTCCGAGGGTAAGATCCAGATAGGTTCACATTGTTCATTAATTTACAGAGTGGGTCAGATACAATATTGGCCTCCATCTGGAGAACTGCTGGAGGGCAGACTTCTAGAAGTGATCCTGATTACGTTTTCAGGAGGTATTGTTCTGCCAACTTGGGAGAGAGTGTAGGGAACAAGGGGAGACCTTTCGTCTCTTGGCTTGAACATGATGATGTTCCTTGGGATGTTAGTGGGGGCCAAGTGCTGGCAATTGCCTGCGTTGGCGTAGCAGGGTTTGGGCCAAAACCTTCATCAATGTCCATAATCTTGTAGTGGAAGAAGGTTGCTAGCTGGTTACAGAAAGCTTGAGATCTCTCTAGCTCCGCTCTGGGTTGTGAGGCTGAAAGCAGTTGCACTAGCCTAAATAGTTCTTTAGCGGATGAGGCATTTTCGATTTTATGGGTACAGTACTTTCTGCAGTTAGCGCAAGCTTGTATTCTTTAATGCTCATTCTGTACGAGATTCTTTCTTGATCGTCTTGGGTTATCCTCCAACATCATGACATCATTTTTCTATTGACCACCCTGTACTGCTCTGTCTCACCTTTCTGTCTGTCCCACACTTCACTCTTTCCATCTCACCTCCTTGTGTATCTCCCATATCAACTTCACCCCTCTCTGAGCCTCTCCTCTCTTTACCTAACCTCTCTATCCGCTATATGTATGAAGCCAAAAATCGATCGCAAACGCTGCGAATCGCAATAAATAGCGTTAGCGACAAAAAAATCGCTATTCGCTATGTATGAAGCAAAATACGCTTGCGAAATAAGGATTCGGTAAATAGCGATTCCCAAACGTTGCGAAAGTGCAACATAGCGAATACAAAAGCGAATCCTTATTTAGCGTAGAAATCCGTTAGCGAGATTCGCTAAAGCGGAAATCGCAATTCTGAAATCGCTATGGAATGTATCAACCAATTTGCATTAGCGAATCAAGCAAATTCGCAAATTAGCGCCTCGCAATTACCATCAAGTGGGAGCAGGTGGTAACCAGGTGCAAACTATAAATTGCAACCCAGAATGCAACACACTCCCTACCACAATGTCCGGGTTGTACATGATAGTGAGGAGGCGAAGAGTGAGAGCTCTGGCGCAGAGGAGGAGACGGCAGGAGAGGATATTCCGGTTGCGCATTACCATCTTCCAACGCACTGATGAGGATATCCACACCCATTACAGACTGGAGGAAGAGAGCATAATTGAATTGATTGATGAACTCAGGCCCTACCTAGAACACCCCACCCGCAGGACCCAAGCCATACCCACACACATCCAGGTCCTGTGTTCACTACACCTGCTGTCCTCAGGTAGTTTCCAGGGGGTCATAGCCACTGCAGGAGGGGTGTCTCAAAGTGCCCTGTCGCGCTTTTTCCATGCATTCCTCGACGCCATGACACATAGGATGCAACATCACATACACTTCCCCAGCACCCCACAGGAACTAGCACAGACTAAGCAGGATTTTTATAACATAGCCCAATTCCCCCACGTCATAGGATGTATAGACGGAACACATATTGCCATTTCACCCCCCACAAACATAGAGTATGTATTCCGGAACAGGAAATGCTACCATTCCCTGAACATACAGATGGTGTGTGATGCCAAAAACATTATCACCGATATAGTGGCAAAGTACCCAGGAAGCACACATGACGCATTTATATTCCGTCACTGTGGCCTATACCGTAGACTCTCAAGAGGGGAATTTGGAGAGGGATACCTACTAGGTAACAGCACACATTGTCAGCCCATATTACTCATGACCTGCATGTGCATCACATTGACTGACCTTTCAACTCTTCCACCCACAGGGGACAGTGCCTATGCAGTCAGGGACTTCATCCTGACACCCTACTTGAATCCTGCCACTGCTGGGGAGCACCGCTACAACCGGGCACACATTACCACAAGAAACACCATCGAGCGAACATTCGGGATTCTGAAGAGCAGATTCAGATGCATCCACAAAAGTGGAGGTGCCCTTCAATACAGCCCTGAGACATGCTGCAAAATTGTTGTAGCTTGTGCCATGCTCCACAACATTGCAACCAGGAAAGGGACACCTATGGAGTCGAGTGACTCAGATACCTCGGACGTGGAGGGACCCGGACCCATACACATGGAAGCTGGCGTAGCTGCTGCTGCAGCTGGGCGCCAGAGGCGTGATGAGATCATGCGGAACTACTTCTAGGTGAGTAAAAATGATACAATGACAACTTCTTGCTCTGCAAACGTGTTTAATTTCCAAAACCAACAATGTGACTTCCAAAAAAAAGCAGGATGAACTCTCCTAAACCAAAGCACATGTTCAAATCACAGTGCAACTAAACAGTCATTGGTATAGCAAGTGCTACCCAGTTGCTGGCCCCATATCCCCCCTGTGTGGAGTAGTCATTTTGATGCAGTCCCTATTGTTGTGTGGCAGGCCTGCTGCTCCGGCCACTACGGCGCCTCTCAACAGTGGGTGGTGGTGTATTAGAGCTCCGCACCGACTGTGAGTCCTCCTCACTGGGGGTAAGCACCCCGGGTCCAGCAGTACGCAGCGCACGCAGCTCATCCAGGGTGGCAGTTGACTGCACTACCACAGTGGCTATGTCCTGGATACCATGCGAGAACTCTCGCTGGGTCTCTATGGCACGCCTTGCCAGCATATTGTTGGAGGAGGCGAGGCGATTAATAGCACGCGTGTAGTGGTCCATGCGGGCAATTTCTTTGCGCCTGGCTGCGCGTTCAGCTCTCATCTCTGCAGTCAGCTCCTGCACAGCCCCCCTGATTTCCTCGCGTAGTCCTCTGTTCCCTGCCCTGATCTCTCTCTGAATGGCCTTCATGTGTTTCGCTTGCAGGCGGTGAACCTGGAGCATGTGCATTTCAAGACCGGCGAACACTGATTCTTCTTCTTGCACATTGGTGCTGATGGCCGTGCGGGGTCTACGCCTGCCTCTGGACTCTGTTCTGGACTCCTGCTGCTGGGGTACTGGTGCTTCAGACTGGACATTGACATTTTCCTCTTCCTCATCATCCATTATTCTGAATGGCCTCACGTTCCTCCTACTGTGTCCCTGTGTTTGGATTATAGGACTGTCCTCCCCATCTGGATCATGGCCATGCCTGCCTTCTCCTGAGCCTCTGGCTCCTGTCTCTGTTGCACTGGCTGTAGCCTTCCCACTTGCAGGTGCTGTGGATAGAACAGCACACATTACTTATTTGATCATCACAAGTGATGTACTAATAAATTTTTCACAGTGTTCCCTGACTTTACTTGTGTCATTCACCTCTCCTGACCTGCACATGTGTACAATTTGACAATCTCATGCTACTTTCTACATTGCTGACTGTTGTGACTACATCTCCCATAATGCATTGCTGTGTACTTGGTCTAGCCTGACATGTGGTTGCCCTAATCCCTAGGTCGCCTCAGGGGGTTCTGGGGGTGGTTTAGGGTGGGGAGGCATGCTTCTTACCTGGTCTTGCTGCTGGTTGTGCTGAGCTGTCGAGCACGGACACGCCCGCAACACTCTGATGAGGCAGTGTGCCCTCTACCAGCTCCTCCAGTGGTGTAGAGTCTTGGACGTTGGAGGTTCCCCCACCGGTGAGCTGGGACTGCTCCAGCCTGGCAGCCAACCTCTCCTTGGAGCGCTGGCGCAGGTCGTACCAGCGCTTGCGCAACACATCAACTGTCCTGTGGGTGACTCCTAGGGCATTCACTTTGGCTTGGATGCCCTCCCAAATCCTTCTCTTGCTGGCTTCTGGCACCTTGTGGGAAGTGGCCCCAAATAATGAGTCATGGTGTTGCACCATTTCTGTGATTAGGGTCTCTAGTTCAGCCTCTGAGAACTTGAGCTTCCTCTTCCTGGCTGCTTCCCCTGCTTGCTGCTCCTGCTGGCTTGCTGGGACATCCTGGCTTCCACTTTCTGCCATGGCTCAAGAGTTCCACACAACACTCTCACTCTCTCTGTCTCACTCCAGATGCCCCATGGGAAATCACTCTCTTCCTGGTTGTGATGTCATCATATAGCATCAGGATTGCAATTGGATGTTTCCAGATTTGTGCTAAATTGCGATTTTTCCCGGGGGTACCTCTCAATTTAGCGCTATGCTGGGCGCGGTCGCGCTAATTAGCGTATTTAGGGGTGCGGTCGCGCTATTTCACGGCGCGGTCGCGCTAATTAGCGTATTTAGGGGCGCGGTCGCGCTATTTAGCGACGCGGTCGCGCAATTTAGCGACGCGGTCGCGCTATTTTTGCGTATTTAGGGGCGCGGTCGCGCTAATTAGCGACGCGGTCGCACTAATTAGCGCTTTTCGGGGCGGGGTCGCGCTATTTTGCGAGTTTGGCCGTTTAGGGAATCGCTGATTCATATTGTGCAAATATTTAGCGATTGTGGCCGAATCGCTAAATATTTGCTAATGCGTTGATACATCCCGATTAGCGATACAGATTTAGCGTTTCGGTAATTTTCGCTATTTCTGAATCGCTAATCGGTCCCTTCATACATATAGCGGTATGTCTCCCTCCCATCTTTTGACAGCTCACTTTTATCTGTCTCTCTCTCTCTCTCTGCCTCCTTAATTTCACCTCACTTCTCACTCTTACTCTCTTTATCCAACTCACGTCTCTATCTCAATTACATATTAACTATATTTTCAAAATAGGCACAAAAAAACAGAAATACCTTACCAATCATTCTCTACCTCTACCTCACCTCTATCTACCTCACCTACCCCTCTATGCTTCACCTTTTTTTCTCCATGCCACCTCCCTCATTCACCCGCTTGCTTTACCTTTCTCTCTGGCTCACTACTCTTTACATGACCTGCCTTCCTATACCTGCTTTCTCATTGTACCCGTATTTACTTCACTCCTCTCTCTCTTTCACTGCAGAGCAAGAATGCTTTTTATGATAGGGATTTTGTGTGCTTATGAATAGCTGGCAATTAAACCTCAATTCAAAGTGCTATATATGAGATAAAGTATCCCTTGTTGTACATTATAAAGACATTGCAAGTCACTGAGGAGTTCTGCGGCCATTTAGAGGAAAAAGCGGAAGACCAAGTTCCTTTATAAGGCCATGAAACTCCAAGGTGACCGGAAAAACCTTATAATGTACAACAGGGGTACTTTATTCCTTATAATACATGGCCACACCATCAACATTCAGACAAAATGCTTAGATCCTGGTGCTGTGCTCGTTCATATGAAAAAGACAGGATGTTTTTTATACATAAAGAATATAATTATTCTGTAGTGCAAAATGAAATCGAGCGCTGGTGAAAATGAGATTGGCACCCCAGCCAGTTCAGTCTCTGGAAGGACTGCAGCGCTCAAGATTATAGGGGTCAGAGTTGGAAACAATAGCATATACAAAGCCAGGAATCATATACATGGGCATGCTTCACAATGGGATTTCCTAGCCAGCTGTGCGCACCACACAGCTCTATGTGCAAAATGCACAATGGGTTGTGCAGTACCATATTCAATGACTAGCAACATATAGTAGGTTATTGAAGGAGCCAGGTTCCACGTTCTAGATGTACTCTGGAACTCCAGGACGATGTATCTTTTTCTCTGCATGAAAGTGGGGTGAGGAGGAAAATCATTAGCCAATCAATCATTACAATTACAATGAACTATAACTCCGAACAATCACAGACTCCCGAATAGATTTGTTACAAAGTCAAGAACAGTTGGTCATTTAAACATCTCAAGATGAGGGTGTAGAAGTACATTGGAACTAATACAAAGCCAAACCCACAAGGAAAATTAGGGTGGTGCAACATGCACAGAATAACCAGTTCCAAAATCAGGATACAGAAAATGATGGCTCCAACATCAAGATTCCCCTTCGTTGGAGGTTCGCGGGTATAAAGCATTAGTCTGTCCCTACACTACCACTAAAGTGACATCCCAACTTAGTATGTCCCCAAGACAAGTTCTGCAAAGGTGTCAGCACGTGAAGCCTTCCTAAGAAGTTCACTCATGTTGAATGGGTCAAGAAGCATAGTGCTACAGAGCTCGTTCTAAGATGCTCTCTCCTTCAAGACAAGGTAAAAGTTCTGGGACTCTGTCCCTAACATCAATGCATGAACTTGCAGGTAGTATCCCAAAGAGCATTTTGGCATCACCCCATCCAAGCAAGCCCCCTCCTTGTAGGTAACTTTCCATGTGGCTGCGATGCTCCCAGACCTTGGCTAGATGACCTTGATTCCCAGGCTCCCTCACATGAGAAAGCACAGCCCTCTGATATTATCAGTATCAGCGTTCAATGTATCCTCTCCTCTCTAAGCCTAACTCCTAAAACAAAGACATTATTCCAACTAACAAGGATTGATTCTTCCACCTGCAACAGAAATATGCGAAAGAACAAATTCAACATGCACATGAAATTCACTAACAGGTCTAATGATAGAGCTTCCAGGGGGAAAATACAATTCAGGCCTACAGAAATCGGTCAACATAACCCCATGAAATCACATCTTTAAAATGAACATTATTCTAAGCACATCAAAGTCAACACATCTCATAAGCACATCAGTTGTATTAATACTCGTTCACTACATGTACGAATTCTACATGTTAATGATTTCTTCTAAGCATGTACAATTGCTGAATTAGATTCTTCACATTGAAACATCAATAACACTTCATTTTTCACGTTATTACAGTGCACATTCTACTGACCCAATGTTAACACCACCAAGGATTATATGCAGGCGCGAACTACCGATGAGTATAATGCACCACTACCAGTTGCAGCCGGCATGGCTCGCGGGAACGGGGGCATGCGCAGAGGGATTGCAGGGGGAGCATGAGGGGGGGGGGGGGCGCGAGAGAGAGCATAACAGAAAAAAATGAAAATAACTTACCTTTAGTCCTGGTCCTGCGTCTCTGCTGCTGCTCTCCTGTCCCCATCTCCAGGAACAGGAAGCAGGCAGCCAGGCTCCCTCCCCTAAGACAATTACAACACTGCAATGCAGCGTTGTGATTGGTCTGAGCGCTGTGACACAGCGCTAAGCCAGGGGCTGGATGGGTGGGCAGTTTCTCCATGTAGGCTGTAATGCAGCCCGTAAAGCTATATGGGGCAGAAGATTCTACATTTAGGAGGAAAATTAGCTTGCCGAAAGTGATCGTGCTGACGTAGAACTATCTAGGTAGTAAATCTATGTGGGTGCAGAACATACAGCAGTTTCAGAGCAAAACTGACTACTGGGCCTACCTTTTCAGCCAATAACACCCCAGACTGGCCTCAGCGGAAGCTCCAAGGTGAGCAGGTCTGATGGACGGTGCTCACATCGGAACCACTTGTGACAAACCCTGAGATTCCCAGCACAGCCCTAGAGTTAGAGATGGAGATGGAGGAGCCTACCTCAGAGCTGCAGTCCCCTCAATCAACAACGCGGTCATTAGCACGCATGACCATAACCACGTATCTTTTCAACAAACATGCTTTTACCACACATGCCAGACTTCGTAGTAAAGGCATGGGTGGTTCAGGCATATTCGTTATGAAGGATTTGTGGTAATGGACATGCGTGGTAAAGGCATGTTTGTTGTAAAGGATGCGTTTTAGTTGTCATGCGTGGTTATGACTGTGTTGTAATGGCCTTTTCCCGTCTTAGCCAGTGAAGTCCAGTTCAGGAAGTAGCACACTAAAATCTCAATTATAACTAACCTTTACTACTAATCTGGTGGTGCTAATGAGGGCGCAGGGGGGTGGGCACCCCGGCCCGCCTCTGCTCACTACTTTGTCCCATTGTGCCTTGTCTGGCTCTCACCAGTTAGTGTAAACAAACACATTTCACAACTGAAGTGAATGATTTTCGTTTGCAAAATGCTGATTTGCAGAACTCACACGGGGTGACTGTTCTGTTCCAAATGAATTGCTTGCACTTCAAATCAAAAATGTTATTATAATTCATATTGCTGGTCTAGTTGTAAGAGAGTTTGGCAGGGGTTATAATTAGGGACATAGGATGAATGGAAGGGATGCAGTGTTACTCTATCACGGGACCCTGGCAGCGGGGCACAAATCACTGCTGTCAGTTTTAGCAGGTTGTTTACTTTACAATAAACACATTCTGTGCTCTTAAATTTGGCCAATAATTAAAATGTTGCCATTGTCTGGATAGCCTAATGTGCCAATGCTCTTTTGTACTACTTAAGGACACTATGTGACCGGTTCTCATCAAGGACGGCCGGAATGGCTCGTGGGTGCTGGCCGGGCGCGAGGGTATAGCGTGGGGGGAAATGGGGGGATGGGTGGGGGATCATGCATAGATAAATTATATATATCTGCTCCTGCTCTCCCCGAGCATATCGAGGAACAGAAAGCAGGCCCCACTAACCAATCACAACGCTGCAATGCTGCATTGTGATTGGTGAGCACCCAGGCTCCCCATACCAATCTCAAGACTGCAAATGCAGCGTGATGATTGATTTTGTGAGTCCTGATTTGTTGCTCATCCAAGGATTGAGGGACTGGGCTTGTTCTCCATGCAGGCTGCAACACATCCTAAATGGAGAAGAGAAAAGTGCGCATGACTGGTTAGGCTGGCCTGAGAGGGCTGACCAAACAGTCAGTGCGTACATGGGTGGGCAAACCACTCCGCCCCTGCCCTGCTCAAAGAGCAGAGCAGCCCCACCCACTCACCCGCCCACAAAGCAGTAGGCAGCACCCTAAAATGATATCGTAAAGTTATCATTTTAGGTTGTGGCTTCCCACTGCTTGAAAGCAGTGAGGCGACACACCCCCGCCATAGCGGAAGAGCTGCCTCTGGTTCCCATAACACACAGATAGTGTTCGTTGTCAGTGAGGGTTTACCCACCGATCCTCACAGCTTAGGTTACTCATAACATAAGTATTTGTAAAGCGCACGTTCACCACTACAGGTATCTTGGTGCTGAATAACAGATGTTTATAGTTACCCAACAGTACTCCTTTGATCAACCTCAGATGGATGAAAGGCGGAGTGGACCCACCGGGATTTGAACCTGTGACCATGAAGTCAAACACAGGGCTCTGCAGTAGAAGCATTCGTCCACTGAGCCACCAGCCCCGGCTACGTGCCCACACACACACTCATAATATGTGTGTGTGTGCGTGTGTATATATATTTATGTAATTATTCTCTCGCAGTAGACAACTTGTCGGGACTGGTCCCCCCCCCCCCAGGAAGCCCCCCCCCAGGAACCCCCCCAGGAACCTCTCGCCCCCACCAAAACCTGCCTCGCTATTCACGCTAACCACCTGGTGCCTGCTTTTTTGCGTTGCTCGTAACCAATAACATCTTTGCTCCTCCGTTGTCGGGGTCACCAGCGTCAAGCTGAGCTTCCGGTCACGCAGGATGACGCACTTATCGCTTTGTTTAAATTCATATCTGCCCGTCAGTCAAAAACGACTTCAGCAACAAGCGTTTGCATAGTAAAACTGTCGTAAGGGGCGAAGGGGTTAACACCCAGATAAGTATCACCCCTTCCCTGCAGGACTGCATCTGTAATTAAGGCCTTGTCCTAATACCTACACCAAAGGCGGATCTTTGGCTCCAGAACCGTCCTGACGAGGGAATTAACTAAATCCCACGGGGTTTCATCATCCGCCCACCCCGGGGACATGCAGCGTTGGAGCAAGGAGAAGGCAAGCTCGAAGCGGCGGTTCAATTAGTTTATTTCTTCATTTCATGCCGCGGTTCCAAATTCCATGACATGCACTGAAGCAGGGCTCAGGGCTCGACCATATGCAAGAGGTTTTAGTGATTTTTAATCTTCTCTAAACTACTTAGTTTGCGTCAGTGCCACAAGCCCCCGCTCCCATCAAGGGCGCAGCGCCCTTCCTCGCGCCACTTTCTCTCGTGGCCTCGTTTACTGCTCACCTTCGGGAAACGGGGCCCCGGTTTTAGCATGAGGTGGTGAGGTGATGGAGAGATGTGGGCACAATGCTAAGAGCGGAAAGTTATTCTATGAGGACCGACGATTTATTACAGTAAAAATGGTATGGCTTATTTACAAGCCGCTTGCGCCTCCCATACGTCACTTTTTCCCATGTTAAAAAAAATGAGGCACTGCGGCCGGCTTTAGAGCTGGTGGTGGCGCCTGGTGCCACAATGTTTGTTGGTGCCCCGCAATGACCACCTCCACCACGGATTCCCTCAACACCACCCTTGAACCGTGCCCAAGTCTCCATAACCACTCTCTCTCAGGTGCACATAAAGCACTCTCGCTCAGATGCATATATAGCGCCACTCACCAGTGTAAGGTGTCAGAGCACTTTGCATCAGACCCACGTTACACAGACACAATAAATCATACATGTGTAACTCAGCGTATAGGTTATATAAGCCAGAGGACCCCAAGGGGTAGGATTCAGGAGATCAACACTGGTAGTCAGTATAGTTTAATAGTGCTTGGTCTAGAGAAGCACAAACTCAGAATTTAAAAAGAAACACCATAGTTGAGGGTTCTCTTTAATAATGAGAATTGATTTCGGCCCAAATTAATACTTTTTGCAACATTAATCTTTTCTCAAATCTATACTTTGCAGCCTGCGTGCAGTTCTTTGATAAAAGTTAATAGTTATGTACAGTTGCAAAGTGCATATAATGTAAATAGGTCTGTGGTTTGCTGCTTTTAAAAGAGACATCATTTTGTTACTTGCAATTTATATAAATTAAAATCCTAATATAGGATTCGAATTTATAAATTGCAAGTAACAAAATGATGTGTCTTTTAAAAACAGTAACCCACTGACCTATTTACGTTCTATGCATTTTGTAGTCTGCTCGGTACTGGTTTTCTGCAACAGGCGTATTAACCCTCCGTGCTACTTTATAGTGAGTCAACCCCCCCCCAATTAAACAAAACTCCAAATCTTCTTCAGGAAGAACATTAATCACAGGAGTCATCCTGACATTTGTTTGTTGGCTGGAAATTCCTGGAGGAAACAAATGCAGCAGCAGGAGCTTTAAAATATTAATAAACTCGCAAATACAGTGCCCCCCGGAAGTCAGCACCCGGTGCAGTGGCACCGGTCACACCGCCCTAGAGCCGGCCCTGCTTGTAAATAAGCCCAACCCGCCTTCCAAGGTATTTTCTGCTTGTGAAATGTTTATGTGACATCAGTATTGTCAGACCATTTGAATGTTGAGTGCTTCATTGAAGATGACAAGTGGATTAGGGCCAATCTTGGCTGGTGAGGGACTTCTGTTCCAATATCACAATGTTTGTTATTCTGTTTCCCTGTTTAAGTTAGAACACTCTTCCCTCAGGGGCTTATTAGAAGCCTCTTGCGCCACATTTGCATCATTTTTCCCATGTTAAAAATGACACAAAAGTGGCGCAAGGGACTTGTAAATCTGCCCCTCAGTGTGTTGATGTTCTAAAATCATTATAGCTCTCTGCCCGGGCCAGGACTAGCCATAGAGGGCATCAGGCATTTTCCCAGGAGGCTGGAAGGGTGGGGAGCGAGTTTGCAGTGGTGGGGGCTGTTTTTTGTTACAGGGGGCCGCTTTTGAAGTGGTGGGGGCTGTTTTTTGTTACAGGGGCCGCTTTTGCAGTGGTGGAGGCTGTTTTTTGTTACAGGGGGCCGGTTTTGCAGCGGTGCTGCTATATCAGACCCCTTTAACAAAAGCAGCATGGGGCTGGGCCCTCAAAATTGCCATGGCTGCTTTCGGTTCTCAGTCTAGCTCTGCACTCTGCCTTGGGGTATACCAGCTGTTAGAGGCCATCTCCCTCTTTTTAGGTACTTGTCTGTGGCTTGAGCCTTGACAATGTGAATGTCTTTTAGCCATGTTGTCTACCAGCAAATCTGCTGTTCAGCATGGCTGGAAGTTACTGAAAAAAGAGCTATGATGTGGCCAGTGCAGGCCACGTCATAGAGTTTTTTTGTGTTAGGAGGGGCAGGATGACAAGCTCAACATGGGGTGTGAAGAGACATGGCGTCGGCTCAGCATCCTGTTATTCTGGGCGTTCAGTGACTTCCATCCATGCTGAACTGCAGATGTGCTGCTAGATAACATGTCTAAAAGACATTCACATTGATAAGGCCAATAGCTCAAGTATTACCGAGACCTATTGACTTAGATAATGCTTGTTTTTTATTAACAAATTAAGTGCTGCAGCAGTTCTAAATTTCATTCTATCCGTTGGTTCACAGGTAGCCAACTACAGGCTTGCAGTTTCACATAGTCTCTACCTTGAAGCTGCATTGGGAGATGGGCTGTCACGTTTTGACATCTTCACATCTTCACACTCTATGATGGCAACGGAGCCCCGGGACTCAACGAGGTAGGAGACCCAAATGCCTGACCCTGCAGTGGCCACCAGAGTCGAATCTGTAAGCGGTGAAAGCATTGGCAACAGACCCTAATTCCATTATTTGCCAAATGTACTACTACTGCTATGCAGCCTTAGCGCTTAGCTATGCGCTAAGAAGAAGGAGATTGCCTTCTTGAGCTTCCGCTGAGAAACAGGCATTAAGAGCCGAGCCCTTGACGCCTGATCCTCTAATGGCCGCCAGAAGCGACACAAAAGTGGCTGAAGCATTTGCACAGACCCACAATGTTACAATCCCCCAAGCAGGATAAAACAGTTAATAGTTCTTAATCTATCTGCAGCAAATATTTGACAAGAAGACTGGGATTGATTGATTTCACGAGCTCTCATAAAAAAAATATGGGCATTTTGAGATGAGCCCCTGACGCCTGATCGATGAATGGCCGCCAGAAGCGACTCTGAAAGAGACTGAAGCACTTGCACAGGTAACTCAGATCACTAATGCTATAATCTCCTGATCTCCTAATCTTGCTATTTCCGCTAATCAGTTCATGAACTATCCACATCTAATATTATACATAGAGAGTGAGATTGTTTTTAGGAACATTCGTAGAGAAACGGGCACTCTGAGCTGAGCCCCTGATGCCTGACC
Source organism: Lissotriton helveticus (assembly GCF_964261635.1). NCBI lineage: Eukaryota > Metazoa > Chordata > Amphibia > Caudata > Salamandridae > Lissotriton > Lissotriton helveticus. The sequence goes on from NC_136071.1 coordinate 184,787,772, forward strand.
CTTTAATGGAGGCCAGAAACAAAATAAGAAAGTGGCCTGGCATAAGATACCTAGAAGACGGCGGATTATCGCAATCTCCAGAATAAGTAGGGTCATCGGAGACCTGGGACGCTTCAGCAACCATCTTGAGACGGATACGGAGACTCAGCGCTCGACACACGACTGGGCAATAGCCGACACTCTTTAACCCACTGAGATAACCACCCTGAAGTAGGGCCCCATGCGGACCCTGGGTTCTGGAAGCCTCACCTACACAGCTAAAAGGATCACCTGAGTCCCTGAAGAACACGGACCACCCTGAGAGTGGAGCGGAGCCCCTAGACACAACACGTCAGAAGTCCCAGATGCCTGACTTCTGTCAGCCTTGATATCTCTGACAACCGCAATCAAGAAATCAAGGTCAGTGTAGTCAGGGGTCCCGGTGGGCCACTAGAGTCCAATAAATGCCTAGTCACAAGAAAGGCTTGATCCAAAGCCCCTCCAAAGCGGCCTAGGATAATATTCGCGCCCTCACTACGCTTACTAGAGGCCTAAGTCTCTGATCCTCGATACAAGCCAGACAGTCGTATCCCCGGCACCTATTGAGAATACTCCCACCGACGTAGGCTCCTTTACCAAGAGACCAGACCAACTCCCAATCCCAGGTCCAGAGTAGGCCTTCTCAGCATGCCCCCGCTACTCTTCCTCCCCTACGAGAGGCAATCCCTCGTCCCCTCAACCCCCTCCTCCCCTCACCTGACCAGACAGCCCTCCCTCCTCCGCACATCTTTACATCCAATCAAATAACTGGAGTAAACCCAACTCCCTCACAACACAGAAAAATGTCTCCGGACACGCAACTGGTTGCCGCCACACATTCACCAAACTTCCTAATCCCCCACGGTCCGTACTCCTTCACAATCGCTTTCCCCCCAACCTCACTAGTAAAGCGAAAAAACTCTTCAAACAAAGACTGCGCAGACAACATCCGAGACACCATTCGTAGACACCTACCACTGCTCCTCTAGAGGGCAGATTAAAATGGACTCCATCTTCCAAACTGAAAGACCCGACATCTGGCCCATCATTCTCAACACACATTTCAGCATCTCCAAAACCACCATTACTTCCCACAGCCGCAAACTGACGACCTCTCTCCCTAGTCACCAGTCGAAGAGCGGCAATATCTCCATAACCAACTTCATGAACGGCACAGTCCTAATACAGGCTAAGAGCGCTCACCTCGAGGTCTTCGACTCCCTCTCACTAAAAAAGGCCCCCATGATCACCTCACGATATGGATCATCCCCATCCCTCCCACCAGTGAGCCACCCACGACAGGGGAGGCAATGGACCCCTCTCTTAGCTGCCTCGAGATCCCCCATGCCGCAATTCCGAGGCCCTCATTGTAACTCTATACCTACTAATACCGCTCACTCCCCCTCTTTCAGACAGCTCGCCCACCCTCCACTCCCCTCCCCTCCTAACATCCAGGATCGAGCACCGCCCTCCAGCTCAGCCCACTCACAGCCCTCCTGTCCCCATGCCACACGAGATCTGTCACCTGCAGTGAGGCAGCACTCCCTATGCCAGTGAGCCGTACAAAATTCAATCCAGGCAGCCCCTCCCTCAATTACCATCAAGAAAAGGACACACATCCCTCCTTAACTACTATCACGACAGGGACCCACCCCCCTGCCCAAGGAAAATGCTGCCCCAGACACCCTCCCACCATCCTTGGTCCCTCCCCCCTCACCCAAGGGCAGTGCTGCCACTGACACCCTCCCTCCCTCCTTAGATAACACGACGCAACACCTCTCCCTCCTAGAAACTTAGCTGGAAATCCTGATTCGAGGCCTGAACGAAACTCTATCAATCCTGTCCTTGACACAAAAGCCCACCCAGCCACCTACAGAGCTATCTAGTCCCTCCCAATCCAATCTAGGCACGGTTCCACCCTCCAGCGAGCATCACCCCCCCTCCAGACCTCGACCCTGGTCCTCCAGTAAGGGGAAGGATAGCTGCTACGAAACACCTAGAAGAGCAACTACCTCACTTTCCCCTCAGGTAGTGACACATCTAGCCGCATCCTATGACCCCGACGATTTCCTCCCCCAAATCCGCGATCCAAGTAATTACAGGATTTAGAAGTAAACACCCCACTTCGAGAGTCCCCAGACCCCCTGCCCACCTAGACTTCCTACGGAGAGTCCAATCTAATGAGAACAGTTGCACAGAAGAACCCCCCCATTAACTGCATGGTCCTAAACTGCAGATCAGCCTCCAAACATGCAACTGAACTAGCTGAAGCTATCCTCTCACATGACGTAGACATAGCATTCATAACAGAGACCTGGCTCAATAATCTCTCCTACCCAAGCATGAACATGCTGGTGCCTCCCAGATTCACTATGATCAACAAAGACATGCAAGTGAAAAGAGGCAGGGGCATAGCAATCATCCACAAAAACAACATCTCCATCACGGAAATTTCCTCTTGTATTTACAGCTCCTTTGAATGTCTCTCAGTCAACATCAAAACACAGGATACCAGGCCTACACTTTGCCATGTCTATACCACCCCCCCAGGCAACTCCTCAGAATTCGGGGCACACCTTTCCAACCTGATTGCCCACTGCGCACTCAGCAACTCGAACAACATAATTCTGGGCGACCTCAATCTAAGATGGAACAAATCAAACAACCTGCTCATCCAAACCCTAAACAACCTACTACTAGTAAACAATCTGACCCAACACTGCTCAGAAGAAACACATCATAGAGGAGCAATCCTTGATGCAATTATAGCCGAAAGCAATGCAATCTCCATCGACCACATCTTCCCCGTTGACTGGTCCGATCATCATATAGTTCTCTTTCACATCAACCATGCGATCTTGTCCAATCTAACTCCCAAGCTAGACCCCCCAAATGGGTCAGGAACACAGCCCAGATCCCGCGAGCGGACCTAGAATAAAGAATTAGCTCGCTCCTCCCCAACTCCATTGACCACCTCTCAAACAACAAACTCAACTCTCTTTACAACTCCAATATGACGCTCACCCTGGATCAAATTGCCCCTCTGAAGCTAAAGAAATCCAGGAACATCCCCTCCAGATCATGGTTCACCACCGACATCAACGAAGAAAGAAGACAGCTAAGAGCCGCAGAAAGAATCTGGAGGAATAATCCCTCCGCCCTCCACCGCGACCAACTCCAAGCAGCCCGCAGGATGTAGAAAAAACACATTAAGAACAAAAAGTGAGCTTTCTTCTATTCTGCGCTAGATAACGTAAAAAAACGACCCAAAGAGCTTTTCAATATCATAAGGAATCAAACCTCCAAACCCATACCCTCCTCAACACAGGCATCCTAAGAACAATGCAACAACTTCGCAATCTTTTTCAATGACAAAATCGCCAAAATTGACCTCTCACTTGACTCAAATCTCATTACCTCTAACTTGACCAAAGCGCCCAAAACTCTTGTTAGCGCCTCCGTGAACCCTCCAAAACAGTGGTCTTCCTTCACTCCCATCCAGGAAGCAGAGATAGTCAAACCAATCTCCAATGCTAAGCCCTCATCTCACGCCCTGGATCAGCTACCTCCTCACCTGGCCAAAGACCCGCTATGGTGCAAGATCATCAACAGCTCACCGAGCTCCAGAATCGTACCTGACTGCCTCAAAGTAGAACAAGTGGTGACACTGCTGAAAAAACCAGGACTAGACACTGAGGATGTGAATAATTTCAGACCTGTATCGAACCTACCTTTCTTGTCCAAAATCATGGAAAGATGTGTACTCCCCCAGCTGATCCAACACCTGGATAACATCAATCTACTAGATCCCCATCAATCGGGCTTCAGAAAAGGATGCAGCACCGAATCCGCAGTCCTCAATGTCATAGACGATCTACTCAAGTCACTCGACTCGGATCAATGCTGCCTTCTCATCCTCCTAGATTTATCGGCTGAATTCGATACAGTCGACCACAAATTGCTCATCAAGGTACTACAAGAAAGGGCCGGTCTACAAGAGATAGTCCTCCACTGGTTCTCCACAACCGATCACAAAGAGTAAAAATCAAAAACTACGAGTCCGACCTCCACCCCATCATCAGAGGTGTTCCAGAAGGGTCAGTGCTCTCCCCTCAGCTCTTCAACATTTACATAGAACCCCTTACCTCTCTACTCAGGAAATCCAACATCCCCTTTCACTTATATGCAGACCACATGCAACTTTATCTGGAAACCACCTCAATTGACGATATCCAGAGACTTAACACCACGCTCAAGGAGGTTCAACACTGGCTCACAACCAATCACCTGAAACTCAACCAAGAAAAAATGGAAATACTCCTCATCTTCAACAAAGACGAAAACCCACAAATCGAAGAAGGGCTCAAAGCCATTGACGCCCTCAATGGTAAACTCACAGTGGTGGATTCGGTAAAATCTCTAGGGATCACCCTAGACCCGAAACTGGACATGGAGAAACACATTGCAAGATCCGCTAAAAGTGCCTTTCTCAATCTAAAACTACTATACAAAATAAAACTCTTCCTCCCACCCAAGGACCGTCAACAAGCCACCCAAGCACAGGTCCTCTCCAGAATAGACTATGGGATCGCTACCCTGACTGGGACAGCAAAATCTCACCTCGCCCCCCTGAAGACAACCCTCAATGCAGCAGCCAGAATGGTCACTGGAATCAAGAAATTTGATCACATTTCTCCCGCTCTCAAAGAACTTATATGGCTCCCAGTTGAGTTGCGAGCCAGCTTCAGAACAGCCTGCCTCATGCACAAAGCCCTGCACACAGGCAAACCGGAATACCTAAACACCAAACTCAAAAGGGCAGGCCAGTCCAGAAACCTCAGGAGCTCCAACTCTCTACTACCCATCCCGCTGAAAACTTGCAAGAATAAAACCGCAACCAAATCTTTTGCCGGAAACGCTCCAAAAATCTGGAACTCCATCCCCCCCACATTAGAATAACCCCCTTGTTTCCAAAATTCAAGAGCCTACTCAAAGCCCTCTTCCTCAACCGCTCTTGAGCGATCCGATAGAGCACAGGTAGCTCCCTAGCCGAGGCCCCAGCTCACCTTAAATTTTGAGATTGAAGACATTGACTCGGATCAAGAAAACTCTTTGTGTATTAACTTACTGAATGATGAATACGCTTGGATGATCATCATGTTGTCTTGCATCCCCCTCCCCTCTGCCCCTTCGCTCGAACCCCTTTGTTCTTCCTACCTCCTGTACCTGCTATTTGCACATTAATGTATATGCTGTGAAGCACTCTGATACCCCTGGGTCCAGCTAGCGCTATACAAAACTCCTAAAATAAAATAAAAATAAAAAATGAAAGAAATTATGTTTGGTACCTAGAACTACCAAAAGTTTTATTCAAGAGGGAGAACCAAGGCTACTATTGCTGCTGCCTATTGTAGATGTGCTTAGGTAGATATATGATCACATATGAATGGAGGACTGTTGAATAACCACCAGATGCAGAATTAAGATACAATTTGCGGTTCTACCCTTGGGAAGGACTCTAAAACTTTACAACTGTGTTATAAATGTAGGTTTTGAAGCTTCTTAATTTTTTTTGTACAAAATATGAATTTAGTTTGCGAAAATTTGAATAAAGTTTGTTTGTTTCCAATTGGCTTTTTTTTTAATGGATACGTCTACTAGATGATAGCACTAAAGCAGTGAAAAAAATCAAACATGAGAAAAAAAACAGAGTTGTCATGCTATTTTAAATATACATCACCAGTCCACATAAATGCCAGGATGGTAGCAGATCGTCCAATTTCAAACATCTTTTCTTGGTCATGGGGGGGCTGCTGCTGTGTATCCTATACCCTGTGTCAAAGAACTGCTGAACATCACAACATTAGAAAAACAAGTTGTTAATATTTGAGTTCCTTGTTGACTGGGTTGGAAGCCCTGGTCAAGCCGTAAACACAATCCTTGTCAGGGTAAGTCACAAACACTCCCTAAATTAACCTGTGCTCACCCTCTGGTAACTTGGCACAGAGCAGTCATGCTTAACTTAGGAGCCAATGTGTAAAGAATTTGCGCAACACTTCAAACAGTAAAACAGTGAAATTACTACACAAAAAGATTCCACACCAGGTTAGCAAAATAGAGCTTAATTTAATGAGCCAAACAAGGCCAAACGCCAAAAATCAACAAAGTTGAACTTGATATGAATTTTTCCAGAATAAACTGCAAAATAGGGCTTAAATGCAAAAACCGCCAGTCATGCTGGACCAGGACAAACTCAAAAGTTCAGGCCGACCATGATGGAGTGTGGGAAGGCTACAGAGACCAGGCTTAGCATGCTGAAAAAGTACCTTGGTTTGCGTGCATCGACGAGGGAGATGCGGAGTGCAGGCAAGGTGATGCGTCGACGTCGGTCCACACAGCGAAGCCGATACATTGGTTCTGAGCCGAGCAACAGCGACGATGCATCTGCAGAGGGGTCAATGCACCGGTAACGATCCTTGCAATGGTGTTGATGCGTCCACAGTGGTGGAGATGTGCTATTTCCTTAGCTCTCCATCGACAGCCATGCATGGTTTCTGCTGGAGCAGCACTGTTAGGTCCACTTCCAAGGGTCCAGGACTGGGGTGGCACCACTTGGCAGAGCAGACTCACAGATGGCAGAGTTTGAGTGCAGATGCAGGTGAGATGGAAGCCTTTTATGTCCCTGAGACCTCAGATCATTAAACTAGCCAACTAGCCCTTGGAGTCACTCTTGTATCTGGGTTCAAGTGATGTGAGTCAAGTCCTTCTGACCCATGAAGGAGGGTAGCAGGTCATCACAGCAGAGTAGTAGTTCAGCAAAGTAGCAGTCCAGCAGAGTGGCAGTCTTTGTAGCAGCACAGCAGCCATTCTTCCTGGCAGAGTATCCACAGTTCCAGAAGTGTAGTGAAGTGGGGGTGTCAGAGGTCTAGTACTTATATCCAGTCATGTCTTTGAAGTGGGGGAGGTCAGAAAAGTGGAGGAAGAAAAAGCGTTAGGCGGTGACCCTGCAAAGAGGGCCATTTTCCAACACAAGTTAACCAGTTATAAGGATGAAAGTGCTCTCTGTGCAGCTGCCACATTCCCTCCATTTCCCTTAGTGCTTGAGGTTTGCCAGTATTGTATAGTTTTAGGTTGTTGGGCTCCTGATGCCAAGGGACCCTAAAGCTTCCCTCCTACTGCTCCCTCAGAAAGCCTTTTGTGTGTCCTAGGACTGGGAAGACCCAAAACTTTGTTGCCTCCAGTGGGTTCTCACTTGATAGAATTACCAAGGTCCTCCTGGCTGGTGGCAGGAACAATGTAGTTTTGGTGCACTGAGAGATTCTACTGACATCCCTGATTGAAGTAGTGCAGCAATTTCGGGTAACTGGGACCCCAGGTGTTTAAGTTTTTAATGAGTAGAATTATATGGCAAGACCGGAGGCTCCTATTATGCTTTCTTATCTTGCTTTATTTCAACAGCAGCCAAGATAAGTACTAAAGACTACAGTTCCCAGAGGGCCTAGCAAACTGCTGGCCAATGGGAACACACACAAAACACAATATCATAACCAATCCGGCCGTAGTGACAGGTATAACGTCATAACTGACTGCGAACAGTCCTCTTTTCTTGCTGCTCGCAGTCAGATAAGTGCCTTCTCTTTATTGCGCTGTGTTTGTATGCATATTTATGGTTATTTTTCTCAGTAGTGACAATTGTTATTCATGGTTCTGTTTTAAATGCCTCTGTGTTCCCTCGCTTTGCAGAGTTATTTGCTTCACAGACGTTTTCGCGTGGTGTAGCGCTCAGCTCTATTTTCCCTGCTCACGTGCGCGTTGACGGTGGAGCTCAACGCGTCACGCGGCGTCTGTTTACCGTTTCCCTTTCCCCTCAGAGACCGCGTCTGCATTCCTATGGCGCTTCTCATTACTGGTTGCTTAACAGAGCCTCGTTCTTCTTCCCTTCTTAACGCCGCCTCTGGTGGGAGTGTCTCCGTGTTATTTTCAGCCCGGTTTCAACCTCCAGCTACTCCCGGTCCTTCAATTAACCCTTTCTTTACCGTGTGGCTCTTCCTTTTTTTGTCTAATGGAGGTTGACAGCTCCCCAGGGTCCCACCTACATAATGAGGAAGGCGAGGCCTTCAAAAGTGATTTGAATGTTTTTATTATTAATTCTGTAGAAAATGCTGTTGAAGCATCTATGAAACGTTTTTCCAAGGGAATGGAAAATTCTATGCTCAGTCTGTTGTCCATTCTGCGGGGGATAGCAGAAAAAGAAAGTTGGTACCCTCTGTGTCTTCTAATGTCTCTAAAATGTGTCACGCTTGATTAGCGAGAACCCCTTGCACCATAATGAGGACTCTGTTCCTCCCAGGCCTCCTTCTAAGGAGGGGTTGTCTAATTCTGATGGGAAAAGAAAATCTAAAAATGTTAAGGTACCTAAAAAATTGGTTATTTCCACCATCATGGACACAGACGATGATATGGGTGACGCAGATGATGATTTTTGTGATGTCTTTGATGTTTCAGACCCTCATTCCCCTCCATCTACGAAATTCAAATCTGATTCCTTTGCTTTTACTCCGGTTTTAGATTCTGATGGGGTCCCCATGTTTGACCCTTCCACCATGCGTCACCCCAACTCCACAAAGTGGTTCCCAGCTTCTCATGTGGGTGATTATATTTCGTCCAGACTTCAGCTCCCCCTCGACAAATCAGCCATTCTGAATTGAAGTCTGAATGTCCTAAACCTTCCTTACCTTCCAACATTACCATTGCTCCTTCTATTGACCAACCTCTTCTTACGTTTTTCTCTAAGTTTGGCAAAGACCCCGCAAAGTGGTGGACAAAGCTTGGTCCACCTGCCAAGACAAGCTTTTGGATATTGTGGGTCCCTTGGCTCGCATTTTTGATCTAGCAGAAGCTGCTCACCTGGAGGGACAGGATTTGAATGCTGAAGACATTTTTTGTGGGTCCAACGAGCCTTCTGTCTTTTAGGTAACGCCAATGCAGCTATCACCCATGAGCGCCGTAAAGGGCTTCTTATCAGGCTTGTTTCGAAGTTAGCTAATCTGGCTCCTCTAGATCCCGGCATCAAGGCGGACGTTTTTTTTGTTTGGAGATTCCTTAGTTAAAGACCTCAGTAAATTTGTCACTACTTTTCCGCCTCTGGATAAGGCTCATCAATCTATCAAAAAAGTTTTTCACCTCGAATTTTTGGGCGGGCCGGCAGAGGTAGGAGTCGCTCTACGGGCCGCTCCTATCCAAATCAAGGCTCCAGAGGCTCCTTCAACACAGGCTACCAGAAGTGCAAACCTCAAGGCTACCCGCAGCGAGGGTGTGGGTCAAAAGAACTTTCACCACAACAACTTCAACAACCAACAAGGTAGGTCCTTTGCCCCCAGTGGGGGGCTCATTTGAAACTCTTCATCCAAAAATGGCGCACTCTAACTGCAGATCCCTGGTTTCTAAACTCTGTCCAAGGCTATCTTATAGAGTTTTACACACCACCTTCCCAACAGTTTTCCCTCCTCCTCTGGTCTTTTCAGCAGACATGTCTCATCTCAATTCCATGGAGATTCAAAGCCTTCTCGAAAAACAGGCCATTCAGATCGCCCCTCTAGATCCTTCGGGTTTTCTCAGTTCCATTTTCCTTGTCCAAAAGAAAACCAAGAAAATGCGCCCTGTCATAAATCTAAAATGGTTCAACCAATTCGTGGTGTATCGCCACTTCAAAATGGAAACTATAATTCATTTGCGAGATACTCTTCGACCAAACGACTGGATGGTCAGGTTAGACGTGCAAGACGCATATCTCATCATTCCTATTTAAGCTTCACACTCCAAATTCCTTCAATTCCAATGGCTAGATGTAACCTACCATTTTTGTTCCCTTCTATTCGGCCTATCATCAGAACCATTGGGCTTTACAAAGATCATGAAACCGATGGTGTCCTATCTACGATCCCTCGGGCTCAGGTTAATCATTTACCTGAACGACATTCTGCTAATGAACTCAGACAAACAGAATCTTTTGTCAGATTTAAACACCACTCGGTGTCTACTTCTAGACCTGGGTTTCCTTCTCAATATCGAAAAATCTATGCTCATTCCTTCCCAGAGCATTGAATTCCTGGATTTTCTCGTGGATTCTTCCACGGTGTCTCTTCTTCTTCCACAGTCAAAAGTCTCCACCATAAAGTTAGAAATCTCTCGCGTCCTTCGGACCTCTCTCATTTCCCTCAGATCTCTTTCTTGGATCGACGGTCTACTCTCTGCTTCCATCCAGGCCATCTTTCCAGGGCCCCTTCATTATCGCGCCCTCCAACTTCTAAAGATTCGGCATCTTCACCAGGGCTTGGCCTACTCCGAACTCATCGCTTTGGATCAGGAGTCCAGCATCGAACTCCAATGGTGGATCGACCATTTAGATGCTTGGAACAGGCGAACTATCTTCGCTTCGGCCTCAGATCTTGGATTAGAATCCGATGCAAGCCTGTCGGGTTGGGACGCCCATTGTGGTCCAATCTCGACTAGCAGTACATGGTGTGCGAGGAGTCGAAATTGCACATCAGTTGTTTAGAGATGCTAGCAGGCTCCTTTGCAATCCAAAGCCTCACAAAGAACAGAGTCCGTTGTTCCATTCTCCTTCGTATGGACAATGTTTCTGCGGTCCGCTACATAAACCATCTAGGTGGCACCAGGTCCAAAACCTCTAGCAGAGCTAGCCAAGACTCTCTGGGAATATTGTCTATCAAACAAACTTTCGCTCAGAGCAGAGTATCTTTCTGGAGATCTCAACTCCATAGCAGATTGGCATTCTTGCTATCTTTGAGATTCCAGCGATTGGAAGCTTTTTCCATCCATCTTCCGATCTCTTTCTCAAACATGGGGCCTTTTTCATGTCAATCTTTTTGCTTCTCGCCTCAACGTCCAATTACCTCGCTTCTACAGTCAGCGGCCAGACCCTCTGGCCCTAGCGACAATGCTTTTCTCCAGGACTGGTCCTTTCATCTCAATTATGCTTTTCCTCTGTTTCTCATGATCATCAAAGTACTTTCTCAGGTTTGTCGCCAATCAACATCCCTGGTATAGTAGTTCCCTTCTGGCAATCAAAGATTTGGTTCCCGTCTCTTTTCGAGATGACGGTGGATTTCTAAGTTCTTCTCCCTGTTTGCAACGATCTGCTCTGAATCCCTGGGGTCATCCTCACAGTCTCATCCTGGACAACTACTTGGTTCTGTTGGCTTGGAAAGTCTCCAGTCTGTCCCTCCTGACCTCATCATTTCGCAAGAAGCTTCTCTCTTGATCAGCAAAGCCTGGGCCCCAGGTACCTCCAAAACCTACAAGTCTGCTTGGTCTTTATGGGCAATGTGGTGTCTGGAAAAACATATCGATCCTTTTTCAGCCCCTCTAAATTTTGTGGTTAATTTCTTGGCTTCTGAGGCCAGTGCAGGTAAGTCTTATAGAAAGGTCAATTTGTATAGATCAGCCATTTCCCTTAATCGTTGCCCTATCGATGGCAAACAGGTTGGAGTCCACCCTCTCATTTGCCGTCTTCTTCGAGGAGTTCGATTTTCCAAACCTCCATTGGCTAAGTATTCTAATTTATGGGATGTTAATTTGGTCCTTAAGTTATTTTCCGATTGGCCAGACAACTCTGCTCTTTCTCTGAAAATGCTCTCTGCTAAACTTACCATGTTACTTTGTCTTGATTCTATTAAACGTGTTTCAGATGTTAAAGCACTGGATGTTTCCTCTTGCCAGTTTTCTCCTATTGGTGTATTGTTTCAGGTTACTAAACGTACTGAGACAGATTTAAACTCAGTTTTTTATCCTTATTTCCCTTCCCATCCTAAGTTATGTGTAGTTCAGTGCCTCAAGGTATACGAGCAAAGAACCTCTGATCTCAGAACATCCTCTCATTCCCAACTTCTCATTTCCTTCCGCAAACCCCATCTTCCTGTTTCCTCTGCTACTCTGGCCCGTTGGGTTCGTTGGGTCATGTTCCTTGCGGGCATTGACGTTTCAGTTTTCGGAGCCCATTCCACTAGGGGAGCCATGACCTCCAAAACTTTTTGGGCAGGCTCTCGCTTGGAGGACATTCAGAGATCGGCGGATTGGTCTAACGACAATGTATTCCAGATGTTTTATTGTAAACCGGTTGTTTCTGCTGTTTCTTTGGTTATTGATATGCTTTGAACAAGCATAATAGGAGCCTCCAGTCTTGCCATTAAATGTAGATTTTCCTAGTAGATTATGACGAAAAGTCTTAATTTTACTGAAGACACGGAGGCGAGTATTATCCCACCTCAACACTTCTAATTTGTGTTTTCTCCCTCCCTACAGCGGCTCCAGCATTGCCTCCCGCATCTTCGTGATGGGATTTGTATTCTGCAAGAGTGTCCTTCTCCTCTTAGAGATACATCTTCTTCCTGCTTGGCTTCCTCAACATGGATTCCTACTTTTCCAGTGATGTGGTTGAATTTTGGTCAAGAAATTGTTTCCTGGACTTTGGCCTTTTGTATTGTTTTATCTATTGTTCCACTATTTATTGACTCTATCTGAGCTGCTCGCCAGCTAAAAGAGGACTGTTCGCAGTCATTTATGACGTTATACCTGTTACTACAACCGGATTGGTTATGATATAGTGTTTTCTGTGTGTTCCCATTGGCCAGCGGTTTGCTAGGCCCTCTGGGAACTGTAGTCTTTAGTACTTATCTTGGCTGCTGTTGAAATAAACCAAGATAAGAACGCATAATACTCGCCTCCGTAACTTTCATAAAATTAAGACTTTCCATCATAATCTACTAGGAAAATCTAAATTTTTCATAAACATTACCCAAATTGTATTTATTATAATGCTGGTGACATCAAATCAAACGCAGGAGGCAGACTGATCATGATCTCCTTCAATGCACTAGGATATTTGACTACAATTAAATGCTAGCAAACGTGTTTCTATGAATGGTAAAAGAAGGGTGAAGTATGTGTGAACAATAGATAAGCTGAGGAGACTCAGTGAGTTCAAGACTTAGGTTTTATGGCCACAACCCTCTCCAGCTTCCCAGCAGCAGCTGCCGCCCAGGGAACACTACATAAATCAACCTTCTTCATTCATCACTCCAAGGTTACAGAACGTGGAGCATGGAATGCATCACATCACTACACGTTTCCCCCCTTTACATTACATCAGAAAATATGAAACACAAACTTAACAAAACTACATACAATGAAATGAACTATAAAATCAAAATTGTAAAACACAATGACAATAAGAACTGAGGAGGGAACATAGCTTCCACCTGAAGTAAGAAGCAAAATCTGAAAAGATCAGATATCACTAAATCTAATGTGTTTGTTCACTGTTCTTTTGCTTTTTCGTTCTCCAACAGGAGTGATTCCCTTTGCAGACATGCTTTGTTCCAGACATAAAAAGAGAAGGCCTACTGGTACTCAAACCACTCTGACCCTCAACAGACAACCCTAGTATTTCCCCATTGGCAGGCACTTCAATTTGTTCTTCACAGACAAATCCATGCTTAACTTTGTACACCCTACCTTTATTCCGCCATTCAGGACTTTGACCCGTATCACATTTTTGGATACAGAGTCAAAGCGTTCAAGTCCCTTGAACTTCGAATTCCCTTTGACGACATGAGTGGGATCCTTAACACGTACCCAATCACCAACGTTGATCCCATCCTCGTCACCAAATTTGTGGAGACAAACGATAAATAGGCTGAGGAGACTCAGTGAGATCAAGACATAGGTTTAATGACCACAACCCTATCCACCTTCGCAGCACCAACTGCTCCCAGGGAACACTACATAAATCAGCCTTCTGCAGTCCATGCTCCAAGGGTACATAACTTAAAGCATGGAATGCATCACATCACCACAGGATGGCTGCTGCTCTCAGGCATACCTTTAGTGTCCCAAAGTGTCTTGGGTACTCTAGTGGTTACTGCACCTGCACAGTGCTTTCCTAATATTACAACAAATAGTACTCTCATGTAGGTATATTGATGTTCAATAAAATGGAGGCACTAAAATAATAGCTCTAGAACTTTGTTCGCCCAGGGTATACCACGTAGTCCCTCTCTTAAAGCTCACAGGCAGTCTATCTCCACCTTTCAAGGCCCTGTTTTGGAGAGCTATCAAAATTATTCGCGAAAATGCATGTTCATATAAGAATAATATTACTAACATAAACTATAACTCTATTGCAGTTTTTAAATCTCCTTGGCTTTACTGTCTCACAACATGCCACATTTGTAGTAGCCATTAGGGGTATTTGGGTGTCCGATCTCACATTCTTTTTACTTTAAAGCTTAAATTGTCACTCCCACTTAACCAGCTGCGAAACCTTTTCCCCATCTTAAATGTAACTTGTATTTTTTTCCCAAATAAGCCATAAAATTAGGGTCCAGTTTCAACAGATAATAAATAGCACTGATTTGTGCACTTTAATGAGTAACAAAGATAAATGTATTTTCCTGCACATGTACTATTTGCCCATCCTAAAACTGTACATCACGCGCTATTTTTACACAAGTGCGTGGTATGTAAAACATGGCGAATGTGTGAAGTGTCAGCCTGGGCCCTCTCGAATGCTATTCCGATTTGCACAGCTTGTAATATGTTTGTGGGTGCACAAATCAGAATTTCACGCTATTTGTCTCGGAAGATTTTACCTCACAAAAACTTGTTGGCAAATAATGCAGGGAAAGCAGATTGCGCATTCGCAAAAAGCGGGCGGTCGTACACACATTTACATTAATAGTCTATCCCAGGTACCTGTTTCAATCATTAGGGGGATTATAAGACCCAATAGACTTGTATTTACAGAATCACTAAAAATAGAACGGGTGACATTTTGCCAGTGGCCTGGCATTTCACCTTCCTCTGCCTTGCTCTTGGCCATTGTTGATAAGCACAGATGCTGCTTAATGTCACTGTCCCATTTTTATTCCACTCGTTCAATTGTTTTGTCGCAGGAGGAGGGCTTCTGGCGTATTCAACTGCCCCCCACCCCCTTAGTCATGTTAACTGCTCATTGCATATTCTTCCATTGCGAAATGGTTGACGCGGCTCAGAAAGAGGCGCAAGGCTGGGAGGGCTGGGACCGAAAGTGTGCGCGCATTTTATCTACAATTACATTTTGTGGTGTCAAATATTGCCGTGTTTGCAGAACCATCATGCAGTACTTAATTTGTAAAAACAAAAATAATAATACTAATATTACGACCACTACTATTACTACTACTACTGCTACTGCTACTACCACTATTACTACTACTACTGCTACTAATGCTACTGGTACCACCACTACTATTAATGCTGCTACTAGTACTATTAATGCTATTACTACTGCTACTGCTACTACTACTACTACTACTACTACTACTGCTACTACTACTAATAATAATTACAATGATACTAAAAAGGTTGACTGGTTTTGATTCAGTCTTATGCATTGTTCATGCACGATGGTTCACTTCTTCCTGTCTCTTGATCTCACTCTTGTAGATTTTTTTCCAAACCTCCTTTCTCCATTTTCACTTTTTTCCTGTCTCACTTTCTCCTTCTTTCTCTCTTTTCTGACTTTCTCTCTCCTGCCCTGGTCCAAGCATGATGATAAAAAGTAAGTCCTGCTTTCTAAAAGTAAGTGGAAGTGCCCACCGCCTGCACTAGTTAAATGAGCTGCTTCATTTAGATCTCTGTATGTCACGGCAGGTAGCACCCCGAATTGGCCCTTCATCCCATCACAAAGTGTTTATTTGCAGAAGTATACATCGCCTGTATGGTACACCTAAACCTAATGAGTTCAACAATATCTTAGAACCATAGATTATTCTTTACCACTTATAGCATTGTAATCAAGCAATAGATAAACAGTCAGTTTGAAAAGGAGGATCTTTAATAAGCATTTTGCAACCAACACCTTGAGTATAAAGCTCACAAGTTTTTCATTTTGTAGCTTTTACATTGCACAAACTCTGGCTGAGGGCATTGGAGCACTGTACATGAATACCAGAGTACATTACGGGACATGTTAATTTTTTTAGGCACAAGGAGATTAAGTGATTTGCCCAGAATCACATACTGTTAAGCCAATGCTGGGACTCGAACCGGGTTCCCAAATTCCAAAATCGAGAGCTCTGATCATTAGGCCACATTTCTTCCACATTTACTGTGTGATTAAAAAGCTCTACTATTGCGATTGTAGAGAAAACTTTGCATAGGTTTGTAGGATAAAGTAACTCGTTTTCAGAGGGAAGGCTAAAACACACCTCTTTAGGATACACCTAGGGGCCTACTCACAAAGGCATTTGGAGTATATTTCTATCTCTAAATATCTTCCACTGCCGCTATTGATGTCACTTGAACACAACATGTTACATCTTCCCTGAATCATAAGCTTGCTAAAAACATACATATTGAAAAGGATCGCTTGTGGTCATTTCCACGTTACTGATATGTACATTTAACGTTAACATGTCCTGAAAGTGAAAAACTCGTACAATTGTTTTTCCCTACTGCAAGACCTACCTCTCCCACATGATAACATTAGATTAACTTATTAGTTTTAATGAGATAACTTTCAGTTAGGAGCAGGTGTGAATATCGAGTTTGATGTCTAAAGAATTGCCCTCTTCATTGGTAAAGTAAGATTTTAAGTCATAATTCTGAAGATGCCACTTTTAGAAAGTTGTCATTTTCTTGTCCCAACTCTTTGGTGCCTGCAACCTGAAACTTGGGTCACACGACTAGGTGTAGCTGACATATGTCATTATGTATTGCTCCCAGACAGTTATACAAAGGGGAATAATAGCTGGCAGGATGGACCATCTTTGATCTGATGAGGAGGAGGAGCTGTCACCTACCATACTTGCACAACATAAAGGCTCTGCCCAGCACACTCTAAAAACGGTTTTGGCACAGATCTTATGTGACCCCAGACAAGTTGGTACCAGGGCACGGAGACAGGAAATTCCAAAGACCTCTGGGGGTGGGAACCTCCAGAACCTTTGCCAACTTCAAAGTTGGCCCCAGGTATCAATCATGGCCCGGCAGACCCAACTCTTCAGTACACCTCTGGAACTGTGGAAGACACAGAAGGATTGCTGTGCTGCTTCGTTGTAAGAAGGACTGCTACTCTGCTGCCTGGTTTCTCTGCTGCCCTGCTGCTAAGAGAAAGGACTGGGCCTGCATCTTGAACCCAGGACCACTAGAATGACTCCAAGGGCTAGTTGGCTTGCCTCCTGATCAGAGCCTCAGGGACAGAAAAGGCTCCAACTACCTTGAACCCAGCACGGTCATGTGTCTGGTAGGGACCTTGTTGTTTTTTACTAACTTAGCATGAGTAGGCTGCAGCTTACCTGCTGCTTTTACGCACGTTACTACACGTCTTTATTTTTGCAACATATAAATGACGGCTTTTTACATGGGAAATCATCGCTGGGTTCGCTCTCTGCATGCTCCTGGGATTTTCCTTAACATTATGTGCAAGGTCGAACAACAATGCCCCTTGTAATTCTGTTCTGGCCAAACCTTGGCCCTTAGACAAAATATACCGATGCAGCTGTTGTTTGGAGAAGGTACTTTGCTTTTTAGTGGGGTACACAAATTAGGTAAAACACACTTGGAGAGGTACCTTTCCAGGGAGAAGAGCGAAAAAGCAACTGTGATGTAGATCTACCATCTATTAGCTGAGGTATGGGGTCTGCTGATAAAGCCCAGAGATCTTCTAATATATAACAATACTGCTTGTAGCAAGGGGAGGGAGATTAGGCTACACTGTCTTTTTATGATGACATCTCCTTTCATGATTTATGGACTAGCTGCTATGCTGCCTATATTTGTATTATACATTTCCCTGCTTGTTGTGGCACATATACTGCATGTTAGGGCACGTTAGTTAAAATAAATATTATAAAATATTACGTAACTCTGTCAGATCTTATTGTGGACGAGTACAAGAGTGCGAGTGAAAGGGTGTGTCTTGCTACTATGATTCCAGAGAGATCTGGGAGTGTTGTTTTCTAGGGTGTCTAATCATTTGCTTCTCAGTGAGTGAGTAGGAGAGCAAGTGAGACAACATAGCTAGTTGGTCCTGGACTCATGGGCACTAAGGTGGTGGGATGACTAAGTCCCCAAACACCAAGGTCCTATAATCCTGCGCACAGTTCTGTTTTTGTGCAGAATCCCTGCAACAGCACCTGGACTCAGCTGCTGCGATTCTTGCCATCCAAGTCCTTGAAATTTGAAAGTGGGCATGAAGGTGTTCTGACAGCCCAGCTGGTGTCCTGTGGTTGGAACAGACACAGAGCAGTGTATTGCCTCGCAGCCCACCTTAGGAACCGCCGCAATGCGTCACATCCCCAATGCTGGTACTTTGCATAGCAGCCCACAGTCTCCTCTGAACGTTCGCTGCACGACGCATCCTCGACGCAGGCCTTCAGATCGCAAGCACCTCGTTAACGTCATCCTCAACAACTCTTCATTGAAGCTCCACCGATTCTTTAGAACCACTGGCACATGAAGCATCTTCGACGCCGGACTTTGTATCACAAGCCCCTGGTTGACAGCATCCTCGATAACGATGCAGGACCTTTGCTTTGTAGTATTGTAGATTCGCAGAGTCGCTGCTATGCGATGCATCTTTGAAGTGGGATCTCACAATGCTCTGCAAACCAGGATCTAAGGTATTTTGTTCAGCGGGCCTAACTGGGTTCATGCACTCCATCGTGGTCGGCCTGAACTTGTGACTTTGTCTGAGTCCAGTGCAAGGAGATAACCAAATTTGGTGCTTTGTGCTTCTAGGCACTATTTTTTACCTAAAACTTTGAAACTGCATATCTCCGGTTCTACTGATTGGATGTTTGTTCTTGTGGTTTCAAATAACTCACAAACCTTTACTCTATTTGTCTAAATTGGTGTGGGATATGTCTTGTTTCACTGTAATCCTGTTTGAAGTGCTGCATAAATACAATACACTTAGTTAAGATTGACTGCTTTGTGCCAAGCTACCAGAGAGTTAAGCACAGGTTAATTTAGGGTTTGCCTATGGTTCACCATCACAAAAATTGTGGTTGCTGCTTGAGTAGGCTTTCACCCCCCTCAACCAGTAACCCAATCTCCAACATTTACAATATTTCTTAGCTTTATCTATTTTTGTATTACATGGCTGTATTATGGCTACTTGCTGAAAGGCAGGGAGAATCAAATCACATGGCCCTGACAAACTTGCCAAAACAATTCCTCTTTGCATGCTGAAGGTCAATGGAAACTGATGAAATATCATGCGGAGGAATACAACCTAGCTCCCAAGTACAAGGGCTTAAGGATATTTTAGTTATTTGAAGTGCACTGAAATCTGAGTACATATAGTCTTTTTCCGGATTTGCTGGGGGCTAAGCGAGGACACCACCCCAGTTTAGAAAAAGAACCAATATTTATCTAAGACCAAAATGACAAACATCCAACATACACTATTCAAGATATCACTTTTAAAAGGCTCAGAATATTCGCTCTGTATATTGAGCCACTGGCCCAACGAATCCGAGACAACAGGTCCATTACAGGCGTTCGGTTCGGTGGGGAACCACAGACCATAAGTCTGTACGCAGACGACGTCCTGGCGGCCCTGGAGAACTCATCGACGTCGGTACCGGCTTTCCTCTCGGAGATGGAGAGCTTCGGGAGCGTATCGGGGTTCAAGATGAATGTGGAGAAATCACTAATCCTGCCCCTGAGTCGGAATGCATGGGTAGCACGGCGTGGCCATCAGCAGTACGGGGACCTTCAGACTCAGATGTCCATACCCTATTTGGGCATCTCCCTAACCCCGAACACGACCCAAACTGTCGAACGGAACTATACGGCTCTAATAGCTGCCCTGAAGGGGGACCTCGCGAGATGGCGTTGCCAGCCGCTTTCATGGTTGGGACGCGTGGCAGCGATAAAAATGACCCTACTGCCGAAAGTCCTGTACTTGTTTCAGACCATTCCGGTAACTCCCCCGATTGGCGTGCTCAAACAATTGCAGGACTCCATAACACAATTTGTGTGGGCTGGTAAGCGCCCGCGTTTGCGCAGGGACCTGAACACGCGGACTACGGCGGAGGGTGGTCTCGGGGTCCTGGACTTGCTTCGCTACTTCCACGCATCACAACTTCGCTACCTCCTAGAATGGAGCAGTACCGAATCGGAGAAGCGGTGGTTATTTCAAGACCGGGCTATGGGCCAGATGTCCCTATGGAAAGTCCCATTCCTGGGACGAAAAGACAGGCCCTCGTACCTTAAGGAATCACCCATCACAAGAACAGTAATGCAGGTATGGGACAAAGTGGTGGTCCCGAAGGGCCTTACCACATTCCCGTCCCCGATGTCCCCTCTGTTTGGAAACCCGGCGTTCCCTCCGGGATTGGCCCCCGTGTCGTATTCGCAGTGGCAGGGATCGGAATGCAAGGCAGCTGGCCACCTCTTCGATCCCACGGGCTTCATGCAGATACTGTCAGGATTGCACTCCGCAGTATCCGCATGCAGCAACAATGCTCCACCTCCGGACCCTCCGAACACCCTGAAGTATAAACACAGGGTGTTCAGATGATACGGCGAGGGAAAAAACCCCAAAAGGGGAAAAACCCGAAAGAATAAAGAGGAGAAGGAAGGGGCAGCAGGGAAAAAGAAACTGTAAGACAAAAAACACAAAGGTTAATACAGTCCTTAATTCCTACACTCATTTGTGTCTCGCTAAAGAGTAACCATAGAGTCACCTGAAAGGAATGCGCACATACTCAAAACTGCTGATCCTCCTGGCTTCCTTCTACCCTGTATGACACAAAATAAAGGTATGAACATGAAGCGTGGCCCACACTCTGCCTAATAATGTTAACTCTATCTAGCAACATACCCCATAGCCTTAGGCAGCAAGCTCGAAAGAAACAGGTCCAATTGCGCTTAAGTTAAAGCACCAAAGGAAGAATAAGCAGCAGCGCCGTAAGGAAGTAAAGGCTCCCCTTTTGCTGTTCAATAATTCCTCCTTTGCTTAACGAAAGTGAGAAAAGGTTCCTTAAACAATAGTTATCCCTTGTAGGTTAAACCAAATACGGTATGATGTAGTTCCCTCACCACAATCATCTGCTTTGGTGTTTGTGAATCCACTTAAAACAAATGATACACCAATGTCACTGTTCGTGACGGTAGTGCGGAGGTCCGCAATTCCCCCCCTGCACTCCGCCACCCCAAATATAGCCAAACTGGAAAAAGGCTCGTCTTACCGCTGATAGAAATCTCAGCGCAAGCCCAACAAGCCTCTGGACCCGAACACAGTATTTAATCCTCGCAGCCGCGAGGCAAAAACAGAACACGGAATAACTCCAGATACAATGTAACGAACGCGCTAGCCAGCGCGTGTGACACAATACCGGTACAGAAGTATTTTTCCTCCGACTAGAGGACACAGCATAGAACACCAGGAAACCAGACCGGAACAGACAGAGGAGCAGCCGCGCCTCCGTAAACAGAATCACGAGCCCTGACTATCTGGCTCTGCCCCGTGATATCCTGTTCTCGCCGGGGATTCTGGGTACAGTAGTTCCAAGCCCAGTATTGCTGGGCAATGTAGTTTTATGCAGGCGCGGAGACCTGCTACCTGACAGTATGCCCTCCTCCCAAGCGCCTCCTAGGCCCAGGCTTCGCGGGAAATCTGGAATGGAAAGACCGGATCGCCCTAGGTGCATTGATATTACTCACAGGTTCCCATGAGTCTTCCTCTGGACCATATCCTTTCCAGGAAACCAGATACCACAACTCCCCCCTGCGGACCTTGGAATCACGTATAGACCGCACCTCATACTCCAGATTCCCATCACCAGCGATGGCAGGAGGAGCCGAGCGACGTGAGGCAAACGCTTTCTTTAACAACTGCACATGGAACACAGGATGTATTCTCAATGCAGCAGGCAGCTTCAATTTGAATGCAACTGGATTGATGCGTCGCACTATAGGGTAGGGACCAATGAAACGCGGATGGAATATGCTCCTCAACCTAAAACGAATGTACCTGGTCGAAAGCCACACCTTATCCCCTACTTTAAACTGAGGACCAGGTGCTCGATGTCTGTCCTCCCATCTTTTGTACACCTCTTTGGCCTTATGCAAATGTTTTTGCACGCCTTTAGGCACCTTCCTTAGAATCTGTACATGTTCTTTAACAGAGGGCTGGTTACTCAGATCTGCAGGAATAGAGATCGGTAAAGTGTTAGCATCGTAACCATAATTGGCTTTGAATGGAGACATGCCTATGGAACTGTGCCATGCATTGTTGTATGCCAACTCTGCCATCCACAAAAGGTCCACCCAAGATTCGTGTGCTTCCTTGGAATAACAGCGCAAATACTTTTTTAAGGTCTGGTTCAGCCGTTCGGTCTGTCCATCAGTTTGGGGATGGAAACTGGTAGAGAGTGCTGACTCAATACCCAATGCCTTGCACCACATACGCCAAAAACGGGCGATGAATTGGGGCCCCCTATCAGACACTATGACTCTTGGAATTCCATGCAAACGTATAACGTGAGAGGCCAGTAACTGTGCTGTTTGGCTAGCAGTGGGAAGGGTCGCACATGGAATGAAGTGTCCCATCTTCGTCAGGTTGTCCACCACCACCAGCACTGCTGTTTTTCCCTGGTCAGAAGACAGACCCGTAATGAAATCTAAACTTATGTTCTGCCATGGCCGATCAGGTGTGGGCATTGGCATCAACAGACCTTTCTTTTTGGTGTTTTCCCCTTTTGCTCTTGCGCAGGTATCGCACTGCACTACCCACTGGTTTACGTCTTTAGCCAAGGACTCCCACCAGAAATGTCTCCTAAGCAAGCACACAGTCTTGGTCACCCCAGGATGTCCGGCTGCCGGAGCTTCATGACACCACCTGAAAGCTTTCCTTCGAATCTCTTCAGTCGGCAGGAATAAACACTCCCCCTGGAAAGGCAAACCCTGTCTTAACTTCCGATCTGGTTTGGCCGCCGCCCATTGGACCCAAGAGCCCAAAGATCTGGAGCCCTTGATGTCATCCAGGAATTGCTCGGCCCTAACCACACACACCACCTTAGTCGAAGGGATAATGGATTGCTCCTCTTCCCGCTGTCTCGTGGGACTCTCCTGTCTGGAAAGGGCATCCGCTTTCCTATTTTCAGAGCCAGGACGAAAGGTAACCACAAAGTTGTACTCAGAAAAGAACAACATCCACCTCATTTGCCTTTGTGTCAAATGCCTAGCGGAGGACATATATTGGAGGTTCCTATGATCGGTGTATACCGTCACCGCCTGACAAGCCCCCCACAGGTAAGGCCTCCACTCTTGAAAAGCCTTCTTGATAGCCAGGAGTTCCTTTTCAGCAATAGAGTAGTTGACCTCCGCCGTGCTCAACTTCTGTGACAGATAAGCCACGGGATGGAGCTGACCCGTGTGTGCATCCCTCTGGGACAGAACAGCCCCTATGGCCTCATCCGAAGCGTTCGCCTCCACTATGAATGGATGTTCCAACACTGGATGGGCTAACACTGGTGCTGTTATAAAAGCATTTTTTAGAGCTTGGAATGCTTCCTCTGCCTCCCCTGTCCACTCAAAAGACTTCCCTTTTCTCAACAACCTGGTGATGGGGACAGCTGTCAGGTAAAAGTGCGAGATAAACCGACGGTAATAATTGGCGAACCCCAAGAAGCTCTGCACCTCCCTTACATTCTTTGGGGCTGGCCAATCTCTCACCGCCTGGACCTTTCTCTCAGACATCTGTAATCCGTTGGGGCTAAGATTTACTCCCAAGAATTCCACCTCTTGTACCCCAAACTCGCATTTACTCAGTTTTACAAATAACCTGTGTTCCCTTAGTTTCTCCAATACCATGCGGACATGGCGTTGATGGCAGGAGACATCTTGTGAGTATATTAAGATGTCATCAATGTACATCACAACAAATTGATCCATATATTCTTTCATAACATCATTAATGAAAAACTGGAATGCTGCTGGAGCATTACAAAGCCCGAAAGGCATCACCAGGTACTCATACAGCCCAAATCGCGTCTTGAACGCCGTCTTCCACTCATCCCCCTCTCTTACTCTGACCAGGTGGTACGCCCCATGGAGGTCCAAACGAGTGTAGACATTAGCCTCCCTCACCTGATCAAGCAATACTGAGATGAGGGGAAGAGGGTAACGGTTACGGATGGTGTTCTTGTTCAAGACGCGATAGTCTACACACGCTCTCAAGTCACCATTAGCCTTTGCTATGAAAAAGAGAGGAGAAGCAGCTGGAGAGCGGGAGGGACGGATGAATCCCAACCTAGAGTAATGCTCTATGTACTCCTTTAAATGCGTGGTTTCGGGTACTGACAAAGCATATACTCTACAGGATGGTATAGTAGCCCCCTCCACTAAATCAATGCGGCAATCGTAATCCCTGTGAGGGGGTAAGGTTTCTGCCTTTGCCTCACTGAACACATCACTATATGCCAAGTACTCAACAGGTAATATGACATTCTTTTCCACAGCAGTAGCTGCCAAAAACGGGTTGGCTAACACCGTGACATTGGCAGATACACATGGTGTCAAATGATCCTTACAGTGCTCTGGTGAAAACCGAAATGTTCTCGACTGCCAATCCACCACAGGGTTGTGTTTCCGTAGCCAAGGCATACCCAAAATGACTTCGTACTGTGGAGCAGCTATGATGTTTAAAGACAAAACCTCAGAATGTACACAGCCTTGTAACACCAATGACAATCCCAACTCGCCGGTTCTTTCAGTGATCTGTCCTGAAGTTAATGGTTTCCCATCAACTGCTAACACTACCTCAGGCTTCTCCCTAGAGACTCGAGGCAATGCTTAACGTCTTACGAATCCTTCATCCACGAAATTACCAGTAGCCCCGGAATCTACCATCACCAATACCTGATTTCTTTCTAGTTCATGTTCCAGCGTCATGACAATTACCAAGTGCAGCTCCGTTTCCTCACCACCCAGAGAGGCCAAAGATGTGAGTTTCCACTCATGCCCCCCTTCTGCACTGGCCTGATTCTCTTCCTTATGCACGCCCTCCTGTCCTGTCTTGGATACAGCAACCCTTTTGAACCTACTGATATTCCCTGAAGATTTTGGTTTAGAAGGGCATTCCCTAACGTAATGTCCCTTCTTAACCATCTGGAATCTGTACATCTATTAGATCCTACACAGAATGGCTTTAGATCTGGACATAGTACAGAGACGGCACTTTTATTTATGGTCGAACATCTCCGCTCTGTACTAGATGCAGGTCAAACGGCGGCACTGGTCCTTTTGGACCTTAGTGCCGCCTTTGACACTGTATCTCATACCATTCTTATTCGAAGGCTTGGTGAGGCGGGCATCTCAGGCAGGGCGCTGGACTGGTTCCAATCGTTCCTTTCGGAGCGATC
Organism: Lissotriton helveticus; assembly: GCF_964261635.1. Taxonomy (NCBI): domain Eukaryota; kingdom Metazoa; phylum Chordata; class Amphibia; order Caudata; family Salamandridae; genus Lissotriton; species Lissotriton helveticus. Next base: position 184,813,229 of record NC_136071.1, read on the forward strand.
TTTTCAGGTTGTAGTGCCACCGTTCAGATCCAAGTCCCATGCCATCACTCAAGGAGTTCCACAGGGCTCGGCATTGAGCCCCACTCTCTTCAACCTGTATGTTCAACCTTTGGTGGAGGTTGCGAAGAGTTGGGGTCTCACTATGGTATCTTATGCCGATGATACCCAGTTGGCGGTGGCTCTTAACGGGGACTCTGACCAACTGGTGTCGAGCTTTGCGGATGGTTTGAGGGCTGTTGCTAGTTGGTTTACTTCCAACTGTTTACAACTTAATGCCCTCAAAACTGAGGTGATGGTGCTAGGGAAACATCCTGATTGGTGGGGCGCCAGCTGGTGGCCTAAGGAGCTGGGACCTCCCCCTAAACCGGTCTCTGAACTCAGAAATCTTGGCGTCTGGTTAGACTCCAAACTAACCTTCTCGGTCCATACTAAGAAGGTGGCATCCACATGCTTTGGCATCCTGCGTGGTTTGAGGCCTATCCTCAGATTTTTTGATTCCCCCACCCGCCAGATGGTAATCCAAGCTAGCGTCCTATCGAGGCTCGATTACGCGAGCTCACTGCTCTTGGGTACCAACCAGGCGGAAGTATCGCAACTTCAACGGGTGCAGAACGCGGCAGCTAGAGCCCTGGTGGGCCTGCCACGCTTCTGCTCAGCCCGTAGTACAATTTACAATCTGCACTGGTTGCCAGTAATCAGGCGCATAGAGTTCAAGGCCCTCTGTTTTGCCTTCAAAATTCTCAAATCTGACACCCCTATCATCCTACAGCACCTTCTGTCTTTGTATATTCCATCACGCAGTCTTCGTTCTGCTGGCCAAAATCTGGCAATTGTCCCCCGATTCCAGAGATGTAGATTGGGCGGCCGATCGTTTATGGTGTTGGCCTCCAAGCTATGGAACTCACTTCCTGCCTATATTCGCACCCTGGATGATCTTTTTGCTTTTAGGAAAGCTGTCAAAACTTATTTCTTTCCTTTGCCTTATTAATCACTCCTAATTTCTTTCTGTGTTATTAGTTATGTTGCCTTCTCCAGTTATAGCGCCGGGACGCCCCTTAGCTGGGGCAGCTGTGCGCTCAAAAATTCAAATAACATAACATAACATAACATAACATCTTCCCACAGTACATACATAAGCCCTGTACTCTTCTGGATTCCCTCTCTTCTCTTGACAAAGGCGCTCTGAGCGCACCTATCTCCATAGGTTCCGAAGGAGGGGTTTCGATTCCCCCGTTGTCTTACGCTGGGTTTTGTCGCCACCATAAAACCCTCTTTCCCATCTTCTCCTGTTGCTCCCTCTGTCAGACAAACGACTGTCCAACCGCAACACCAAATTCACCATATCAACAAAGGAAGTAGGCTGACGATCAACCTGGGCCACTACGTCTTTTAAGTCATCATGTAACCCCTGATAGAAGAGGGACATCCTTTTTTCCTCAGGCCATCCAGCTTCGGCCACTAATCTATTGAAAGCAGTTAAATAAGTGACCAGTTCACCTCTTCCCTGCCTTAAAGTTAACAGTTCCCAATCAGCGCTAAAAGTCGTGGCCCTTCGGTCAAAAACCCTCTCGAATTCTATTTTAAACGCAGACCAATCCGATAAAATGGCATTGTCACGTTTAACCAACGGCACCGCCCAATCAGCCGCATCCCCCACCAAATAAGAAATCAAAAAAGCCACCCTTGAATGGTTAGTAGGAAACGACGAGGGTTTACAAGAAAAGTGCATGAGGATCTGCGTCATAAACACATGTACCTTACGGGGGTCCCCTGAGAACCTTTCAGGAGTAGCCAGTGGAATGGGTGGAGGCACAGTGACTTGAACATTCGAAGAAGGGGCGGAAGCATTGAAAGGGTTACCGCTCAATCGTTCCACCTTTTCCCGTAAAGCAGCGGTCTCTGCTTTAGAGGAGGCCAACTCCTGCTGTACCAAGACTAAGGCATGTAACACATCCTCCATATATGCCATTGGCGCTACATACGGATCGGGCAGAGTGAAATTCTTAGGCTCGTGATTCTGTCAGGATTGCACTCTGCAGGATCCGCATGCAGCAACAATGCTCCACCTCCGGACCCTCCGAACACCCTGAAGTATAAACACAGGGTGTTCAGATGATACGGCGAGGGAAAAAACCCCAAAAGGGGAAAAACCCGAAAGAATAAAGAGGAGAAGGAAGGGGCAGCAGGGAAAAAGAAACTGTAAGACAAAAAACACAAAGGTTAATACAGTCCTTAATTCCTACACTCATTAATGTCTCGCTAAAGAGTAACCATAGAGTCACCTGAAAGGAATGCGCACATACTCAAAACTGCTGATCCTCCTGGCTTCCTTCTACCCTGTATGACACAAAATAAAGGTATGAACATGAAGCGTGGCCCACACTCTGCCTAATAATGTTAACTCTATCTAGCAACATACCCCATAGCCTTAGGCAGCAAGCTCGAAAGAAACAGGTCCAATTGCGCTTAAGTTAAAGCACCAATGGAAGAATAAGCAGCAGCGCCGTAAGGAAGTAAAGGCTCCCCTTTTGCTGTTCAATAATTCCTCCTTTGCTTAACGAAAGTGAGAAAAGGTTCCTTAAACAATAGTTAGCCCTTGTAGGTTAAACCAAATACGGTATGATGTAGTTCCCTCACCACAATCATCTGCTTTGGTGTTTGTGAATCCACTTAAAACAAATGATACACCAATGTCACTGTTCGTGACGGTAGTGCGGAGGTCCGCAATTCCCCCCATGCACTCCGCCACCCCAAATATAGCCAAACTGGAAAAAGGCTCGTCTTACCGCTGATAGAAATCTCAGCGCAAGCCCAACAAGCCTCTGGACCCGAACACAGTATTTAATCCTCGCAGCCGCGAGGCAAAAACAGAACACGGAATAACTCCAGATACAATGTAACGAACGCGCTAGCCAGCGCGTGTGACACAATACCGGTACAGAAGTCTTTTTCCTCCGACTAGAGGACACAGCATAGAACACCAGGAAACCAGACCGGAACAGACAGAGGAGCAGCCGCACCTCCGTAAACAGAATCACGAGCCCTGACTATCTGGCTCTGCCCCGTGATATCCTGTTCTCGCCGGGGATTCTGGGTACAGTAGTTCCAAGCCCAGTATTGCTGGGCAATGTATTTTTATGCAGGCGCGGAGACCTGCTACCTGACAGATACGCACTTTGCAGGACTACTACACACTCCCATGGATCCAACGCTTCCAGTACTTCCAGATCAGACACTGGCTCACAGAGAAAGATGTGCTGCCCCACGTGAGCAGACCCCTAACAGACTACGAAAAGTGGCTACACACGAAAACAACAGACAGACACGCGATCACAGAACTCTACATGATGCTCAGTCCACCTCCCCCTGCTGCACGATCGGCGGGTCAGCATCGATGGGAGCACGAACTAGGACGCACCTTCACGGATAGGGAATGGCAGGACATATATTTCAGGGCCCACCACACCGCCCGCAATGTGGCCAGTAAGGAGGCGGCGGTGAAAATAGCATACTATTGGCACCTTACACCGGCACGGCTCCATCAAGGCAATCCGCGTAGAGACCCCAGGTGCTGGAGGGGTTGTGGCCAACAGGGGACACTCACTCACATCCTGTGGGAGTGCACAGAGGTCCAGGGGTACTGGGAGGAGGTGCTCAAGAGCTTTGACACACATTTTGACACAGAACTTCCCCGGTTTCCAGCATACACGCTCCTTGGCCTTCCCAACGCTATCATATTCCCTCTCAAATCGATCAGGGGGAGGCAGATGGGGCTAGCGATGGGGGAAGCCACCCAACACATCCTGTCTCTCTGGGGAACCCCTAGGAAACCTACCCATACGGGATGGCTCCACCGCCTGTGGTATATAATGGGAATGGAGAAGATACAGGCCTCCCTTACCCAAACACGAGACACATTCCTCGATACATGGCAGCCCCTCGTCTCTCTCCTGTCAGAGGAATTCAATGAGATCACCTGCCCAAAATACCTTAGGGTGCTCCGGCTTCCAGACGATTTCCGGGGGGAGCCCCGGTCAACCGATTGAATGCTGCTTTTCTCGCAGACCCTGTGATGACTGACATCAACGTACTTACCACACCGGGGAAGGGGGAACGTGCGTGGGATACGGGTGGGGGCGGGGAGGGGGAGGGATTGTTGGATGTTCATGGGACCGGATTAGAGTTTTGCCTCGCCTACTGGGCTTCCCTAGCACTCACGGACACATTCTATGCAGCACCAATGAGCCTCGCCCTTTGGGAGGGGTGGGATAGGTGTTATTTGTCGGGCGACCGCATGCACGCCCGTATTGTTTATGTGTCCAATGTCTGTCTTGTCAAAATTTCAAAAAAAGAGTTAAACCAAAAGCCTCAGAATAGTTCAGTCCATAGAAAGCTATGGATGCCTCACTTCTGGCACAATGTACATGGGATGCATCCAAATCAAAAACGAAAATAGGCGCAGGGGAGTTGAGGTACTGGATAAGCAAAGCAGTGCGTTGGGGGGTGCCCAAGCCAGAGTGGTGTCAATCTTGGACTGTAGGGGTGCAACATGGCCACTTCCTACCTGGTGTCCCAAGTGCACCACAGACCCCTGCCCTATCTGGCACTTACTACCCTTGATAATAAGGCCTGCGCACTGCAGAGCCTTCAACACCTCCTGGAGGTGGTATAAGTGGTCCTCCCAACTAGAACTGAAGACCGTAATGACGTCTGATGTTAGATCAAATGTACTGAAGAACTTGGCAGCTCCAAGCCAATCAATGAGCTCATGAGCTCAGGGGATGGGGCTCATGTCAGTCTTAATGGCAGCATTGATCCCACAGCAGTTCACGCAGAACCGCAGTTCTGTTGTGTCACCGGGCGCAGCAGCTTTGGGAACAAAGACCACTGGGCTAGACCTGTGACTGCTAGAGGGCTCGATCACCCCTAAAGCTAATATCTTAGACTCCTCCTCCTTGATACCAGCCTTCACTCTGTTAGTCAACCTGTAAATTTTGTGCTTCACAGGCGGACTATCCCCAGTGTCAGAGTCATGAAAACGTCAATGGGTGACTTATAGTATTTGTGAGAATAGAGTGGCAAACTATCCCAGCACCTGGAGACAGTCACTCTGCTGCTCGATGGTCAGTGTAGGGGAGAGAATCACACCCTCTTCTGACCCATCTTGCTCCAGGTCAGGCAGGAGGTCGAGAAGAGGTTCTCTTTCCTCTTCCTCCTCCTCATCCGTAGCCAAAAGCATGGTTAGCTCAGACCTCCCAAAGTCCACAAGGTAGGTGATGTCACTCATGTGCTCATTTACCTCATACCACTTGTCATGTAGGGTGCGAGGCTCTATTGGCTACATCACCCGCACATTCTGATCAGGCTGAAACTCAACCAGAGTGGTATTCTGCTCATACCAGCATTTCATGTCCTCCTGTCTAGCTTCTAGGTTCCCCTGAGCGAGTTTCCTGAAGCGTGCAGTTTGGTTTCAAAGGGCCAGCATATAGCTGAATACATCCTGGGGTGGCTTCCTAGGAGCTTGCTCCCAGCCTTCCTTCACCAAAATAAGAGGTCCTCTCACAGGGTACCCATACATAAGTTCAAAAGGGCTGAAGCCATCCCTGTCTGCTGTATCTCCCTGTAAGGAAAGACAAAGCATGGCATTAGGATGTTCCACTTATGCATCATGGGTTGTGACAGGCCCCCAACCATGCCTTACAGGGTTTGTTTGAATCGCTCAACCAACCATTTACTCTGGGGGTGGTAAGGAGTTGTGAATTTCTAGTTCACTCAACACTCCTTCAACATGTCTTTCATGTACAGCGATATGAAGTTGGTACCCCATTCAGATACCACCTCCTTGGGGAACCTCATACGGGTAAAGATCCCCATCAGTGTCCGGGCCATGACGGGTACCGTCACTGTCCTTAGAGGTATAGCTTCCGGGTACCGGGTGGCATTGTTCACCAAGACCAGGATGAGCCTGTTGCCCTTCGCTGTCTTGGGATCCAGAGGCCCCACAATGTGAAAGCCCACCTTCTCGAAAGGTGGGCTCATGACAGGGAACAGTTGCAGGGGAGCCTTGCATCTCCCCCCCTCTTGCCAATCACTTGACAAGTCTGGCTTCAGAAGACTTTCTCATTTGGGGCCAACAAAAGTGAGTGACAAGCCTGTCAAAAGTCTTGCCCTGCCCCAAATGTCCTGCAAAGGCATATCATTAGCCAGCCCCAGAAGGGAGGCTCTGAAACACTGGGGTACCACCAGCACACGGGCTGCCCTAGGCTCAGCAACCTTAGGCTCACTATAGAGGAGATAATTCTCCCAATAGATAGGGAGAGACTTAGGCTCTTTGAGAGCTGCCTGGCGCTATACCTGCTGCCGAAGACGCACAAGAGTAGGGCACTCTGTGTACACTGCGTATAACCCCTCCCTGGTGAAACCCATCTTCCTGCTGCCAGCTCAGACATGTTCCCCAATTCATCCACCTCGTCTACACCTTAGGTTCAGCCTCCTCCCAGACTGTTGGAAATTTCTGGAATGGGATTCCCATGCCCCCTGTGCCTCCTTTTCTTGGCAGACACCTGAGCCACTGTTTCAAGCTTCAGGTCCTTCTGATCACCCTGAGCTGCCATGGACCAAGTGGTCGGCACACCTTTTCAGGCAGCCCCAACATCTCAAATTGGGACCTGTATTCCTCCCCCTCTGGGTAGAGAGTTGCAGTTTGTTACCTAGAAGACAATCCACAGGCATGGATATGCTCACAGCTACCTTCAAGGACCTGAGACCCCCCCCACTCAAAGTGACCCTGAGCCACTTTACAAAAGTGCTCAATGTTGTGTACAGAAACTACCTGGTGCAGTACTCCATGGACCACTTGCTCTTCAGACACCAGGTGACATCTGACAGTAGTCACACAGGTTCCTCTGTCTCTCAGAGCCTCTACCCTCTGCACATTGATGGTCACCCACTGCCTGTTTTTCTTAGTGTTATCAGACATAAAGGTTCTCTGGACCATCTTACTGTCCCCTAGTGAGACAAGTGTTATCTTGGCTGTTTCCTCACACCCACCTGGGACCAACTCCTCATCAAGTGCTACTCTGGGCCTTACCGGTGTTTGACCACTGGTTAGGGATGTGCCCGCTTGGGACACTGGGGACCCCTCTGAAGTGCCCTGGCTGGCTACAGTCATAGCACATCCGGGGTCCCTTTGCTCCAGGCCTACCTGGCATAAAATAACTCTTCTTCTTATATGTGGGGAGCTGGGAAATCTTACCCTGGGAATTATGTTGTGGCCCATTAGAGAACTCACCAGTTTCACTCTCCCCCTCTTCTGCTGATTGGGACCCTGCCCACCTTTGGCAGAATTTCCCCCATATGCCTTCTTGTGGACCTTGGTACTGACCCAGCAGTCCGCCTCCTGAGCAACCTTCCTGGGGTCAGTCAGCTTGCTGTCCATCAGGTACTGGAGCAGCTCTGAAAAACACAGACCAGACAAGTGCTCCCACACAATCAAATTAGACAACTGCTGGTAATCTGTTACATTACTTCCCTTCATCCAACCATCCAATGCTCTGCAAAAAGAATCCACACACTCCAGCCATGTCTGGGAGTCAAGTTTCTTATTCTTTCTGAACTCATCCCATTACTTCTGAGGGGTAAGACCACACTGGGCAAGGAGGGCTGCCTTCATCTCAGGGAGATGAGGTCCTGTGTTCTCCCAAAGGCTAACAGTGTGTTCTTCCGCTCCACCATGAAGTGATTCCATATTCCTTCCCTTTATACTTTTTCTCTCATCTACTGTAAATGTATCCTTTTGGAGCTCCCTCCCATGTTCCATCTTGAGCCTTTCTAGCTTAGATTGATGCCTCCAGGCCTCTGGCATGTCCTCCAGGTTCTCTGGGGACAGACCTTAAAAGAAACACTGCTGCTTGCCCTGGAAGGTGCTTCCTGCCCAGGCTGATCCTCATCTACAACATACCCCTGCAGACTCTGCTCCTCCACTTCCACATCATTATTCTCATCCTCTGGGTGCCCACCAGCCTCTATTGCTTTCCACCAGGCCCTCAGCGCCTTTTGAAGCTCTTCCTTTTTCAGTGAGGCCACTGATTTGAGCTCCTTGCAGAACGTTTCGAGTTGAGATACTGTGTAAGATTCCAACCTCCCTAGCTCAAACACTGACTCTGCAGCTCCAACTGCTGTCTCCCCAAACTGAGACATGATTTGTAGACCAAAAACGCAGAGGTTGCAATAAAGAGAAAACAGTATGTGGTTGCGTAGTGGTCTGCAATATGCGGCAGTGTACACCAATTACTGTATGTGAAGTACAAACACAAGTCCTATCCTCACCTCTGACCACCAATGTCAGAAATGGGGTCTCAAGTTGGCAGTGGTTTGTACCCTGTCCAAGTAGAAACACTCACTCTAGTCAGAGTAAAGGGATTACACAGCTAAAATAATCCCTTCTCACTCCCTTGGTAGCTTGGCACGAGCAATCAGGCTTATCCCAGAGGCAGTGTATTGTTGTATATGAATTTAGGACCCTAGTATAATTTTCCAGATTCATGCCCATATATAGGTATAAATCACCCAACCCTTATATAGGCATAGAAATCATAACCATATTTAGACTTAGCCTATGCAGTCCAACTACGGCATGGCTACTTCCACTAGTTCCGAAAATCGACAACAATTTCTTGGAAAAACCCGCCTTCAGCAGTCGGGGACTTCCCCTTGCTTGAATATTGATTTATCCAAGTACTCATGGAGTTTTCAAAGAACTGAGTCTTTGATGACATTATGTCCAAACTTACGCCAAACTAGGCACCTTCAAGGTATAAATATGCCCACACTTGCCCAGACAAACACGCAATGGTTTGGAGCAGTTCGACTATCTACTTGACCGACGCCCTGCTGCAGCAAGTGCCGAAGGAAGCCGACCCTCCAGCAGACGCACTGAGAGAGACGCTGTATTTTCTCTTGCTGAGAAATCCAGCTCCAGTGTTTACAAGCTACCCTTGCGGGTTGTTGGGAAATCGAGTCCTGAAAGAGAGATACCAGACCTCCTTCATTCTAAACCAAGGTACGGAGCTGATTAGACCCTTAGAAAATTCTTGGATTAGATTCTTGGCAAATGAATACTGAAACTAAGCTACACCTCACTTACTTCTTCCCTTGTACTAGACCTAGGTTAGGTACACCGGAGTAGGCGTATTTTAGAAGCACCAGTTGAGTACTTTTAGTCTTTATTTATTAATGTATGTATTCTATGTATTTTATGGCTTAGGAACCATATCATGCTTTTACAGTATTATTTTATAATACCCTTCGTACTGTACGCATTGTACTTTGCAACCAGTATTACGATTGTAGCAGTTCATTTTCTCTGCATGAGAAAGAAGACTGTTCAATAAATACTCTTTTATTGAAAACGCCCTTCTCTCTATTTCTCTGCACCTCTGGTGAAATGAAGCATACACGATTGACTGAGTGAAATAACTATCTATTGTTTCCGCGACTCTAGAGATACATTTCTTATTCTTGAGAAACAAAGTTGTCATGTTTTTGCGGTTATCAGAAACTAATCCCTTCTTGTGTATTCGAGAAAGTTTCTAGTAATCTCTGAGCTAGCTGGCACTCACAATTAAGTCTAGTATATTCAATAGAGACCTAGTAGACCTCAGTCATACTTCAAATCTATAGGATATATTTTTCCAATGCGCAGAGCCTATTGGGAATATAGGAACTACACTATAATATAAAGCAGTTGTACACACAGACAGTAACACAGTGAAACTACTACATAAGGACACCAAACTAGTTTAGAAAAATAACCAATATTTGTCTGAATAAAACAAGACCAAAATGACACAAATCCAACATACACAAGTCAAGATATCATTTTTAAAATGTTCCAAATAGTTCAGTCCATAGGAAAACTATAGATGGGTTACTTTTAGTACAAAGTACTTGGGATGCGTCAAAATATAACATGAATGATCACAGTGTGTATATTCCATCCCCAGGGATTGTCAGAGAGTCTAACCAACATTAAAACCCTTGCCTTCAACAATAATAATATTCAACAGAACATAACAAAATACTTCTCTGCAGACTTCAACATAGAGTAATAATTGTCCACCCATAAATGCCTATTGGCTTTAACGTATAATTGTCATAGTAAATACATCATGCCTACATCAGGTCATACATTTTCATAACACAAAAGCTTTGATTAGTGGCTTGTCACTATGACCCACTCTGTCCTGCAGTATTGAGCATGAGCTTTCCTACAAGCCGAAGAATGTAACACAATCACTCTTTTTTCAGTGTGAACACACAGCTTCTGCCTTCTTAAACAAAGCACTCAAGAAAATCAACATGTGGATGGAGCCAAAATCAAACTGTATGGTAGCACCCCATAATTTTGAAACTTCATTTTCTCAACGTTCTTATGTGTACTGAGATTTTAAAACCTTTCAGCTTTTTAAAAACTTTAGGTTTCCCTTGCTCTGCACTGTTAATTGTGAAATGGGACAAAATATACGATAGCAAACTGTAGATTAAACCTCACAATCGAGAATATCATTTTCTCTCAGCTGAAGAAAACTAAATAAACCTATCATCTTTAAACGTATTTCTGTTCAGCAATTTCAAAATAATGTTGTTGTTAAACCATCCATCTTTGTATACTGCCCAACTATCACCCATAACACAAAACACAGGTTCTCAAAAGCAATTTTGATCTATGGGAGTCAGTTACAAATGTGTGTTATCGTTCTTTTTTCTCTGTCGATATGTAATTAATTTTTGAAGTTTCACGCAGGAGGAGGTTTCATGCATGATTTCAACAGATATAATTCATTGTTCCCAAAAGTAGATGATTGGGATCACAGACCTCGAATAAATTCTAGGTAAACTTGTCCCCGAGGATCTGAGCTTGAATGGATTCTTGCTACTTAATGTTCTATTACTTTAGGTAATCTTCATTACTCCGGGTCCCGTAGTCCTCGACACCTTCATTCACCTAATGAGATATTATTTATAAACTATCTCTCAGACAGAAAAAAGAAAGAAAGGAATGCTGGACCTACCCTACCCCTCCCGCCGGGAGTACATAAGGGTACAGGTTCCAGCATTCCATCTGAAATACCAAGCCAAGGATGAATGCCGGTAGCCCGGGAGGGAGGGAGGGAACCCATGAAGGTGTCGAGGACTACGTGACCCGGAGTAATGTAGATTACCTAAAGTAATAGGATATTACCCCCGGTCCCTCCGTCCTCGACACCTTCATTCACCTAATGAGACATACCAAAGCAACCACGGCAATCCCAAAAAATACAACAAACCACCAGAACTAGCAAGGAAAACCAGTAATTTATTGCAAAAACAGAATTCAAGGGCGAACACAACCCAACACCCCCAAAGCAAAACCGCCCTCATCACCCAGCAGATTGAGAAGGTGATAATGCCTAATGAAAGTATTGGAAGAAGCCCAGGTGGCCGCCCTACAAATCTCAGAGAGAAGGACACCCCGAACCTCAGCCCAAGAGGCCGCCAACCCCCTCGTAGAACGAGCCTGAACCCCAACCGGAGGAGGGGACCCAGAATCGAATAGGCCAAGGAAATGACCTGCTTCAACCAGCGAACAATAGAGACAGAGGAAGCCCAACGCCCACGGGAAGCAGCCCCAAAGGAGACAAACAGGGAATCAGACACATGAAAGGGAGCCGTGCGGTCAAGATAAACACGCAGAGCCCTGCACACATCCAACAAGGACCAACATGGACCCCCCGGGGAATACAGAACATAGCCCAGCGCAGGCAAAACCAACTCCTGACACCTGTGAAACTGAGAAGCCACCTTAGGCACGAAGGACGAATCAAGACGAAGCACAACCCCATCCTCCGAAAAGGACAAGAAAGGCTCACGCGCCATCAAGGCCCACAACTCGCCAAGACGACGAGCTGAGGTGATGGCCACCAAAAAAAAAACCTTCAAGGTGACAAACTTCAAATCTACCTCCGACAAAGGTTCAAAAGGAGGATCAATCAAGGCCCGAAGGACCAAGGGCAAATCCCACAGGGGAAAAGAAGGCCCGGAAACCGGACGAGTACGCGGAAAACTGCGGAGCAGACGAGAGACCAAGTCCTCCCCATCAGAAAGGTTGCCCCACGGGGAACGGAAGGGCCGAACAGCCGCCCATTGAGCTCTTAAGGTGGACACAGCCTAACCCTTCTCAAAACCTTCCCACAAAAACTGAAGCACAGCCTGCAAAGAACAGTGCAAAGGTGAAAAGCCCAACGCCGAACACCACCGACTGAAGTTACTCCAATGGCGATCATAGGACCGAAGAGTAGAAGGCCGACGCGAACCCTGAAGAGCCACCACTAAATGTTCCGGGAAGCCACGCCTCCACCACCCCTGCCTCTCAACCTCCACACCGACAGCCGCAACCGGAGAAGAGACAGGGACGGGGAGGAGCGCAGGGGAGACGGGGACAGGGGGAGAAACCAAGGGCCCCGCACAGCCAGAAGATGAACCGTCAGAAACCACGACCTCCGAGGGCAAAAGGGCAGAACCACAACCACCTCCCGATCTTCCAGACACAAGCGGGACAGAAACCGGGGAATCAACGCCAGAGGAGGAAAGGCATAGAGCAGGCGGGACGGCCAGGGAACCGACAGGGCATCCACCCCCCAACAACCCTCCTGCCGAAACCGGGAGCAGAAGCGGGGAAGCTGTGCATTCCGCCGGGAGGCAAAGAGGTCCAAAAAGGGACGCCCAAACCTCTCACACACAAGCCGAAACGCAACCCGGGTGAGAGACAACTCCAGAGGCATCGGAAAACAGCGACTCAGGACATCCGCCGGACAGTTGTCCACACCCCTGAGATGAATCGCAGTCAGAGACAGCAGATGACTCTCCGCCCAACAGAACAACGGAACAACCACCGCATTCAAAGAGGCCCAACGAACACCCCCCTGATGGTTGAGATAGGCTACCGTCACCATATTGTCTGACCGAACCAAGACGTTCCTGCCGAGCAGCAACTCCCGAAACCCCATCACAGCACGGGATACAGCCGACAGCTCCCGCCAGTTGGAAGACCTGCGGCCCTCCAGCAAGGACCAACGACCCTGAAGGGACTGAGACCCCCAAGGTCGCTCCCCACCCCAAAGCGCTCGCATCCGTCATCAAGACCAACGAAGGAGCAGGCTGCAAAGGGAGCCCCTGGGACAGATGGACCGCCTCCAACCACCAAAGCGGGACAACGGATCCCAATGTGACAGAAGGTACCCCCACAAGGGGCGCAGGTGAAAACAAGCCCAAGCCACAGTAAAGACAGTCGCCGCCATCAGACCCATAAGACGCAACCAGAGGCGCACCGGACAGGAACCTCCCGCCCGGAAACGACGAGGAAGGGACACCAGGGTCACCACCCGAGGGTCTGGCAGGAACACACGGTTGAGATCCGTGCGAAACCGAGCACCGATGAACACCAGGTCCTGGGAAGGAGTCAGCTGGCACTTGGGTAAGTTGATCAGAAACCCGTGCCGACGCAACTCCGAACACACCAATTCCCTGGCCTCCAACAACAGAGCCCGAGACGGAGCATGGATTAAGCAATCGTCTAGATAGGGATACACCCCCAGAAGATGGAGCCAGGCGACCAAGGGAGCCACCACCTTCGTAAAGACCCGCGGGGCAGAACGTAGACCGAAGGGCAAAACCCGAAATTGATAGTGATAGTGACACCCCCGAACACAAAACCTCGGGAAGCGACGGAACCTGGGATGCACCGGGACATGGTAATACGCGTCCTGAAGATCCAGGGTACACATGAAGTGACCCGGAAGCACCAAGGGAATCACCCTCTGCAAGGTCTCCATGCGAAAGGGAACCCGCAACACCCAGCGGTTCATCACCTTTAAATCCAGAACCAGGTGGAAACCCCCCGTATTCTTTGGGACCAGAAAGATCAGGGAATAGAAGCCCGACCCCACCTCCGAAGGAGGAACCTCCTGAATTGCACCCTTCAGAAGAAGATCCGCCACCCCTTGAGACAGGTGGGCCCTCCTGGAATAGCAAGCAGGCCAGGGAGTCGGGCGGAGGCCGGAATCTGGAGGGGGAACAGAAAACTCCACCACGTAGCCCTCCCGAAGAACATCCAACACCTAAGCGTCTGAATAGGACTGAACCCAGGCATCCAGGAAGAAGTGCATCCGCCCTCCTACCAACAACCCAGGAACCACAGCCAGAGTCAGGACGAGGCTTCGCGGGAGGAGGGGACCTGGCCTTACGATCCCGACCCCAACCAGAACCAAATCTCCCCTGGCCTCTCCCAGACTGCCTACGATAGGAAGGGCGAAAGAAAGATTTAGCCTTAGAAGGGACAGAAGCAACAGCAGCAGCAGAACCCTTAAAAGAAGAAGAGTGCTTCTTTTCCTTAAACAGTTTATGCAGTTTGGTCTCCAACTCCCCCCCAAACAGCATAGAACCCTGAAAGGGCAAACGCAAGGCACAGGCCTTCTGCGCCGAGTCCGTCTTCCAGTCCTTAAGCACAAGACTGCGACGAGCCGCCACACAAGCTCCGCCTGAGAGGGCAGCCGCCCGCACAACGTCAAAAGAGACATCGGAAAGAAGCTCAACTTGACGTTCAATGTGCTCAAGAAGACCAGTACAGTCCGTGGCATCATCCATTGACTGATAGAGCGACTTAATGTCTGACAGCAGAGACTGCGACAAATAAGTCCCATTAACGCCGGCCCTCAACGCCAGATGGGAGCCCAAATAAACCTTCCTGAGGGCCACGTCAGCCTTTTTATCAACCGGATCCTTCAGCACAGCATCCTCCGACAAGGAAGTGCGACCCACCAGACTAGCCACAAAAGAGTCAATGGGGATTGAATCGAGCAGCTCCGTAGCCATATCCTGCAGGGGGTAAAGGCGGGTCATAAAACGTGGAACCAGAATGCAATCCGGGTCAGCCCACTCCCTCTTCAGGACATCTTTAATAAAAGGATGCACCGGAACATCAACAGCGGCAGAACTCTGGAACTGGGCAGCAAAGAACCCCCAGAAGTACTGGGAGCAGCGTCATCTGCGAAACCCATGTTCTCCTTCACGTGCTTCAAGATGCCCGGCAAAGCGTCCTTGTCAATGTACTTCCCCTTCAGCTCAGAGTCCCTAGCCCAAGCAGACTCGTCATCAGAAGAAGCAGAGGAAACAGGAGCAGCAGCCGGCCCCTTGCGTCGGGCCCCACCATCACCCATCTCACACAGGGTCTCTCTTATCAAGCACTTCAAGCGCGCATCCCCACCCCCACCAGGGCGTCTGTACCGGGCAGGAGACGTAGAACGCTAAACATCAGAAGAAGAAGAGGAAGAGGACCTCTCCCTGTGATGCCTCTTCCTTGAACTCTTCCCCATGCCTTAAAACAGCCAAAAACGAAGGCAAAGCAAAGCGCCACAGTAAGGACCAAATAACAGCAAAAACCGCTACGTGGTACTCACCCACTGCCCCGGTTTTTAAACAGCACCAAAAAACGCCAGGACAGAAGCGCCTGATCCTGTCCAAAACGGAAGTCAGGCAGCATCCCCACCGGAAGGCGTCATCACCAAGAACCAATCCAGAGACGCGAAGGAGGCCGCGCCCCCCAGTAAGCCCGGCAGACCGGGAGGGGCGGCCATCGGGCAGACGCCGAGCCCACGCGATCCGAAATCCACGCGCGGCTCCAAGGAAGCGACCAGGACAGCCCGCGCCACTCCCCCCAAGCCCGGCAGGGAGGGAGAGGCAATCCAACTAACCGAGGACACGCAGCCTCAGAAGCAAGTACAGCGCAGGAGCACCAAGCACCTCGCACCACAGCATATCCTGTCAGAATGACAGAAAAAAGAAACAGATGGAATGCTGGGACCTGTACCCTTATGTATGTTCCCGGCGGGAGGGGGAGGGTAGGTCCAGCATTCCTTTCTTTCTTTTTTCTGTCAGAGAGATAGTTTATAAATAATATCTCATTAGGTGAAGGAAGGTGTCGAGGACGGAGGGACCAGGGGGTAATGTGTAGTCTTGAAGGAGTTCTGGTTCATTGTCCTGTTGAAGGGGCATGATCTGTAGCTGCCTGAAACGTTACTGGGTCATGGAATTTAACCTCCTAATCCTGGGCTCCATGACTTCAGGTATGTGGATCTGTGCTACTGTTTCCTTACCAACTAAACTTGCATTCATGAAATGAATATGAAGGAATGGAATTCATGAAATGGCATTCCCCTAATTCAATGCTACAAAATATGAAATCCCACACTATGAAAAATACACATACACTCTTACCGAAGACTGCTGCCCACGTCTGTGTTTCGTAGCTTTGGGTCAGTAGACTGCTAGCCGTCTGTAAAAACTACTCAGGGGGTCTGCTACTGTTTAAAAAATGAAATATTATAAAAAGATTAAAATAGAATATGCATAGAAAATCAAAATAAGTAATTCAAAATTTTTAAATGCTTTTTAATTGTCAAATAATTTTAAATTGGTTGCTAAAACATACGTTGGTATTCTGAGCTTCATTCATGGCAGCAGTGCAAGTACAGTAAATAGAATCTAATATGGACGATTGTAGACTCAATTAACAAGAATTTTCAAAGCAATAGGTCTCTCAATTGCTAGTTTTTGAGCTATTGGCATTGTAAATGGCAATGCCTTTTATAAAAAATTAAAAGGCATTGTCATTTACAATACCAAAAGCAATACCTATTGTATTGCACAGCGCGGTTTCCCTGAAGCGGGCACCATGCTCATTACTAAAGGTTTTTTCTAAATTATGACACCAAGCGCAGTGTCCCTAAAGCGAGTGCTGCGCTCAGTATTACATTTAAATAAATAATAAAATAAACAGAGGGCGGTGTCCCTGAAGCAGGCGTCGCGCTCAACATCAAAGTTTAAAACAAAAAACACTTAAACTGTGCGCGGTGCCCTAAAGCAGGCGCCATGCTCAGCATGCAAATACAAACAAAATAAAAAAGCAGCCGTCATTGTCCCCATCAGTGTCCTAAAACAAAATAGTGCTCACCCACTAGATAAAGCCGACCGTGTAACAAGCAAAGTAAAAGGTCCAGTCGTTATGAACGGTAACAAATGCAGACAAGGCAGTCCCAAGGCGGGACTAACAAGTCTATTTGCGAATCAGAAGCCACCATTTAAGAAGGACAATGACACAAAGCCAATGACAAATGTGGGCGGAGAGGGTGCGAGGCTGCTACTGCATACCCTAATACAGCATGTCTCGCAGAGCGAGCAGCGCATGGGGGCTGCCGCTAGCCTCGACCGAAAAACTGGTGTTTGCCAACAAAAGAGATCATGAATTAAGAGCAATATAGTCGAAGTGTTATGCTGGAGACCAGCGTATCGCTTTGTCTTTTTGAAAGAAAACTACATTGTGAAATGCTCCAGTTTTTCTATTAACATTAACATTTCGATGTTAGTATCTTTTTTGTTTATGAACCTGGGCTTCATCCTGGACTCCTCCCTCTCCATGACCAGACAAGTCAACGCCGTCTCCTCGTCGTGCTTCAACATCCTGCGCATGCTACGTAAGATCTTCCGATGGATCCCCACCGAGACCAGGAAGACGGTCACCCAGGCCCTCGTCACCAGCCGTCTGGACTACGGCAACTCCCTCTACGCCGGAACCACCGCCAAACTCCAGAAGAGACTCCAGCGGATCCAGAACACCTCAGCACGACTCATCCTGGACATCCCCCGCCGCAGCCACATCTCCGGACACCTGAGAGACCTGCACTGGCTCCCGGTCAACAAGAGAATCACCTTCCGGCTCCTCACCCACGCACACAAAGCCCTACACAACCAAGGCCCAGGATACCTCAACAGCCGCCTCAACTTCTACGCTCCCAAACGCCAGCTTCGATCGACCAGCCACGCCCTCGCCGCCGTCCCCCGCATCCGAAGAGCCACCACAGGAGGAAGGTCCTTCTCCTTCCTGGCCGCCAAGACTTGGAACTCCCTTCCGACCCACCTCCGCCTGACCCAAGACCACCTCGCCTTCAGGAAGCAGCTCAAGACCTGGCTGTTCGAGCAGTAGCGGACCCCCTCCCCCCAGCGCCTTGAGACCCTCCGGGTGAGTAGTGCGCTATATAAATGCTTTGATTGATTGATTGATTGATTGATTGATATATTTCATAATTTGTGCATCGGTTGCATGCATACTTGTCTTTGTGTTATTGATACTATTTTGAGGTTTTAAATGTAGAAATTGCTTAGACGGGGTCCTTGGCTTCCAGTACTGATTTAGTCGGGGTCCACAGAAGTCAAAAGGTTAAGAACCGCTGGTCTATAATATTTCTGGTTTCCTTTCCACATTGGCATGTGCTTGTTTCAAAAACAATAGCATTCCTAGTGCTATTTCAACGCTCCCTAAGATTCAATCACTGGCAATCCTGAACAGAATCAAAGCTAGTTAGCCATTGCTTGCTAAACTGTTGGAATGGTCAGGAGTGTACGTATCAAGAGTGTCGCAGGTGCAGTGGCACCAGGCCCCAGGGGTATGAGGTGCCCATTACAGACCAATTATGGTCACTTCTCCGACGTGGAAGAGGGGAAGAATGGGGTTACCCCACCTTGCTTGTTTTGAGGACCATCATTTGGTTCGTCGCCGGGAGAGTTCATTAACACAACCCTAGAAATTGGGTTGGAGGAATTGGCCCTATCCAGTATCGTCTATGATCCACCAATATCAGTTTTCGACCCATAACATGGGCACGTGTGCTGCCATACTTGAGGTCACTAATGATCGTAGTTCCAGCCCCAATTTGTAAGACTCTGTCAGCAATCCAGGTGTAGAAATCATCTGCGGCATGGGGTTTCTCCTTTCCACAGATTGAGTAAGATGTTTCATTGTTAAACTGAGGTGTCCAAAGTAGGTCTAGGAGGGTTGGAGCTATATCAGAATTTTCAGAAATCCAACGTTACATATTTTTGCATCCAATACTTGTAAATGGAACAGATTTACGCAGACAGTGGTTATCCGGAAAATCTGGCGCGGATCCCACTCACCTGAACCTACTTTGAAAGCCCTGTCATATTATACCTATACATTGAGCTCCATTTCTTTCAGTTCTTAATGTGTGAAACAAAACTTTGGCTGGGTTACACAGCTTTTTTCCACAATGAGAAGGGATGTAATGGGTCTTTCATTTGAGATCTATAAAAAAAAGTGTAAGTCAGAAATGCTACATAACTGAAAACAACTGATCAGGTAGAAAAATTAAACCGCATTAGCAATAAAGGATTATTGTCATCTGTTAAAGCCCACGCTGTATGAAGAATGCACAGAGTTTCACTCTTCTCTTCCAAAATCCTCTGAGCATTAACTATGAGAGACGATTAATCAGAGGAAAGCAGGGCTTATCTGTGGCGTCAGTATCACAGAGGACACGGGGTGCATGTATTAAACCTGTCGGTCCTGTGCCATGCTTGTTAAAGGGCAGTGAACCGAGCTCAATGTGAAACAAGCACTGACATAGCAAATAGGTTTAGCTAGAACTATGAGTGCTGCTTAAAAGATTTTTTTAAAATCTGCTGCATTGAAAAAGCAAGACAAAAAACACATGTCTCAATGAGATAAATACCCCAATTCAGTGTATGTTTCAGCTGTAGATGAGCATCTCATGTGTTGCAATGTAAGCACTCTGTCACTCCATCAGACTTGGGCAATACACAAACAGCCAACATCATGAAGTGAGAGAAATTCTACTCAGGGTGGAGGCCAAGCCCACTCTATGTAAACTTTAAGGAATTGTCAACAAAAGGTCTTGCAGACAGCTGCACTAACAAGGGTCACCTAATAAAAAAACAGTGTTCGTTGAAACTTGGAAGGCGACCATGCAGTCATGGGAGGATAATACTTGCTTCTGGATTCTAGGTTTTGCATGGATGCATCCGAAGCAACTCAACTATTTGAAGCCTCAGTGAGTGCTCATTTTGGAAAGCAATGCACAAGGGCCCAAAGTCTTTTTTAGGAGTTTCTGAACGAGAAGGTTGCAAAGGGGTGGGTCTGCCTCATTGTTAGACCTAAGGCAAACACAAGGAGACAATGGTCGGAGCACTGAAACTTTTCAGACACTCACCCCCAGTCACAGATCTGGGTTGAATCCATCATCGTTCTTTAGCTCACTTCGCCACCCCAGTTCAGACACAGCTGTATGCAAATCCGTCTTGACCCTGTGTCTCATGGGAACAGTCCAGCCCGAACTGCCAAGCCATGTCTTCCCTGGACCGGAAACAAGCATCCTAGGACCGGGCTCTGGCTAACAGCCCTCATCAGCCAGGCTAGCTTGAAACAAGTGGCAAAGTGAGCAAGGGCCCCACGTCTGGGCATACCCTTCCAACATAGGGTGAATAAAGCAAACACAAGGAAACGATGGCCGGAGCGCTGAAACTTTTCAGACACTCACACCCAGTCACAGATCTGGGTTGAATCCATCATCAGCCAGAAATGTACAAGGGCCCAAAGTCTTTTTTAGGAGTTCAGAGTTTCAGGACAAGAATGTTTCACAGGGTGGGTCTGCCTCATTGTTATACCTAGCATATTTTGGCATGGCTTCCCCTGTCTTTTTGCTTCTGGACTCCTTTTCTTGACTGCTGAACTTCGTTTTTGCTGGTGTTAGGACTCTAAGCAGTTTACCACTGCTGACCAGTGCTAAAGTGCATGTAGTCTGTGTCTAAAATGTAATGGCATTTGGTTTCACCATAATTGGCATATTTGATTTACTAATAAGTCTCTAGTTCTGTGCACTGTGCATGTCCAGGGCCCATAATCAAATGCTACTAGTGGGTTTGCTGCACGGATTGTGCCACCACATGAGTAACCCTTCAAACCTGTCTCAGGCCTGCCACTGCCAAGCCTGTTTTAAACTGCCATGTCGACCTGGCAAGTACCTCCACTTGCCAGACCCAAACCTTCCCTTTTACTGAATGTGAGGCACCCCTTAGGTTGCCCTAGGTAGCCCCATTGGCAGGGTGTGGGGTATTTAAAAGGTAGGACATGTGTTTTTAAGTTTTACATGTCCTGGCAGTGAAAACCTGCTAAATTCGTTTTTCACTACAGCAAGGCCTATCTCTCCCATAGGTTAGCATTGGAGATGCCTTGTAACACTCTACAAATGTATCGTCCAATTGGGAACAGAGAGAAAACTGGAGATGGTGTCTCTGGACTCATGTTTTAAAAACACATCTTTTAGTGAAGTTAGTTTTGAAATTGCAGGTCTGAGAATGCCACTTTTAGAAAGTTGCCATTTTCTTACTTAACCATTCTGCGTTTCTGTGTTTCTGCCCGTCCCTAGAATACACGTCTGGGTTGGATGACAGCAGCGCTTTGTGAATTCACTCTAGACAGTCACACACAAAGGCAGCTGAGGTGCCCTACATATCCTGATGACCCATCACCCACCTGATTGGTCTTCTCCAGCTAGAGTGGTGGGAGGAGCTGACACTTGCACCTGAATAGGGCTGTGCCTGTTCCCTCACACAGAGCTGCCTAACCCACTGTAGTGTGTCTGGAGCCAGGACCAGGAAGAGCAGGATCTTGTGCACTACACAGGCATTTCTTTGCAGTCTCCCGAGTTCAAAGGCTAAAATGGGCATAAGTACTGGATCTCTGACACCATTGACTCAGAACACTCTGGACTGAGGACATTCTGCCTAGTAAAAGAAATGATGCACTGCCAGGAGCGACTGCAACTTGGATTCCTGCTTTGCTGTGTTGGCCTGCTGCCTGCAGCTTCTGTCTTGGGAGTGAGAGACTGGACTTTGCTCTCTGCATCCTGATTTCTCAGGTTCTCCAAGGGCCTGAGTTGAGCTGGGTGTTTCAGGGCGATCAACAACTTCACCTACAGTGCTAGGGCTTTCATACTGAATGCCCTACCTTGTCAAGTGGTGCAAAATCCAGTCCCTGGGCCCTTGGAAGTGAGTTCCCTGTGCTAAAGAAGAAGAAACGAGTCCATCGACTTTGAATGTGATTTGAGAGCCGACGCTGCTCTTGGACACCGTGCCACTGCCTGCACCGAAGACGTGGTCCGCACTCATCACAACGACCGTGACTTGCAATGCAGGTCCCGTTTCAGCAGCTCCAAAGATCCCTCACAGAGTGAGCCTCAAGCACCGCGTCACCGACTCCGCTGCAGCACCTGTGGCTCCGTGGTGTGGCATCGACACTGTGAAGTTGACCTATTGTTGTTTGACCCTCGACTCTTCATCAACCCTGCACTGCCAGCGGAATTGACTACTCGCTGCCAATGCCGCATCCCCTCCACTATGCCTTGCAACATCCTGGGCATCCCCACTTGCCTACGACCTGCACTGGCACTAAGGATCCAACACCACACTGGCCTCAGCAATGCATGACATCCCTGGTGCCTCACAATGTCTTTGTTTTGTCAAAGTTTCCAAGGTACTGTGACCAGGGTTTGTATGACTCTGTAGCCAACTTGCACTCCCTCGCAATAGGCCCCAAATTTTGAGATTCAACTTTGTCAAGCACGTCGTCATAGCCCCCGCTGGAGAAATGGTAATTCTAAGTGCTATAGCTGCATTTAATCTTGAAGAGATTCATATTTGTATATGTTGGATTTTTGTAATTTTTGGTCTTGTTTTAATCATATAAATATTGGATATTTTTCTAAACTGGTGTGGAGTACTTCTGTGGTGTTTTCACTATGTTACTGTGTGTGTGTGTGTGCACAAATACTTTACGCATTGCCTCTTAAGGTTAGCCTGAATGCTCTGAGCCAAGCGGCCTGAGGATGAGCACAGGTAAACTTTTAGTGTGTACTACACTTACCCTGACTAGGACTGTGGGCCCCTACTTGGGCATGGGGCAACCCTCTTCCAACTAGAGACCCAGGTTCTAACCTTCCGGGTAGGTCGCTCCCCCCCCGCTGCAGCTCTGCCGTCACCCCGCTGTCTCCTGCTGCCGCCGGTGTATCGAGGCCCTCCACCACCTGCAGGCTCCACCTGCGCCTCATCCCTGGTGGCCAGTGGTGGCCTTAGGTACGCTTCGCTTGCTGCCAGTTGCTTTGTGCCTGCTTTGTAACTGTCTGTGCCACCTGCCTCCAGCTCGCCACTCTGATTCTGTGCCCCCTTTTATTCTGTACCCCTCGCCGTTCTTTGAACCCCTGTGCTGACTTGTGCCTCTGTGCCCCTTGATTTTGTCCCCTTTTGTCTTCAGCGCCTCGCGCCGGTCTCCTGCCCCCTGTCCCCGTCGCTGCCTCCCCTGCAGACCCGCCACCTCCATGCCCATTCGTTCACCTGTCCCTCGCCTCCCGCCTACCAGCTGCTCCTCCCTCCCCACCTCCCCATATATGGCAGCCGAAGGCAAGCCCATCTGCGCCCGTCCGCGCCTGTACCGCCCCCAGCGCCAGAATCCCTGGCCCCCGCACCAGCCAGGAAGGCCGCCTCCGTTACGACGCCAGCACCCTCGTCGCTCTCAACCCAGGAAGAACCCACACCTGCTGCAAGGCCGCCCCAAAGCGCACCCACGGCCCCTTCACCTGCCAAAACTGCAGCTTCTCCTGCCTCGAAAGCGTCAAGACGCCTGCCACACCGGAACCCAACCAGCTTAGACGCATCCTGATCAACACCCGCTCCGCACACAAACCACCGTCGAACTCTGGGACCTACTCGACACCACATCACTGGACATCGCCTTCCTGACCGAGACCTCGCCAGACATCGCCATAGCCATCCCAAATGGGCACAAGATCACCCGCAGAGACCGCACCAACAGGGCCGGAGGAGGAATCGCCATCGTCCACAAAAACACCATCAGGGTAACAACAAACACCAACGACACCCTCAGCACGCCGAACACATGCACTTCCAGATCCACATGGACCCCAAGACCACCCTAAGAGGCACCCTCGTCTACAGACCACCAGAACCCCGGCCTCAATTCTGCGACTCCATCGCCGACCTCATCAGCACGTACGCGCTGACCTCCACTGACTAACATTCCTCCTCGGAGACCTGAACTTTCACCTGGAGAACAACAACGACAGCAACTCCTCTACCCTGATCGACAATCTCGCCAACCTCTGACTGAAACAGCTCGTCACGACGCCGACCCACAGTGCCAGCCACATGCTAGATGCCATCTTCTTCTCAAGCCCCCACGTCACCTTCAGCCACGCCTCCAAACTCACCTGTACAGACCACCACTGCATCCACTCCTCCTTCCGAAAACCCCTCACACACCACCGCACACTACAGACCCCCCGCTGCTGCTGGGGCAAAGTCACTGAAGAACAACTACAGACAAGCCTCGCACTCAACCCTCCGACGAACCCCACCAACCCAGATGAAGGTGCACTCACCCTCAAACGCTGGATGAATGACTGCGCTAACACCGTCGCCCGCTGAAAAACCCCACCAGCAGAAACACCAGCAGAAGAGTCAGCTGGTTCACCCCGTAACTCCTTACCTCAAAACACACCAGCCGGAAACTGGAAAACATATGGCACAGTAACAAGACGCCAGACAGCCGCACTGCCCACAAAGACGCCGTCCGCAACCACCACCACCTCATCAGGACCGCCAAAAGAGCCTCCTTCACAAACCGCCTTGACAACAACGCACACAACAGCAAGGAACTCTCCAACCCCAGCTCCAACGCCAACGACATCCCACCATTGCAAGCCCTGTGCGACTCCCTCGCCATCTTCTTTCATCGGAAGATCACCAACATCCATGACAGCTTCAGACCCCGGACGACCACACCGCACCGAACCCCCCCGCACCCCACCGCCCACGACACCCTGACAACCTGGGCCAACGTGAGCATCGAGGACACAATCAAGACCATGGGAACAATCCACTCCAGTACCCCATGCGACCCTCTCCCGCACCAAATCTTCAACAAAGCCAGCAATTCCATCGCACCCCACCTGCACAAAATCATCAACCTCTCCTTCAAGACCGCTACCTTTCCTGAGAACTGGAAGCATGCAGAGATCAACGCCCTACTGAAGAAACCCAAGGCGGATCCGAGCGACCTCAAGAACTTCCGTCCCATCTCCCTGCTTCCATTCCCAGCAAAGGTCATCGAGAAGATAGTAAACACCCAGCTCACCCACCACCTCAAAGACAACAACATCCTGGACCCATTCCAATCAGGTTTCTGCAGCAACCACAGCACCGAGACGGGCCTCATCGCCGCCACAGACGACATCAGGATCCTACTAGACAACGGTGAGACAGCGGCCCTCATCCTCCTGGACCTCTCCGCCACCTTCAACACACTACGCACACGCTTCCACAACGCAGGGATCCAAGACAAGGCCCTGGACTGGACCACCTCCTTCCTCTCTGGCAGAACTCAGACAGTCCGCCTCCCCCCGTTCTGATCCGATGCCTCCGAGATCATCTGCGGCGTCCCCCAAGGATCTTCCCTCAGCCCGACGCTGTTCAACGTCTACATAGCTCCACTAGCAAGCATCGCCCGACAGCATGACCTCAACATAATCTCCTACGCTGACGACACTCAGCTGATTCTCTCCCTCACCAAGGACCCCCGCACTGCCAAATCCAACCTCCACCAGGGAATGAAGGCCGTCGCAGACTGGATGGAGGACAGCCGCATTTAACTGAACACAGACAAAACGGTAATCCTCATCCTCGGGTCCAACCCCTCCGCATGGGACGACTCTTGGTGGCCAATGTCATTGGGGTCCCCCCCAGCCCCCATCAACCACGCACGCAACCTGGGAGTCATCCTCAACTCGAAACTCTCCATGACCAGACAAGTCAAGGTGGTCACCTCCACCTGTTTCAACACCCTCCGCATGCTCCGCAAGATCTACAGATGGATTCCGACAAACACGAGGAAAACAGTCACCCTGGCCCTAGTCAGCAGCAGACTCAACTACGGAAACACCCTCTACGCCGGAGCCTCGTCCAAGCTCATCAGCAGACTACAGAGAATCTAGAATGCCTCTGCTCGCCTGATCCTCGACGTCCCGCGCCGCGACCACATCACTCCCCACCTGAGGGACCTGCACTGGCTCTCTGTCGACAAAAGAATCTCCTTCAAGCTCCTGATCCACGCACACAAGGCACTCCACATAACCGGCCCAGCCTATCTCAACAGTCGACTCTCCTTCTACGTACCCAACAGGAAACTCTGCTCCGCCGACCACGCCCTGGCCAAGGTCCCATGCATCCGGAGAACTACTTCCGGAGGCAGATCCTTCTCCCATTGCGCCGCCAGGACCTGGAACACCCTCCCCCTCTATCTGCGACAAACCGAAGACCTGCTGACCTTCAGGAGACAACTCAAGACCTGGATCTTCGACCAATAGCAGCAGCACCCCCCCACTGAGGTGCGCTTTACAAGTTATATGATTGATTGATTTCTTCCAAAACCCATATCTCACTACCCCAAGTTCCTTTTATTCCTGCTTCCTCCCTTAGACAGTGTGGTCTCCTCTTTCTCTTCATTTTTTTAATTGTTACCCCACTTTCTTTCTCTGGGTCCATTTCTGATAATGACAATAAGTCCCTGTTCTCCAGGTTCTCTTTACCTGCTGCTACCTGTGCAACTTAAGCACTGACCACAGTGCATGTCTTGGAGCTCAATGGTTTTATCTGTGGTTCTTAGGCAGGGTCTGAGAAGGCCTAGCTCAGTAGCTAGGGATTCACATTATATTGTGCCAAGTCAATCAAACTGAAAAGTGCCACTTTTTGTAAAGCGATGCCATCTAGAACTGAAAGGCGCTAGACTTTATCACAGTGCAACAAAAGGCAGTCGCCTCTGTGCTGCAGGTTCAAGTTCAAGTTCAAAATTTGTATAGCGCAACTACTCACCCAGAGGGTCTCAAGGCGCTTGAGGGAGGGGGGGTACTTTACTTATCGAATATCCAAGTTTTTAGTTGCTTTCTGAAGGAGAGGTGGTTTTGTGTGAGGCGGAGGTGGGTGGGGAGAGAATTCCACGTTTTCGCCGCTAAGTAGGAGAAGGATCTTCCCCCCATGGTGGATCTTTGGATGCGCAGAATTGCGGCGAGGGCTTGGTTGGACGATCGTAGTTGGCGGGTGGGGGTGTAGAAGGACAGGCGCATGTTGAGGCATTCGGGTCCTAGGTCGTAGAGGGCTTTGTGTGCGTGGGTGAGGAGACGGAACGTTATTCTCTTGTTGACGGGGAGCCAGTGGAGGTCTTTCAGGTGGATCACTGAAATATTATCGACGGTCACATTATCGACTTGCTAACATATTGTTGAAAAATTATCGACGACAAAAATATCGACTTTGTATACTTATTACACCAACTACAAAAATATCGAGTCAAAAATATCGACTCTTTAGAATATCGAGTACATAAATATCGCCTTAATAAATATCGACTACAAATATATCGTTTTTCATGAAATTACCCCTAACACTACAAAAATATCGACTACTAAAATATAGAGTACAAAAATATCGTTTGAAATAAAATATCGAGTTCTTTTTTGTACCCTTTCATGTCTAAAATACCATATTATTCGTCAATAAAAGTCATTGCTCTATACAAAAAACATTTTACATATAATACCTGTTACTTTTATAACATTCCTATTTATCTACATTTGCTATACATTCTATTAAATGCGTTCTATCATTAGAAAAATATTCTTTACATTTAACTAACATTTTCATTATTTTTTTTCACTTACACATCTATTTTATTTAACAACTAACCTGCTTTAATGCGGAAATCACCACATACCACCATTCTCACATCAACAAACACACAAATTAACAAAAAAAAATTCAAACTAGCCTATACAATGCTTCATTTCATCCTACAACCAATCAAATCAAAGCACACAAAATACACATACTATAAAAGGGATACATGCATTCTACCATTTGTTGCTGCTAACTCTATAGAAAGAAGATGCCAACACTCTGAAGATTTTGGGCCCGATTCACAGAACTAACTTAAGACAAATTCCTAAACTTACTACTTTTGGAATTCACAGACGTTAGGATTTTGTCTTAAGTTTGTCTTAAGACAGACTTAAGACAGACTTAAGTTAGGATTTTGTCTTAAGTCTGTCCTAAGTCTGTCTTAAGACAAACTTAAGACAAAATCCTAACTTCTGTGAATACCAAAAGTAGTAAGTTTAGGATTTTGTCTTAAGTTAGTTCTGTGAATCGGCCCCTCAGTTCCTGAACAAACATCTTTAAAGATCCAGCTCACTAGCTAATTATTCAAGTAAGTTACAGTGCATTATTTAGAAATCTAAATTAGTAGTCTACTATTTTACTTATATCTCCTAACTCTTGCACTTATTTAATTTTTATCTCCTCCTACATTTCTGATAGAAACTACTCCAAATAAATTCCTAATACATGCTCCTATTTCTTCACCTGGAAAATCAGATAGTAAGTATATATTAATGCTCTGTTATACACCAACTGCTGTTTTTAAACACTATTTCACAAGATTCATTCTTTATTTTAAACATTTTATTCACAGATATTCTGAGATTTTCCTATTTCAACACTACAAATGTATAAAACTACACTAATTAAACATGTAAGTATATATGTTTTTGTTAGTAAACACCCAATATTAAAAATGCTATTTTCTAAACAACATATCTTGCATATTACATCTTCCCTACAGATCCAATAAAAACATCCAACATCAACTATACCAAAAGACAAGACTACCCTTGTAAAAAATGTAAGTGTACTTGTAATTTGTCTAAAACTTCCAAAAAAACGAAAACTATGTTCTTAACACCATGTTATTTATTTTATATTTCCTCTACAGATATTCTGAATACATCAAACATATATTCTACCTACAGCAAACAAAACTACTTATTTAGAAGTTAGTATACTTTTAAATATTTCCAATTTCCCAACGGTTCCAAATATTATTTATAATATTTTACATGTATTTATTCTATCTTCTCTACAGATCTGAACTTTACTACCTTGATGTACTCCACCAAATACTACAACTCAACTATTTAAACAAGTAAGTATATGTAATGTTTACATCAAATGTACTACTAAGCAAAAGAGAAAACTGCTTTTTCCTAAGAAAAACGTTTGTTATGTGTAAACATTAACTTAGCATTTCTATATTTTCATACCAACAGTAAATAAAGAAATACATACAAGAAAATCCTTCAAAATACAGTTCTGCATTTGTGATTACTACTTTTAGTAACTGTAAGAATAAATACATCATTAATTATGTTTGCACCACAAAGTGAAATATATGTTTTTTGATTTTGTAAAACAAAATGACAGAAGGTGCAGAATTTGTTATGTCACAGAAAAATAAATTACTGTTATGTTATATGGGTTATGTTTATAATCAGGAAAGACAAAGTGGTAGAAAAGTTTTCTGGAAATGTACCAAATATTACTCAAACAAATGTTATGGAAGGGCTACTACTGAGGAAAGTAATGTGTTATTTACCAGGGAACACAATCATCCCCCCAATGTCACAGAAATTGAAATAAGAGATGCTTTAGAAAGTATAAAAACTGCTAGCACACAAAGTGATAAACCAACAACACAAATCCTTAAAGAAGAACTGTTAAAAGTCCCAGCCCATGCTTCAGGTCAACTACCCTCTATTGACTCCCTTAAACGCACAATTGCATACACTAAAAGACTCACTACCACAACCCAACCCAACCCTACTACTTTTGAGGAAATTATTATTTCACCAGAAATGTGCATCACACATAATAAAGACAAATTTATCCTTTTTGACAATGAAAGCAGTACAAACAGAATCATAATGTTTGCAACTGCAAGTAATTTAAGAAAAATCCAACAGTGTCCCCAATGGATGATGGATGGAACATTTAAACCATGCCCAAAACCTTTTTATCAACTATATTCCATCCACGGTTTATACCATAACTATAACATCCCTTTCATTTACTGTTTGCTACCTAACAAACAGCAAAACACTTATACAGAAATATTAAATGTTCTCAAAAATGAAATCAATAATTATTTTCCACAAAAAATAATTATTGATTTCGAATTAGCTATGATTAATAGCATTTTGAAAACATTTCCCCACACAGCAATCCAGGGTTGCTACTATCATTTCAATCAGAGCATATGGAGACATCTCCAGAAATCAACTTTAAGTATTCTATACTCAACAGATAGCACCTTTGCCTATCAAATTAAAAAATTGATAGCACTGGCCTACGTTCCTGTTACCGATGTAGCGGAACACTATAATTTATTAATTGACAGCACATATTACAAGAGGAATGAAGATAAACTAACCCCATTACTGGACTATTTCGAAGATACTTGGGTGGGAAGGTTGCACAGATCTGGACATCGACGCCAACCCAAATTCCAAATCCCTTGGAGGAATGTCTATCTTAGTACTTTAAACCAAGAGTCTAAAACAAACAACAGTGTAGAAGGGTGGCATAATGCTTTCCAAGCTACCACAAGCAGAGCCAAACCCACATTCCATAACCTACTAGAAGCTTTGAAAAAAGAACAAAGCTATCAAGAACTAAGAATGGAACAATCTGTGACCCAAATTGGTCCAAAACTAACAAAACAAACTAAACAAATGTTCCGACTACTGCAAAGTCAAGTCACACTATATCCTACAACTAGAGGATTAGAATACCTGTCAATAATAGCTAAAAGCCTACTATAAAAATGTCTACAAAATATACTAATGTCTTCTTACAATAATGGTAAAAATAAAAATCATAAACATTTCTAAACAATTATAAATAATACATATTTGTTTAAGAAACTTATCAAAATTTGGGACATTATTTCTGAACAAATATGCAATATTTATAATTACATCACACATACACATTACATAAAGATCGACATTTCCCACCCAATAAAAAAAGTACTTTAAATACTTACAATTTTTGTAGATGAAAAAGACGTAATGAAGCAAAATACAATCCATACAATCCATTGCAATGTAGGACAATTCCAATATGGGAAACCCTCAAAAACCCGAAAATTATGTAAAAATGAAATAAACGCTCCAGGAAATCCCGAAAACAGTAGTGTGGACACTTTAGTATTTAAAGTGATATACACACAACTTTTAAAAAACGGTCACGCATATTAATGTATCAATCCAAAACGAAACCCTCCAAAAACCCGAAAAATGTAAAAAAAAATTAAAATCCGCTCCTGGCAAACACGAAAAATAGGAGATACATGTCAAAATATAACCATAATAAGTCATACATTAGTTTCTCCGGAAAAAAACACGCATCCTTCCATGTAGTTTTCATGCGAGGAACCGGAACCTGTAAAAAAACATACATAACGAAACCCACCCACAAATAGCCCATAACATTTGTAAATACACTCACAATTAACATTAACCATGTAAGAAGACATTTCCTAACACTTAAAATAACACTAGAACTAAAACATACACGACGCATCTATAACGACGACATTTCACCTAAACGCTACATAAACAATTCATACATACACACAAAAACACTACACAGTTCGAATATACCCTCAAACATTACCACTCAGTTATAAATTGTATGTAAAATTAACCTTACCTCTCTCCACGCGAAGCAACTCCCAACCGCGAGCTTCTCCAGTCCTGAATGAAGCGCAATAACCTTACGCGGTAAAAAAGTAGTCCCCTTAAACCATTTTTGAAAAGGTATCATAGAAAATACAATGTTATAGTAAAAAATATAATACATACACATTGTTATTTTAACAAATCAATACACTAGACTCTTTATAATTTCAACTGTTTAAAAAATATAAATATATTTAATATTAATTAATATATAGTAATTATTATATATTAATAATATTAAAAATTATGTAACACTTGAAATAATATATGTAAATAATGTCTTATTGTGTACATTTATTGGAATAACTTTGTGTTTGTTTATAACTAAACATTATAATTGTTTATGGTAATAATTAATAATAATAAATAATATAACTTATTTATTGTTATTAATAAAAAATTATAACCATTTAATATATAAACAATGCCCTGAAATAATGTATTTTTATTTGTCTGAATGTATGTTTTTCAGAAAAGAAGAGATAAATGATTATGTTTAGTAATTAATAATAATAATAATAAATATATTTGTTATTATTTTTATTAATTATTACAAAATGTTTTATAATAATTTCTAAGTATTATAAAAGTATATAATTGCATAAATAATCTTTTGCCAATACCAGATATTATTATTAAACATATTCTTCCCCTATACAGTTATAAAGTTTACAACATAATATATTTATATGTTTCATTTAAAAACAACATTGTCTGAAATATGTACCAAAAAATGTCTTAATTTGTATTTCCATATCTTGAGCAAATATAATAATTGTCATGTTACTTTATAAAAATGTAAATTTAAAAAATTTATATTTAATAATATTAATATATAATATTAACATTATTAAATATTAATGGAAGAAGCTGAAAAAAAACTGGTTTTTTATTTATTTCAATATAAATACTTGTTACTCAAAGTTAATGATGATAAATATGTTTATTTACAGAAAAAATGTTGTTAAATAATTTTGTGTGATAATTTACAACATGTACATAAATGATAATGTGTTATTCTGCAAATACTACATTTCAAAAAAAATTTATGTTCTTTTTGATTGTGATTGTATTGTAGTACACATAAAAAATTTAAAAAATGTTAATAAAGTTTTGTGAAAACATCCATTTTGCATTATTTTGTAATATAATAACACGTTAATGTACAATTATATGCAAATGTGCTGGACACTGACCAATTAATATTTACTATTGCTACTCCAGTCAAGCTAATATCATGGAAGGTGCTGGACACTGACCAATAATTATTTACTATTCCTACTCCAGTCAAGCTAATATCAGGGAAGGTGCTGGATAGTGACCAATGATTAATTACTATTCCAACTCCAGTCTAGCTAATATCAGGGAAGGTCCTGGACTCAGAAAAAAATTATATTCCTATTCCAACTCCAGTGTAGCTAATATCAGGGAAGGTGCTGGACACAGAACAATTATTAATTACTATTCCTACTCCAGTCAAGCTAATATCAAGGAAGGTGCTGGACACTGACCAATTAATAATTGCTATTCCTACTCCAGTCAAACTATTATCAGGGAAGTTGCTGGACACTGACCAATTATTATTTACTATTCCAACTCCAGTCAAACTAATATCAGGAAAGGTGCTGGACACTAACCATGTATAAATTAGAATTGCTACTTTAGTATAATGTTATTGTATAAAATTTTGTCAAATAATAATATATTTTTTATTAATTTTATTTACATTTATTTTTATTATATTTTTTGCAGAGTAGTACTAAATTAATTTTTTTGCAGAAAAATCTGCAACTTTTTGTCACTAAAATTTATTCAATTATTTTTTATATTTATATTATTTTTTTGCACACTTTATATTCCTAATACTAATATTATGTTGAATGTATGACATAATATCGACAGACCAAATATCTACCTACAAAAATATTGACACAAAAATATCTTAATCAAAAATATCGGAGTCATATCTTCATAAAGGTAAGTACAAAAATATAGAAAAAATAATATCGTAGTACAAAAATTTAGAATTTAAAAATATCGTATTTTTAAAAGTATTATTAATAATGTAAAAAAAATTGTTAAAAACATAAAATTGTACAAATATAAAATAAAAACATTAAAACATATTTAAAAAATTAAAACTAATACATATACATTTAAAATAAATTAAAAACTTAATAATTTAATGTAATATTTTTTTTTATTTCATTTCATTGATTTAATATAAATGTATTTCATATTTAGCCTGTACCCCAAAAACCCAATACTGACCCTGAACCCTAAAAATATCCCTGTACCCCAAAAACCCAAAACTGACCCTGAACCCTAAAAATACCCCTTTATCCAAAAACCCAAAACTGACCCTTAACCCTAAAAATACCCCTTTACCCAAAAACACAAAACTGACCCAGAACCCTAAAAATACCCCTTTACCCAAAAACTGAAAACTGACCCTGAACCCGAAAAATACCCCTTTACCCAAGAACTGAAAACTGACCCTGAACCCTAAAAATACCCCTTTACCCAAAAACTGAAAACTGACCCTGAACCCAAAAATATACCCCTTTACCCAAGAACTGAAAACTGACCCTGAACCCTAAAAATACCCCTTTACCCAAGAACTGAAAACTGACCCAGAACCCTAAAAATACCCCTTTACCCAAAAACTGAAAACTGACCCTGAACCCAAAAATATACCCCTTTACCCAAGAACTGAAAACTGACCCTGAACCCTAAAAATACCCCTTTACCCAAGAACTTAAAACTGACCCTCAACCCTAAAAAATACCCCTTTACCCAAAAAACTAAAACTGACACTGAACCCAAATAATACCCCTTTACCCAAAAACTGAAAACTGACCCTGAACCCTAAAAATACCCCTTTACCCAAAAACTGAAAACTGACCCTGAACCCAAAAATATACCCCTTTACCCAAGAACTGAAAACTGACCCTGAACCCAAAAATATACCCCTTTACCCAAGAACTGAAAACTGACCCTGAACCCTAAAAATACACCTTTACCCAAAATTAATTAATATTATTTAATTACCAATTAATTATTAATTGACAATGACAAACAAGTTAATATATTAGCACATTAGCTGTAATTAATTTAATGTAATAATTAATATTATTTTTTTCCCAATTAATTAATTAACAATAACAAAATATTATATATAAAAAAATGACTCTAATTAATGTAATTAACTAATTAATATTAATTAATTACCAATTATTTACTAATAAAAAATATGTACAAAATTAAATTAATCAATTAACTAATTAATATTGATTAATTACCAATTAATTATTAATTATAAATATTTACAAACATATATTAATTAATTATTTATTTTAAATTACTCCCCACCCTTATCCCCTATTAACCCAACATCCCGCTCCTAAACATTAACTACAATTTATAACAATAACAAAGAAGTTAATATATTAGCACATTAGCTGTAATTAATTTAATGTAATAATTAATATTATTTTTTCCCAATTAATTAATTCACAATAACAAAATATTATATATAAAAAAATTACTCTAATTAATGTAATTAACTAATTAATATTAACTAATTACCAATTAATTACTAATAAAAAATATGTACACAATTATAATAATTAATTAAATAATTAATATTAATTAATTACCAATTAATTAATAATTAACAATATTTACAGACATATATTAATTAATTATTTTAAATTACTCCCCACCCTTATCCCCTATTAACCCAACATCCCGCTCCTAAACATTAACTACAATTTATATTACTATTAATAATTTTATTTTTATTTTTTACCTTTTTTCTACATATTATCGATATTTTTTACTTTGACTATTTATCGACATTTTGTCTTGTCGATTTTTTTGAGTCGATATTTTTGTACTCGATATTTTTTTACATTATTTTAATCGATATTTTTGCCAACGATATTTTTGTTGTCGATATTTTAATGTTGTCGATATTTTTAACTCGATATTTTGTCCATTCGATATTGTGGAGTCGATATTATGTCTAGTTACCCTTTCAGGTGACCGGAAATGTGAGCTTGGCGGGGGATGTCTAGTATGACCCTGGCTGAGGCGTTTTGGATGCGTTGGAGTTTTTTCTGTAGTTTGGCTGTGGTTCCGGCGTAAAGGGTGTTTCCGTAATCCAGTCTGCTTGTGACCAGTGCGTGGGTGACCGTTTTTCTTGTTTCGGTGGGGATCCAACGGAAGATTTTTTTGAGCATGCGTAGGATGTTGAAGCATGCTGATGAGACGGCGTTGACTTGTCTGGTCATCGAGAGGGAGGAGTCCAGGATGAAGCCTAGGTTATGTGCGTGGTCCGTTGGTATGGGTGTGGTTCCCAGGGCCGGTGGCCACCATGAGTCATCCCAAGCAGAGGGGGATGAGCCTAAGATGAGGACTTCCGTTTTATCCGAGTTCAGTTTTAGGCGGCTGTTCTTCATCCACTCGGCTACATCTTTCATTCCTTCGTGTAAGTGGGTTTTGGCGGTGTTTGGGTCTTTGGTGAGGGAGAGGATCAGCTGGGTGTCGTCTGCGTAGGAGATGATGTTGAGGTTGTGTTGGCGCGCGATGGATGCGAGGGGACTCATGTATATGTTGAAGAGGGTGGGACTGAGTGATGATCCTTGTGGTACGCCGCAGATGACTTCGGTGGCCTCTGATCTAAAAGGGGGGAGGCGGACTCTCTGGGTTCTTCCGGCGAGGAATGAGATGATCCAGTCCAATGCTTTTCCTTGTATTCCGACGTTGCTGAGGCGTTGTATGAGGGTGCTATGACAGACTGTGCCGAAGGCTGCGGAGAGGTCAAGTAGTATGAGGGCAACTGTTTCTCCATTGTCCAGTAATGTTCGAATGTCGTCTGTTGCTGCGATGAGGGCGGTTTCGGTGCTGTGTTTGGCTCGGAATCCGGACTGTGAGGGGTCGAGGGATTTGTTGGATTCGAGGAAGGCGGCGAGCTGACTGTTGACGGCTTTCTCAATGACTTTGGCAACGAATGGGAGGAGCGAGATGGGGCGGTAGTTCTTAAGTTCAGTGGGGTCTGCTGTGGGTTTCTTCAGAAGGGCGCTGAGTTCGGCATGTTTCCAGCTTTCCGGGAAGGTAGCGGAGTTGAGGGAGCAGTTGATGACGTCTCGGAGATGGGGTGCGATAATGGAGTCTGCTTTGTTGAAAATGTGGTGGGGACATGAGTCGGTTGGCGATCCTGAGTGGATGGAGTTCATCAGGCGGATGGTGTCTTCAGTGGTGATTGGGTTCCAGGCGCAAAGGTTGTTAGAGGGGGGGTTTGGTTCGGAGGTGGGTGGAGTGGATTGGTCTCCGGACTGGTTTTCAAAGCTGTTATGTATGTCGGCGATTTTGTTGTGGAAGAATGAGGCTAGGGAGTCGCAGAGGTCTTGGGAGGGAGTGATGTCGTTGGTGCCGGCGGTGGGGTTGGTAAATTCTTTGACGATGTTGAATAGTTCTTTGCTGTTGTGGGCGTTGTTGTCAAGTCGATCCTTGAATGCTGATTTCTTGGTGGATCGGATCAGTTGGTGGTGTTTGCGGGTGGCGTTCTTGAAGGTGGTCAGGTTGTCAGAGGTAGGGTTTTTTCTCCAGGCTTTCTCGAGGGTGCGACAGAACTTCTTGGATTTCTTAAGGTCATCGTTGAACCAGGGGGCTTTTTTGCTACCTTGCTTGATTTGATGGTTTTTCAAGGGTGCTAGTTCGTCGACGCTGTGGGTGATCCATTGTGTGAGGTTGGTGGCTGCTTGGTTTGGGTCCGATGATTTGGCAGGAGGGTTTTGGTGAAGCGATGTGAAGAGCTGGTCGGTGGTAATTTTGTTCCAGTTTCTTCGGGGAATTGGTTGTGGGAGGTTGTGGGTCGTGGTCTTTTTGTAGTTGAAGTGAACGCAGCTGTGGTCCGTCCAATGGAGAGCTGTGGTGTGGTTGAAGGAGATGTGTTTGCTGGAGGTGAAGATTGGGTCGAGCGTGTGTCCGGCATAGTGGGTGGGGGTATCAACAAGTTGTTCAAGTCCGAGGTTGGCCAGGTTGGCCAGAAGGGTGGTGGTGTTGCTGTCGTTTTTCTTTTCCAGGTGGAAGTTGAGGTCTCCCAGTAGAATGTAGTCCTCGGAGGGGAGGGCGTGTGGGCTGATGAAGTCAGTGATGTCTTCGCTGAATTGTGTGCGGGGTCCTGGTGGCCTGTAGATGAGGGTGCCTCTGGGTGTGGTCTTGGGGTCGGTGAGGATCTGGAAGTGAAGGTGTTCGGCGGTAGCGAGGTTATCGTCAGAACTGGTCGTGATGCGGATGGTGTTCTTATGGACGATGGCGATGCCTCCTCCTGTTTGGTTGATGCGGTCCTTTCGGATGGTTTTGTAGCCGTCCGGGGTGGCTATGGCGATGTCGGGCGCTGATGAGGCGTTCATCCAGGTTTCTGTAAGAAAGGCGACGTCCGGTGATGTGGTGTCGAGTAGGTTCCAAAGT
Organism: Lissotriton helveticus; assembly: GCF_964261635.1. Taxonomy (NCBI): domain Eukaryota; kingdom Metazoa; phylum Chordata; class Amphibia; order Caudata; family Salamandridae; genus Lissotriton; species Lissotriton helveticus. The sequence goes on from NC_136071.1 coordinate 184,851,316, forward strand.
TCAATTGCGTGTCTGTGGACCGAGCGGGTGTTGAGTAGGATGCACTTCAGGTGGTTAACGTCGGAGTTCTGTTTGGATTCTGTGGATTTGGTGTGGGTCCTGATGCAGTCGAACTTGCAGGAGTGGCAGGTGAATGTTCCATGGGTGTGTCCTGGGGCGGCTTGGTAGCAGTCTGGGAGACGGCCGGAGTTGAGTGCTGAGAGGGTAGCGAAGTCGTACGTTATGCGGGTGGAGAGTAGTTTGCGGGGGGCAGGGGGTCTGGCGCTGGGCGCGGTCCAGGCGCGGACGTGCGTAGACGGGCTTACCTTTGGCGTGCCTTCGGCGCGCATGGGGCGCGTGAACGCTGCGTGCAAAAGCATCTGTCATATGTGGATAGTGGAGGGGGCGGGGGCGAGGGAGGAGCAGCTGGGAGGCGGGAGCGGGGAGGAGAGACGGGCCAGGAGTCAACAACAAAATGGCAGCACAAGCAAAAAGCGAAACAGGGGCACCACCGGAATAAAGTTATGATCAGGGCACTGGTAGCGTCACAATGAGGCACAAATAATATTGCAGGCGATGCGAGCAGTGCAACAATGACAATCAACCCAATGGGCAACAAGCACAATCAATAATTAGCAGCAAGTGATACGATACCAGGCTGCGATACCAGGCGCTACGATGATGTTACAGGCAATGCGAGCTCAAATGATAATTAGCAGCAAGCACTACGATACCAGGCAGTAAGGAGGAGTAAAGCGCTACAGAGTCAGGATGGTCAGGGAGCGTGGGGAGCGACCGCTTCAGAGCAATCCAAGACAGTCACAGCGCTAGTCCGGATGGGACAGACCTTATCAGTGGGAGGGAGGGAGGGAGGAGCAGCTGGGAGGCGGGAGCGGGGAGGAGAGACGGGCCAGGAGTCAACAACAAAATGGCAGCACAAACAAAAAGCGAAACAGGGGCACCACCGGAATAAAGTTATGATCAGGGCACTGGTAGCGTCACAATGAAGCACAAATAATATTGCAGGCGATGCGAGCAGTGCAACAATGACAATCAACCCAATGGGCAACAAGCACAATCAATAATTAGCAGCAAGCGCTACGATACCAGGCTGCGATACCAGGCGCTACGATGATGTTACAGGCAATGCAAGCTCAAATGATAATTAGCAGCAAGCGCTACGATACCAGGCAGTAAGGAGGAAAAAAGCGCTACAGAGTCAGGATGGTCAGGGAGCGTGGGGAGCGACCGCTTCAGAGCAATCCAAGACGGTCACGGTTTGAATCTGCCACAGTTTGCTAGTAAGGCAATAGTAGGTTTTTATTTGCAGGCAGATAAGAGTGTGTCTCATTGTGTATCTAGACAATATTCTTTACACGAATCAGAATCAACAGGGCATATTATGACATATATATGAGGATTCAATGGTTAGAGAGGTTGGGGTACTCCGTTCTGGTAGGGAAAGTAGTATTTTTGAGGTTTAAGGTGTTTTCAAAGATGATTCTTCTATGTTTGCCTTCAGACAAGATGAGACAGGTTTGGAAAGAGTTGAGATATTTGCTGATAGGGTATCTGTTTCCTCTGAGAATTAATCTAGAAACAGGATTGTTGATTGTTTATTTATTTTTGTTTCTTGGTAGTGCAGCCCTATCAATCGACTAGGTACTTGTGTAGTTTAAATTCCAAACAGTATTTGAGACTGGGTCAAACCCACACAAAACATCACACGAAATGTAACTTACATATACTAGGGCAGATGTATTGTTCTTTCATGCAGCACAACGCGGCAGGACAACTTGATGTGCTGTGCTACGTGAAAGGGCAGGAATGTGTATTGTCCCCTGCCTGCACTGGTGCACAATCAGGGGTCTAGCACCAACACAGGCACCCTTGCGCCATGGAGCAAGGGTGCCTGCATTACATGCAAGATTGTTTTTGTACAGGAAGGGATACTTTCCTACACAAAAATAGTCCTTAGAGGCACACATCGAACAAATGAAACAATGAAGAGAAATAAATATATTTTGCCTTGTTTAGTGATAAGCTGTATATTCACTAACAGAGGGTTAGAGTTATTTCACATGCTCATTTCAAAGATCCTACTGTGTTGGTATGTATAACGTAAATACCTAATAAAGTTTGTTTGCAAAAAAAAAAGATATTTTGCCTTGTTGCGCCTCTGGTAGGAAGACATACAATTCTGATGCACTCTCGGTTCTACCTGTGTTGGTAAATCTGTGAATACCTAAGAATACCTGAGTGGATGCAAGGGAACACCCACGCTACATCTTTGCGGTTGCACATCGGTAGAAGATTAATTGGCAATTAAATCATTTCATTGCCATTTTCTTTTTCACATTTGCTATGCACGGCTCGCAGCAAGTGGGGGCGACACTCCTTCACCCTAATGAAGGAACTGCTGCTAGATAAATCTGGCCCACAGTTTACAAACAAGAGGTTGGAGAGGAAGATACAAGTTGTCCATGTTGAGCTCCGTGGAGATGTAGAAAGTAGGGAAGAAGAGATGTGTTGATGGAGATTAGGAAAGATCGGATCGCATTATGTACAGACAAAATTGAAGCTGAAAGCGAAAGAGCTAGAAAGAGCCAAACGAGACAGAATTTGGGAAATAGTTGAGAAGGAGCATTCAGAGAAATTTCAGTGAGTTTAAGTTTAGGATCTTTGAAGAGCCTTAGTCAAAGTGCATTTAAATAGATACATTTTCATGTTTTTGCGGAAAAGAAGCACATCTTCTTGGCATTGCACCACTTCTTGAATGTAGTTCCACAGACTGAGGGTTTTGCTCCCTTATATAGTTTTTTTTTTTACCTCCAGATACATTAAAGGATGAAGTAATCGAGTTGTCAGAAGTGAATGTGTTTGAGGTTTATACAGGCTATGGTATGTTTGACTGCGCCTTCTGATGGGAGCTGTGAGAAACACATACTGCAGTTTCCCCAGTTATATGAATCCCAATGTACAGTCTGTGCTGCAAAGAAGTGTGTTGGTGGGCAATGCCACTGCTTTTGGCTGTGTTGTAACTCTTCTGTGTGTCTAGTGGACACATGAGGAGCTTTTACTCTTGCTGGTTGTACTGTACCTCGCCAGTGTGATTTGTTTTACTCGTGAGAACACTCTCACTTAAGTATCTGTTCTTTCCTTTTTAGATACCCTGGTAACAGCAGGGATTCAGGTCCTGCTTATGCTCCATAGTCATGGTTCTCTGCCTGCTTATTATGAGCTACAATTATGGGGTGCATACTTTAATAAACAAGCCTGAACAGTGATGTCCAGGGATGGTGGGATCAGGACCTGAAAACTGACTGTGTTAGCAGAGTGGGGTGGGAAGTAATAAGAAGAGGAGACTGTGGGGACATTGACTTTCTAAGGGCGAGGGGGTGGGGGATAGAAGAGTGATTTGGAAAAGAATGTGGCAGGGAAATGAAGAGAAGTAAGGGAGCGGGGCATTGATGTGGACAGTGTGGTACGGGAAATGGCCATTACAACGAAGCCGTTTCCACGAAATCATTAACCACGCATGCAGTACAACGCATGCGTGGTTACCACGAAAGCCTTTACCACGCATACCTTTACTACGAGGTTTGTAGTAAAGGTATATGTGGTAAAGGTAAAAAGTAAAAAAAGGGGGGCTTGGGGGGGTCTCCCCCCCAAAAAAAAACTCACCTGAAGTCACGTTGGGTTATGTATTTAATCAGCGTCGTTTAAGAGAAAACGTAAAATAAACTTCCGCTTTCTCTTAACGACGTATGACGTCACCACGCAAGCAATCGAGGTAAATGTTATGCGTGGTAAAAGAATTCCGTTGTAATGCATGCGTGGTAAAGGCATGCGTTGCAACGGAATTCGTTGTAACGTCATACATTCGTGTGGTACACATACAGGGACAACGGTGGGAGAGGTTGTTGCGGAAAGCGAGGCACGGAGAGTAAGCCAACAGTTTAACACCTTGTGTGCTCAGGACGGCCCGTGGACGTCCTACGTCACACTGGGCGTGTGCTCAGGACGGCCGGGGGCTATCCGAACGCCGGCGATTCCTTAGCGCGGCGCAAATTCCCTGCCTGTGCGGAAGAATTAATTAGTGGACGGAGTTCGGACGGCACCCGGCCGTCCTGAGCACACGCCCAGCGTGATGTAGGATGGCCGGGGGCCACCCTCTGCATGCAAAGGGTCATGCCCCCTAATTAAATCCCCGCATCGCGGCAGAATTCGTGACGCAGGGAAGGGGTTAAAAGGGAGCAGTAGAAACGGGGTGCACACGAAAGTGGAACACAGCAAATTCAAATGGGTCTTCCCTTCATCTACGGCAGGTATGCGACGCTGCAAATATTCCATGCCGCAGTGTTGCAGTGTGTGACTCAATTCCTTTCCTTTGATATCTTTCAAATCTTCCCTACAGCACTTGACGTGCCACCTTGAAAATATCGTCATGGATATTAAACCTGACATTTTTTGGAAGTTCATGCATGTTTTCTGACAAAATGTCTCGGCTGCTCATTAAAATAATTTAATTAACTGCAGTCCCTGACACTTTAATTCTGTTAGCATGTCTTAAGAAACCCAGCAGAGGTCGTATTATAATGGCTCTAAGCATGCCTCGGAGTCAGCTGAAAATGTAGAGCTTTGTCCTTCTTTTAGTTCCACTGCCTGGTGGTGGCCAGAGAGCCAATAAGCAGAAGCTCTTGCTTGGAGTGGGTGATTAATGCCCTTCTCTTCCAGAACTGACGATTCTTTATTGACAGCTTGTCAGAAAGAAGAGTGACCTTCAAATCAAGTCTTCTTTCAGCAGTCAGGGTCCTTTATTTAACCTTTTAATGCACTGTTCGAAGTGGAAAACATTCCAACTATTATGAATTTATGGATCAGGGTTTTCTGGCAGCATGAAGAAGGTGGTCTCACAAGGGGCGGAGTCTGACTGTCAATTTCTGCATTTCAGCCCAGCTCTGCTACTCTTTGATGTAAGGCAACGCTGCACCAGAGTTGTTGTGCTGCCTTTCCTCAAGGGGAGAGAGAACAAAATGTGTCCGATCTACTAAGATATGATGCCTTTTTTTTCTCTCCCCAGTGCTGGTGCACTTTTAGCGCAATAGTGCAAGGGTGTGTGAGTTCTCTGAAGCAAGGCCCTTTCAGTGCAATAACTTCGTTTTAAAGATTCTCTGCATGTGTGATGTACAAGGGAAATGTCCTTTAGGACAAAGCAGGAATCACACTGTGCCTTCACAGCACCGGCAACAGAACAAATGCATCTTTAGCACGCAATCTATCTGCAGGCAAGTCATTCCAACTATGTGCTTTAGGGGGGTGCAAAAGTGGAGTGGTGTTGGAATAAAAGTCCAACGCCTTCCCTACTGTTGCGCAGACTGGAGTTGAAATATTAAATTAAACTATTCCAATATCCAGCGTCCCCCTAAGGCAAGTCGTTAAAACGACTTGCATGCAGAACAAATGCGTCCTAAAGACGCAATCTTTCAAATGACGGAGTTCCTAAGGCAGGCGTGAAAAACGCATGCAGAATTCCGTCATACATTCGCTGTACAGTACACCACACCTGCAAATCGGGGAAATAAGGTAAAATGAAAACATTTCTCTTTCTCCTCGTTATGCCTGCCTCAAATAGGAGTAAGATTTCAGCACAAATCCCTGTCTACCAAAGTTTGTAGGTAAGAGATTTACATCAAAATCTACTCGTGTTTGCATGGGAACACCCATGAAACACCCATGTACGAATTCTTGACAAAGAGCAATGCAAAGCAACACATAGCACAACTTTGTGTTAGGTTGTGACACTATCCAACGCAAATCCTGATTTGCATTTGATAGTAAATGCCACCCAAAAACTTTGTGTTGGGTTTGACTTACAAAAGTGATGTAAAGCGTTAGTAAATTTGGCCCTTCTTTTTTTTTTTTTAACTCTGCCTCAAAAAAAAGGAAACAAGGACAAATGTGAAAGAAAATTGTTCAGGCTTACATAATTGGTCACAAAGGGGTTGCACTTTAAAATACCTTAAGGTAGCTATTGATGATGTGATCCTTGATGATCGAGGGCGTTATGCTGTCCTCGTGGGTCGTTATGAGGGTCGTACCCTCTCCTTATTTGCTGTTTATGTGCCCCTCGGCCTACAAACTTCTACCTTTTCCGATTTGGGCCGTGTGTTGTTAAACCTCCCGGATAGTACTCTCTTCATTGCAGGTGACTTTAATTCTGTGTTCTCCGGTCTACACGATCGTCACCCCCCTAGGGATACTCCTTCGGCCCAACAGTGGCTGGGTGGGTTTCTGGATACGTTTGGCTTGGTGGATTGCTGGAGGCTTATGCATCCTACTCAGCTTCAATACACTTTCCACTCCGGGGCTCATGGGAGTCTGTCTAGACTGGATTATTTCCTGATGCCCGCGGCCCAGTCGCCGGCGGTACGTGAGATTAGACACCTCCCCCGGGGCATCTCCGATCATTCTCCGCTCTGGCTTTGTTTTGAGATGGGGGTGGAGGCGGCGGGCCGGGTGGCTTCTATCAACCCGTGGTACCTTACCTCCCCCGAGACCCGCAACCTTTTGACTAAGTCTTTGGACGATTACTTTTTAGACAATGAGGGGTCCGTCTCCTCTGCGGTATCCCTGTGGGAGGCCTTTAAGACAGTGCTTCGTGGGCAGGCCCTTTCCCTTATTGTTGAATCCAAGAAGGCGAGGAATCGGGAGGTGGTGGACCTTGAGAGGGAGATTGCTGAGAGGGAGGCTGACCTAGAATCGGATGTTACATCAGATAAACTCCACGCCCTGGGTCTGAAACAATTTGCTTATAAGTCTTTGGTCACGGATGCGGCTAAACTGATGTTCCGGGAGCAACAGGGTCGTTTGTATGATGTGGGGGATAAAGCGGGTAAATTATTGGCATGGTTGGATAAGAAAGAGAGGGCGAATCGTGTGGTGCCTGTGATTCAGTCTTCGAATGGTGTGAGAGTGACGGACCCGATTGGAATAGTTGAATGTTTTACGGAGTATTTTCGTGTGGTTTATACCCCTGTGTCTGGACGGGATGTTGCTGACTCTCGCTTTTTGTTGCGCGATATAGCTTTGCCCAGTGTTTCCGATTTAGACCGTGTTTCTTTGGAGTCCCCTTTTACTACGGACGAGATAGCGACTGCCATTCGCTCCCTCCGTTCGGGCAAAGCTTTGGGCCCGAATGGGTTGCCAATTGAACTGTACAAGCTACGTCCTGACAGGGTGGCGCCCTATCTTCGTGCCATGTTTTTGGAGTCCCGGGAGCGGGGTATTCTCCCGTATGATCAGCGTTTGGCTACGATAGTCGTAATTCCCAAAGACGGTAAACCGCGGGACCTTTGTTCGTCTTATAGGCCCATTTCCCTGTTAAATGTTGAGCCCAAGGTCCTGGCTAAGCTCCTGGCGACCCGCCTCTTGACGGTCATTAGTGGCTTGGTTCATCCGGATCAATCCGGATTTATCCCGCATCGCAACACGGCTCTTAACCTACGTCGTCTCCACGGTGCTGTTGCGAGGGCGGGGCTTCTGACAGAGCCGGCCATTTTGGCTTCGCTAGACGCCTCGATGGCCTTTGACACGATAGAGTGGCCCTATCTTTGGGCAGCTCTTGAAAAATTTGGTTTTGGACCTGAGTTTATTGGTTGGGTGAAGTTGTTATACGCCGAACCCTTAGCACAGGTAGTGGTAAACGGTAGAGTTTCTGTCCCCTTTTGTCTTGGTAGGGGGACCCGTCAGGGTTGCCCCTTGTCTCCATTGCTTTTCGCGCTTGCCCTGGAACCGTTAGCTGCGTGGCTTCGATGGGAGCCTTCACTCAAAGGGATCCGTTGGTCACCGGATTTTGAGGACCGCGTCTCACTTTACGCGGATGACATTCTTCTATATCTTACTTCCCCGCGTAAATCTTTAAATGTCTTATTTGACGTGCTTACTTCGTTTGGTGCTAACTCGGGCCTAGTTATTAATTGGGATAAGTCCTGTGTGTATGTTCTTTCGGGCGTTTTGCCCCCTTTGCCGGACAGATTTCCTATCCAGGTAGTCCAGTCTGGCTTCAATTATTTGGGGATTTTTATTACACTGGACTCCTCACTCCGGTTCGAGCGTAATCTCCTCCCCCCGCTTCTTAGACTGCGACTGGATGTGGCCCGTTGGCGCAAGCTACCCCTGTCTCCTCTGGGCAGGGCGGCCCTTTTTAAAATGATGTCCTTGCCGCGGTTCCTCTATGCGCTTCAAAATTCTTATGACGACATTCCCGCTACCTATTTCCGAGAGATCGAGAGTCTTCAAAGGCAACTGATCTGGGACGGGCGTCCACGTATTGCCCTAGCGAAACTTACCATCCCTTGGTATGACGGGGGCATGGCGCTCCCCGACATCAAGAGATATTACTGGGCTGCCCAGCTGTCTGCCATCAACCACGCGATGTATTCCCCGGGTCGAGATCCGGCCTTTGAGATGGATAGATTCCAGCTGCCGGGAGGGGACTTTAATAGAGCGCTTTATTCTAGATCGGCCGGGCGCCATCTTATGGGCCCGTCCCGGATCGCAGTCAATGTGTGGCGCGCCGCGAATGTGAGTTTGGGATGGGAGAATCAACTGACAATGGCGACTCCGCTTTATGCTTCTGAACGTTTGGGGTGTCTCTGGTCTACTAAAGGCTTTGAACGCTGGGATATGATTGGGATATGTAAGGTGGGTGATGTCTGTGTGAAGGGTAGCGTGAAGTCTTTCCAGGCCCTTAAGGCGGAATACGACTTGAGTGATAGAGAGTTTTTTCGGTATCTGCAGGTCCGGCATGCCTCAGTTCTAACTCCTGATGTGACCCTGCCCGAGTCCTCCCCCCTTGAGGATCGCATACTAGATGGACACCTGCCCGATAGCACTATCTCCCTTATTTACAAGAAATTGATTAATAATCGCGCTGACTTATTGGTCCGACTTAGGGAGATGTGGGTCGGTGACGGATTGGAATTAGATGACGAGGATTGGCAGTCTGCACTCTCTTCTCCAAAAGAGGTCGCCATTCCCGCCCGTCTTCGTTTGGTGCAACTTAAGATCCTCCACCGGGTGTATGTAACTGGTCCGCGTCTGGTTGTAATGGGCTTTTCCCCAGATGGCTTATGTAAGCGTGGTTGTGGGATGAGTGCTACATTTCTGCATATACTTTGGGAGTGCCCGGTGGTAGCAGCCTACTGGATTGATGTGCTTGCGGTGATGACTGTTGTGACTGGTGTTACCCTGCGGCCTGAGGCCCGACGATGCCTGTTGAGCGTGTGGGACCCCACCGATTATTCTGTGGCCCAGACCAGATGGGCGACCTTGGGGTACATGGTCGCGAAGCGGGACATTGCGCAACTCTGGGGCGCATCCAGACCTCCCGACGTTTCGGTGTGGGAGGATAACATGGACTGGTCCATGTTCCGAGAGAAGACCGTCTATGTGGCTAGGGGCAGACCCAGGGCGTGGACGAAAATTTGGGGTCAGTGGAATGCATATCGTGGAGAAATTTGTACCCCTCCCTTGGTTGACACGTCCGATGTTACCCTGTCTCCCTAGGCCGACGTTCCCGAAACTTTTCATTCTGTTTTAGGATTTTCCTGTCCTCCCCGCTGTCCCCCCCCCCCCCGGCCTTGCCGAATCTCATTGATTTACTTTTGTCTTCCTGATTAGTGGCCTTCCCCTCTGCCATCTGGGCTGACTTCATTGCTGCATTCGCCTTGTTTGGAGTTCGTTATTTTAATGTTTAATACAGAAAATTGTTGTGTCCTGTCCTATGCTTTGAGCAATAATTAATCTATGATTTGTGCCTAGCCACGGAAATGATTGTTTACTTCATATGTTGTGCTTTGCGAATTAGCGGCCAGCCCGTGTGGTTGTAGGCCCATCTCTGTACTTCTTATTTGATTGCTCAATAAAAGTTTTTAACCAAAAAAAAAAATATATATATATACCTTAAGGTGGTACAGCAACTCCTGGGGAGCCCTCTGAGTACCCCACAATTTACAGGCTATAATAAGGGGAAGATACATCTGGGGGCTAATGCACCTGCTGGAGCAATCTTTGTGCATTCTAGTCACAGATTTGACTCATCACAAAATAGAGGAGATAGTTAATGTGACTGGCTGCAAAGCACAACATTTAACATGCAGGTCACTGATTTGTATTTGAAGTAGGTAGATCAGTGGGTTGCTGCTTTTGTCATAGAGATCCTTGAATCAACTGTTAGTCATACATCACAATCCTTGTAATATAGCATAGTGAGGTGTGAACTGTAAGGATAGGTTAAGAACCTTTTCATATTTTCTCAATTTTATTTTAGTCTAAGGTTGCTAAAAAGGGTTTATTTGGGTGGTAATGAAAACGTATTAGTACATACAACTTAATTCCTTGTGTTCTATAGACCCCACACACATTTTAAATCCTGACTTTGTGTTTCTCAAGACCACGCTTTCTTAACATATAATGCTTATCAGTTTCGATGATGTATGGCTCCCACACCTTGTAACTGTCATTAGTCCAACTAACATTTGCTGTATAATGACTTACACATTTGTATGAGTCACTGCATCTGTACATTTGTGTGATGTAAAGTGCTCAGACATCCTACATTGAGATGAGTAGTGCGTTAAAAGAGACTAAGGGGTCCATTAGGATGGCGGGCGGACTTTGGCAGCCCGCCATCCTATTGTGAAATGGGACCGCCCGCCATAAGGGTGGGGGTCCCTTGGGGGCCATTAGGATGCGCCCGCCACAGTGGTGGGCGCATCCTGCATTCCTGACATTGTAGCGGGCGGTGCACTCAGCACCGCCCGTCACAATGCCAGGAAGGCATGTTGTGCACTTCCATGCACAAAGATGTATGGCAAAACCTTAGCAGGCCTTCCTCTCCTGTACCAATGCAAATGTATCTGCTGACGGAGAGCATTTGTAAAATATGATGACACCATTCTCATCCTGATGGAACTCTATTGGCTTCTCTTGCCAGCCCGCACTATCATCAAAACCAGATGCATCATTAACAAAGCCATCATGACCAAAACGTTAATTAACTTGCAAACAACCTCACTGTGGGAAATATGCCAATTGTGCATGGTCACCACAGATTTTCTGCCCTTTTTGCTGGACCCTATATTTTTGCTGATTTTAGAACTCTGTGCCCCTTACTCCTTCTAACCAGTAGTAAAGTGGTTGAATTTGCGTACTCCTAATTGGTATGTTTAACTTACCTATAAGCCCCTAGAATATGATGGTTCACTGACAAAATATCGATGTGAAAATCTAAAAGTAAAAAATATTGATGAAAAAATATAGGATGCAAAAATATTGACTCTCTATACTTAAACTGGTAAGTATAAAAATATCGGAAAAAAATATCGATGTGAAAAATATAGTTGTACAAAACATCGATTTTTTTATATATATAAAATAATAAATATGAAATATGTTAAATAATCAAATTAATATAAAAAAATAAAGTAGATTTAATATAAATTTAAATATAAAACATAAACCTAATTAGAACAAGTTAAACACACATACATAATAATTCATATATATTTGCTTTAAAACAATTAATAAAATATTAATTTTAATTTCTTTTATAATTTTTAAATTATATACGGGATACTACGTGTCTAAAAACTTTGGATATATATATATATCAATCCAAATTTGCCCTGAAGCAAGGACTCCTCCACACGGCAAAGTGCTGAATGCATTTATTAAAAAACCGACAGGTCAGCTCTCAGTTTAAAAGTCTCCTTACGCGTTTCAAAGCACTGAGCTTCTTCTTCAGAGGATGACACCCATTTAACTGAAAAGTTCAAAGTACCGTAGCGCATGCAGCAATATACACGCCTCTCATTGGCTCTCAAGTGAGTGTCAGGAATAATGGCATGCTGGTCTCTGTAGTTAAGGCATTTTACCCATGTGGGTTCCAGTTGCATGTGGTGATTGTTTTCTTTTCAGCCCCAGTGGGTTGCGGAACTGAATCCTCGGTTTTCTTCTTTCGAACTCGGCCGTTCCTGAGGTTTAGAATGTTCGCAACCTCTCAGGCCCCATCGTTTCTTCAAGGGGTGTGTCGTCCTTCGCGGCCAGGCTGCGGCGCTTAAATCAATCCAACCGAGGATTCAGTTCCGCAACCCACTGGGGCTGAAAAGAAAACAATGCCTGGCCGCGAAGGACGACACACCCCTTGAAGAAACGATGGGGCCTGAGAGGTTGCGAACATTCTAAACCTCAGGAACGTGTGGAGGAGTCCTTGCTTCAGGGCAAATTTGGATTTTTATATATATATATATATATATATATATATATATATATATATATATATATAAAAACATTATAGTATAAATTAAAACATTAAACTATTTAAAAATCTTCAAACATAAATTTCCCACTCCAGTGAGTACAATAGTAGGGAAAGTGTTGGATAGCGAAGGGGTAAAAATTACTATTCCCACTCCAATGAGTGTACCAGTAGGGAAAGTGCTGGATAGTGGAGGGGTAAAAATTACTATTCCCACTCCAGTGAGTGTAACAGTAGGGAAAGGGTTGGATAGCGGAGGGTTAAAATGTACTATTCCCACTCCAATGAGTGCAACAGTAGGGAAAGTGTTGGTTAGCGGAGGGGTACACATTACTATTCCCACTCCAGTGAGTGCAACAGTCTGGAAAGTGTTGGGATAGTGATGGGATAAAATGTACTATTCCCATTCCAATAATTGTAAAATTAGGGAAAGTGTTGGATAGCGTAGGGGTAAAAATTACTATTCCCACTCCAGTGAGTGTAACAGTAGGGAAAGTGTTGGATTGCGGAGGAGTAACAATTAATCTTCTTACTCCAGTCAGTTCAAAATTAAAAACAAACAAAATGTTAACAACAAAAATATTTGACTCCTTCGCTGCGGCGGCTATTCCGCTAAGGGGGAGGCGGGGCCGCACGGCGCTCCCGTACTCGTGACGGAACCGCTCCGTCACGGCCCGCGGGTGAGCTGTGCTTGTGACGGAACGGTTCCGTCACGGCCCCGCCGGCTTTTTAGAACGTCAGCGCAGGCGCGGAATTCGCGCCGCGCAGGCACGGTGAGCGGGCCGTGACGGAACCGTTCCGTCACCAGCACAGCCCACCCCAGGCTCGTGACAGAACAGTTCCGTCATGAGCATGGGAGGGGTTAAACAACAAAATACATTTTTAAAAATATAAATATGTTAAAAATTAAAATACAAATATATTTAATATTACATAAAAAGCATATTATAATGTTAAATACATATGACTAATACCTACAAATATTATATTAAATAAATTAAAAAATAATTTCCAAACAAATACATATTTTTCAATAGAAATTATTTAGAATAAAAAAAAAATTATTATATAAATGTATTTTGATCATTTCCTACCCTTTAATATCACACAATTCACAACCCACATCTAAATAAAAAATGACTTCCTTAATCAACATAATTAATTACCAATTAAAGAAATATTAATAATTTAAAAAACTAATTAAAACTCATAAACATTATTTTACTTCCCACACTTTACCCTATTCTCCCCACAGCTATAATTAAACTGTAAAAAAAACTAATTGCATAAGTAAAACTTATTTTCAATTTAAAAACTAATAGTATTTAACAACTAATTATAAAGTAAGTAAAACTAATTTACTCCCCACACTATACCCCTATAACAAAAAAAAAATATATATATATATATAAACAAATACCCTAATTAATTACACATTAATTAATTAATATTAATGATCAACAATGTTTTTATTAATTAAACATAAATTACTTCCCACCCTTTACCCCTATAAACCCCACAACCCACATCTAAATTATTTAAATACAAAATAATCGTTACTTTATTATAATTAAATTATTTGCCACCCTATTCCCCTATAAACCCATAACCCGCTACGGAGCTAAAAAATGCTAAATTTAATTAAAATACAATTCATAACTACTAAAAATGTAACGCATATTAAAAAAAACAATACTTGTACAAAAAACATACATCACATACATTTAAAATATAAACTAAAATACATAACACTAATTAAAAATAGATATTTTAAACAACTATATTTTTGCAAACAATATTAAATGATTCTATATTTTTAAAAATGATATTTCTTACCTTAAATTCGATATTCTTGACCACGATAATCTTGCTGTCCATATTTTTAAATCACGTTATTTCCAACTCGATATTTGTGTAAGTCGACATTTCCAACTCAATATTCTGTCTCAGCACTGTATATGATACAAGATGGACCGAGGGCTTGTAAGTTAAATGTCACTAGTGGACTGCAGCACCTATTGTGCCATCCACTACAGTAACAGTGTAAATCATGTCTTCAGGCCTACCAGTGTAGGCCAACTGTACCAGTGTAAAAACTGCTATTCGACCTGTAAAAAAACATTTAAACAGGCCAAAACCTCCCTTTTAAATATTAGTATCTATGTAGACCTTGCCACCCACAAGGCAGGGTGTCTGGTATTTTAAAGTAGGCCATTTAGAAATGTAATGTTAACATGTCCTTACAGTGACTAGTAGATAACAGCTCTTTTTCAGTGTCCTATGTAGAAAACCAGGGTACAGATTGAAAATCCTAACACCATATCTCAGGTAAGGGACCAGCTAGAACTGTAATTAAAAAACTATGTTTAAAATGTATTAAAATCCAATTGGTAAAATTGGACTTTTAATATATATTAAGGAAATGTAATTTTTAGAAAAGTAACATTTCCCTGGCTTAAGTTGCTATAGCCTAAATGTTTATTTGCTCTCTGACTTTTGCCAGAGAGTAATTAGCTTTTGAAGAGCAGGGAACAAAGGTCTGGGTGTGGGGGTTGTTGTTGTTTCCTTGACAGGATGGTCAGTGGAGTTTGGCTGATGATCTGAATTAAATTCAAGGAGGCCTCCCCTGTCACAAGCAAATGTTAGATGACACCTGGACCCCTTCATTTGTTCTTCAAGGCAGGCTGGCTCAAATTGCAGTGGGCTTCTTTTTGATATTGCAGTGTCAAATCCTACTGGATTGCCAAATCGTACTTGACAGGTCAACTGATTTTACATATAAACACTGGAGTTGCACTTGAAAGGAGGTGAAACAGGATGCCAAAACAATTCTTTTGTATCCAATGTTTGGTGATGGAAAACAATACTTTATTTTAACAGATTCCTGTCTTACAGGTACATTGGATGACCCAAATTGTATTTTAGTGTTCATTTTGGGAGGACACTAGGATTACCCTAGGAGACTCCCCACACACAAACACCTTGTCAACTGAGCCAAAGTTTATTGTGGTTAAAAACTTTCACCATCTTGAAGGTGCCCAAAGTGGGTAGGGTTGGCCCCCAGAACTTTAATCTAGGGGTTAGAGGTGCCCATGAGTCATTCCCACCTACTAGCTTGTATCTATACTACTATTATAAAGGAAGAACTTTGAGGCTTTGAGGCGGGTAAACTCGGGAACCACAGCGCCAATCCACACACCCGATACATCATTGGAATCCTCAGGGTGTGCAGATGGACATAGGCTATATAAAGTAAAAAAATACGTTATATTTAAAAAATTTACATTATAAAAAAAGTAGTCCCCTCGAAGTAGCGCCGGGCGCAACCTGCGTGCTGACGTCAGGAGCACGGGGAGGAGCGGCGTCCAGGAGCGGCGGACATGGCACGGGGGAGGAGCGGTGACGAGCGGCGAGGAGCGGTGGACTGAGGAGCGGCGGCTGAGGTAAGGCAGTGGGGGTCGGGGCAGGCGGGGGAAGGGGTGATGTAAGGCTCCAAACTACCACGATCACGCTCATTAGTTTTACCTCAAACACAGCTCAGGAAGTTGAACTGCAGAGCGCCAGCGTTTCAGAGTTTCAGCTTTAAGGGTCATTAGGTTGACGGCATTATGTTACCATGCTGGAATCTCGGCACGCCGAGCTCCGTCAAGGGTAAACCCCGCTCAAAGAGAGCCTACAGGCGAAAGTGATCCGTCAACCTCGGCGCCGTATTTAAATGTGCCGTCTTTTCGTAGTACTTTTCATATGGACGGGGAAAGCAAACAGCCCGAAGCGCATATGTGACTATCATATGTCGCCTTTTTAAGGCTCCGGGGAACAATGTCGGTGCAGGCGGGGGTCGGGGTGAGGCGGGGGACGGGGCGGGCGGATGACGGGGAAAGCAAGCAGCCCGAAGGAAAGCCAGGAAATCTGGTTCAGTTTATCCCCACTCTAAACACATGGAAATGGTAATTTCCAGGCGAAGGCTGGAGTAATAGCTGCAATACAGTGAGACGGTTTTACATTATAGTGCACTGCTGTGACTATCATATGTCGCCTTTTTAAGGCTCCGGGGGACAATGTCGGGGCAGGTGGGGGAAGGGGCGGGCGGGGGCCCGAAATGCTGAACCATGTCGGGGCAGGCAGGGGTCGGGGAAGCCTGATTGCTCCCGGACAAGGTCGGGACGGGCTGCTAGTTAGAGATAAATGTGGCATATTCAGACACCCACATCAAAACACTAATGGACCTAAGGAAGATCAGAAGAGGAATGAACTTGCTGTCTGCAACCGGAGAAGACCTGGAATGACCGCACCTGCTCTCTCTTATACCTATGACAAGTGGTGACCAAGGGTCACAAGTCTGACCTACTGTTAGATCTATAGGAGGATAGCAAACTATAAGAGGCCTTTTCCTGCAACTGCTCAGCTGACCAGTGGCAACTGACTGGACCCTCCAGTAGGCCTTTGCCTACCACCCTGTGAGTCTCTACGTGCTGCCCCTGAAGTCCTGGGAGCTTTAGAAGTGTTGAATTGGGACTTAATGGACTAAAGTTAATAGGTAAAATCTCTGACCAGGACAAACCTAGGGGGTCATTAGGATGGCGGGCGGACTTTGCCCGCCCGCCAACCTCACGAGGATTGGGATCGCCCGCCATAAGGGCGGGGGGTCCCGTGGGGGGTATTAGGATGCGCCCGCCACGGTGGCGGGCGCATCCTGCATTTTTAGCATTGTGGCGGGTGGTGCTGCTAGCACCGCCCGCCACAATGCTAAAAATGCACTTATGCATTTGCATAAACAAAGCGGCAGGCACCGCGCGGTGCCTGCCGCTTAGTTTATGCAAATGCATGGGGGTACCACAGGTACCCCCCGTGTGCACCCCCCACCTCTCCTTCACTCTGGGGGACGGCAGGGGGCCCCCACTGTGAAGAAAGCATGCCTTTCCGTGACGGCATTGCCGCCACGGAAAGGCATCTGTTTTGGCCCATGTTAATATGGCTGGCGGCGTCTAATAGACACCGCCACCATATTAAACCTTTTCCTCCCCGGCCGCAAGGTGACCGGGCGGAAAAGCGGCGGACGGTCTTTCCAGCCGCCGCGGTTCCCCCCGCCATAGTAATATGGCAGGGGGGAAATGGGTGGCGGGCGGGTATGGATGTCTGGCAGATCGCCACCGCCCACATGGCGTT
Source organism: Lissotriton helveticus (assembly GCF_964261635.1). NCBI lineage: Eukaryota > Metazoa > Chordata > Amphibia > Caudata > Salamandridae > Lissotriton > Lissotriton helveticus. The sequence continues at coordinate 184,868,783 of NC_136071.1, forward strand.
GGCGATCTGCCAGACATCCTAATGGGCCCCCTAGTTAGTGTATTCAACCCACTCTCCATCATGGTCAGTACCAAATTTCACCCAGGTCCCAGTCCATCGCGACTGTTGACTGTCATTCGCAGTTTGTGCTTTATGGTGCTATTCCTACTTAAACTTTAAAATATGATATCTCTGGTTCCCCTTACTGGGTTTTTGTCATTTCAGTGTCATATTGTTTATTAAATGTTGCTCTATTTTTCAAACTCATTTTGGAGTTATTATTGTTTTGCATTTTGACTTTATCACTGTTTTGGTACTGCATAAATACTTTGCACATTGCCCTAAATCAGGGTTCTCCAAAGTCGGTCGCAGAAGGCTGAATCCATGCCAGATTTTTAAGATGACTACATTTATCTAAATGGGGATATGCTAAAAATCTGGCATGGATCAGGCCCTGCAGGACTGACTTTGAAGAACCCTTTCCTAAGTTAAGCTTGCCTGCTGTGTGCCAAAGCTTCCAGGGGGATCAGCTCAGGTGATTTTATTTAGTGACTTTAAGGGTTCCTCCGACAAGGGTTGTGATTATTCCTTGAGGTGGCTTGCCACCCTCCCTAATAATCCAATTTCTTACAGTCCTCCAAGAATATATTCCAAGCAGAAGGACGTTCTCGCGCCACAACTGAGCCTGAGCACATCCCAGGACCTATTTGTTTGAGTTTTTGGGATTATTGTTGGTGTCAGAAGTCGTCCAGTCTCTGACTGACAGCACTGGAAGTTGTGCGAGGCTTTGAAGGTAAATTATCTCTTCTTTGGTTAGATGGCAACATGCTCTAAAAGTAATGCCAATAAAATGCTTCTAGTTTTGTATATGAACCAATTCCTCACACAAATATCTATAATCTGTGTTCATCTACAGATTCCACCCCCCTCAACAGAATTTGAATTTAATTTCCTATAGTTATTTCTATCGTTCCTGACAGGGTTCGTGTTCAATGCTGCAAACAGTCTGTTTAAGAAATACCCTAATTTATTAGTTTACTATTTATTTATTGCTGTTTTAGTACTGTATACATTCTTTACACATTGCCCTAATTTAAGCCTGTCTGCTCTGTGCCAAAGCTCCCAGGGGGTTGAGCTCAGGTTAATTTAGTGATTTTGAGGATTCACCCTTCCAAGGGTTTTGAATATTCTTTAGGTAGGTAGTCACCCACCTCAACTAGTAATCCAATTTCTTACATTCATCATCTCTAGTGATTCTCCACACACCGCACCCAAGATGCCGTCAGATTGCAGACACAGAAGTGTAAAAAAGTAAAAGCAAGGCTGCAGTCCATATCCATCTATACAACAAGTATCTGGAACAACCCCCAGAATCCATTAGACCCTCAACACTGCTCCAGTATAGGAAAGAGTTGAAGACCCACCTCTAAAAAGACCACTACTTCACAATGCATTAACAATCCACAACTCAGTGAGCTCATGTAAAACTCACTGACTTTATGTCTTTAACCTTGCATAGTGTTCCGCTACCTTTTGGCTAGGTTCATACTACATATATACATACGTTGAAATATAATTATCTATTACATAGCGCTTCATAACCTGATCAGGCTGTGAAGAGCTCCAATTTGCTTCATCTTCCTGGTAACATCAATGTAGTGCCCCACTGATGTGGGAGTGTACCTTCTGCCAGGAATGTAGTTAGAGAGCCTGTTCACTAAAAAGACTAAACAAGTCACAAACAGGGCTGATGTCCCATAAAATCTCTGGCATACCATTGGCATGCAAATTTGCATAATATGATAAATTCCTTCAAACATCACAGTCCTGCCCTGGAGGTGGAGCTGGAGATGCCAACTGGCATTTTTGCAATGGCACAATTTGGGAAGTTTGAGTAAGACCGAGAAAGGCCTGGGTGACACATCACTCAGGATGTAGCCAATCCATTTAACAAAACATTGCAAATTAATACAACTTCAGGCTGTGTGGAGTTTTTAGGAAGCCAGCACAGCATATTGCAGAACATCTCCATGCCTCCCTTATGAACTCTGGGTGGCACACCCTATTAGAAAGCAAGATCCAGAACTAGATAGTGTAGCTTCCGGAAAAAGGTGAGAGGGTTAAAGAGCTGTGTTCTTTCGCTAAATGTAAAAATATTCTTATCCATTACCTCATAGAAGGAGCACTAACATAATTTTTCACTTAGTAATGTGCAGGATTGTGACAGAAAAGTGTACTTGATTAAATCGCTGGTATTACCAATTAAGCACTGACAAAGACAATAGGTCTGTTTTTGACAAATCTGCAATTTGTTTTCAAACATCTGCAATAGACCTTGAAAGAGAAAAAGTTACAAGTGTGCCGTATGAGGCGGAGTGTGTCTGTTTGCAAAAAAAATTATATATATACATCATCTAAAAAAATATTTAAAACTATATAGTGAAAGCAGAAACGACAGTAGAGGTTGGCTTACCAGCCTCGGCACTGAAGCGAAAACTTTTTTAAGCATAGGTGCACTTGTGCAAGAGCAAAATGGCGTCCTTTACAGTGCAGAGAACCGATAGCTGAAGTGGATTGGCCAACTGACACATCCTGTATGCATTGATGGGAGTAAGGAACACGTGAATGACAATTGAACAGACCAATGAATTAAGAGCGCTGACCGAAAGCTCCTTTATGGATATGGATGCGTTTTCATTATGAATTTTTTTAGAAAACACGAGGTTGGCAAGACCTAAAAATAGGCTGTACTACAGTAAGCTGGAGGAAGCTTCACATAACTTTTCTCTGTCAAAGAGTGCGACTATTGCTTCACATGCCAGCCACATTGGTGTAAACTTGGCTGAGTGAGGATTTTGTAGGCAATTAAATGTTACGTCAAAACAATATTGATCAAGTGAAATGTCAAGTAAGAGTCACCACTGCAATTCGGCAAGGTTGTGCCAACGGATGTAAGTAGAAAGAACCTTATGAAATTGCGCATAAAAGTCTTTATGCTTATTATTCATCAACCAAATTGTGCCTGTGTGAAAGCGACAGGGGTGGGAGAAAAAATGCAAGTGAAAGAGAATTAAGATTGAGAGGGATGGGGGCGTGGCTTGGCGCCCGTCGGTGATGGCGGCATCTGCGTGAGGCTCCGTGAGGCTCCGGGGGATACTCCTGACTTGTGTCATCTTTTCCTGCGGAGGAGCGATATCCCTGCATCGGAACGACTCCTGATGCCTCTGTTCTAACTTCGGACCTTCTATCGGCAAAATTGAAGGATTATTTTGACATAATGCGCTGTGAGCGGAGCGTCGGCGGCGCGGCCGCCATTTTAGAGGCTGCTGCCGAGTGCGCATTCTCCTCATAACTTCGGCGCTCAGAGTCTTTTGCGCGCTAGAAGATCACCAAACGTCTACACAGGACTCGGAAGCTCTTTCTATGATACACTGCTGACATATTCTGTCACTCAGGCATTATGGTGAGTTTGTTCTTAGTCCAATCGCCATTTTATGCCCTACAGAGCTTGTCCCCTTTCATTAATACGTCAAAGGCTTTTCATATGCTGTAGCTCGCTTCTTCACGGCCTTCCCATCGTCCCATAAGGTAGAGCTCGCATATTATGTCTTTCAAGCCCTACAACTTTGCTTATGCCCTCCACTTGCAGCAGATTACTTGTTGTTTGCTATGCTGGGCACTTCATCCTGACTGACTCACCTGCTTCACCTTTGCTCTGACCTGTTGTTTTCCTGGTGTTCATATAATCACCGCACCGCTCCTGCCTTCATCGACGCTTGTTAGCCTTTTTCTATTGGCAAGGTCGAGATGTTCGTTGGTTATTAACCCATACAAGTTGGTCCAGCTTTCTTTGACGTCCTAGACTAAGCCTTGTTACCTTCAGCAGTACCTTCCTGGACTATTTCCTTTTCCTCCACTTCATGCTCTTGCGCATCCACTTGTGCTGGAGCCTATTTGTTTGGCAGGTACTGCGCGTTCTGTGGGTTGTCATAGTTTCCTATATCTTATATGGGACGACTTAAATCTATGTCACGCATGCATTCTAAAACCACGACAAAGGTGGCCTTTGTGAAGAACTCCAAAGTGTTTTCAGCTCTTTCTAAACTAGAGGATTCTCTCAATTCGTCTGGCTCTGACACTACCATGGATCCTTCCCAGTCAGCATCGGGGAAAACTAACACCAAGAGACTAAAGAAAGATCCTCCCTCACCTCTCAAGTCTTCTCCACCTGTTTCAATGGAACTTTTGCTGGAGGAAATACGATCCTTTCGTCCTTTTCTGGAGGAGATTCGAACTCTGCGTCCTTTCATGGAGGAAACCAATGTCAAGCTTCAGGCTCTTACGGACAATTGGTCGCAAATTGAAACCAGAGTCTCTTCAGTCGAGCAGTCTGTGGCCTCATTTCAGGAAACACATTCCGCGGTTTCCCACTTAACTTCACAGGTTGGTGCCCTCCAGAAGCAGGTGGAGGAGTTGGAAAATAGAAACAGACGTAACAACCTTCGTATTTATGGCTTGGTTGATGGCCTTGAGGGTTCGGACGCAGTCACTTTCTTCCGGTCCTTCCTTCCCAAGCTGCTTCACTTGCCAGAGGGTACAACCCTTAACATTCAACGTGCTCACTGATTGGGTCGCATACCTACATCTCCATCCTTCCATGTCACAGCGACCAAGAGGTGTCATTCTCTACTCTCTGCAATATACTGACCTCCTGAAGGTTCTTGCAGTTGCCAAGGCTTCACCAAAATTAGCATGGTCTGGATCCCCCCTGTTCTTTGCTCAGGACTATGCTAGGGCGACTTCCAATCGTCGGAAGGCCTTCTTAGGCATGAGAGATGTCCTTCGTTCTATGGGGGCCAGATATGGACTGTACCATCCCTGCTTGTTTAAAGTCACCTACAATAACAAGACGACCACCTACATAGATCCCGTGCGTCTACAAAGTTTCATCAATGCGAACAAGACTACCGCCATGGACTCCTCTGGACCTTCTTCTTCTCATCCTGGCTGAACAGCTACCCTTTTTTGCTCTTGTTCTTCTGATTTTCTTGTTTGAGTCATGTCTCTGTCTTTCTATCTCGTTTTGTTTCCTTGCTTAGTCTAGATGTTATTCGCTATTGTTTGTTTTCGAATGTATTTTGTTTGTCTACTAATCTTTGCTCCTCTTCCCCATCTCCGCAGGAGCTTTTCCTCGTCTGATGATGTCTCCCCGGTTCCTCGCCTAGCCGACCTAGGATGTATCGCCTCACCTGTGTGGTTCCATCCCTCCCCAGTTCTTCTTTATTCTCCTCCTTTTTGTCTTCTCCTTTTGTAGGTATGTTCTCACCTTATTTGCCTTTGTTATTCTGTTCCCTTTTTTTCGTACCTCTCCTCCTGTGTTTCAGTTCTCTTGTTATTGCAACGGTTATAACCTCTCTCTTTTCAGGTTGTAGTTCTCTCCTTCCTTTCTCTTTTCTTTTATCAATTCTCTTGAGCTCCCCACTACTTTTCCCCCCTGTTTTTTCTCCTTGCAAATTCTTTCATTCTCACTAATTCCTTTTTTCTCTCTCCTTTCTCAATCTATATTGCATCTCTATCTCCTTTTTCCTCCTTCTTAATCATGGGTTTTTCTCTTATTCCTACATATGTTTTCTATGCACACTGTTTTCTTCTTCTTCACTTCATCCTTCTCTTCCTTCTCGTACTTTTTATTACTTCTTTCTTTTCTCTTGATTTGCTCACTTTTATGGATTTCTTTATTGGTTTCATATGTAGCAAATTTATTGCATTACTGTACAAATTATGTCTTTGAACATGACTTCCTGGAATGTCAAGGGTATCAATTCCCCAATTAAGCGCCAGCGCATTTTATCTCACCTAGCTAAATTGAATGTTGATGTTGCGTTCCTTCAGGAAACTCACCTTTCTGACATAGAATCTGCTAAGCTTAAAAGAGGTTGGGTGGGAGAAGTTTTTTATTCGCAAGGTGATGGTAAGCGCAATGGTGTTGCAATTCTATGTCGTAGATCTCTCCCCTTTACAGTCATTTCCCAAGAATCGGATACTAACGGCAGATGGACGCATGTCAGACTATCGCTTAGAGGTGTTCCAATCTCTCTTCTTAATGTTTATGGTCCCACCAACGGTGAACCCCTTTTTTGGGCTGAGTTTTCTCCACGCATTACCCAATTCATGGATGATAACTTCATCCTTGCGGGGGACTGTAATCAACCCCATGACCCATTTCTGGATAGGAAATCTGATGCTACCTATGTCCCCACTAAATCGCATAAACTTTTTACCCAAGCTATACCCCAACATAAGCTTGTTGACTCCTGGCGATAATGTAACCCGACTGTGAAGGAGTTTACTTTTTATTCACCATATCATCGCTCCCAATCATGGATTGACTACATTTTTGTTTCCCACGATCTCGCTCAAACGCTCACTGCAGCGGAAATTGGTCCTATTTTGCTCTCAGATCACGCCCCTGTAGTAGTTAGCCTTGTGGTGATCCCTAAAGTTGATGGGCCCAGAAGATGGTGTTTTATTAATGCGCTCCTCTTGGATCCCAAGTTTTCCACTTCCTTCACTACCTTTTTTGATGAATTTTCCTGTTCAACGATGTCCCGCCCGTTTCGAAACATAATCTCTGGGACGCTTTTAAAGCAGCGGCACGCGACTTTATTATTAATTATGTCGCTAAAAACGGAAGACTGCCCGCCAATTCACTAAAACCCTCCTTCTTGACATTAAGCGATTGGAACACGCCTATTTCACTTCACACTCCACAGATAGTCTGACAGCCCTGGTCGCTGCTAAGCTCAAATTTAATGAAAAGTCGACTGAAGATGCTTCCCTATATTTACTTAAGTCAAGTGCCAAGTTCTATGGAGGTAGGAATAAAGCCGGGAAAATCCTTGCCAATTACTTGAAGGTGAAGCATAACAAGATGACTATAGAATCTGTTTATGATACTAATGCACACTTACAACATAAGGATGCTGACATTCTTGCTACATTTTCCCATTTCTATGAGACCTTATACACTTCTGACACCCAACATTCTCCTCATTCTTTTTACACATTTCTTCTCCACTATTCACACACCTGCACATTTCCCTCTTGATCTTCCTGCTTGGAGACCGACATCTCATAGAAAGAATTGCTCACCGCACTCCAACGTCTTAAACCTGGTCCGGATGGTTTTATCTCCATTTCTCCAAATTATTGATTCCAAAGCTCCATTCCCTTCTCCATTCTTTTGCTGAATTAGGTACCTCCTCAGGGACCTTTTAAGACGCACACATTTGTGTAATACCCAAACCTGGAAAAGTAAATGCAACATTGCAAAAACTACAGACCCATCTCCCTAGTTAATATCAACTATAAAATCTTTGCCAAGTTATTAGCGATAAGATTGGATCATTTGCTTCCTGACCTCTTAGGTGAAGAACAATCAGGCTTTGTTAAGGGTCGTTACATTACTGACAATGCCAGGCTTTTATTTAACATATTATCAAAATCATCCCATCTCCAACATTCCCTCGCGGCTATAGCCCTGGACGCTGAGAAAGCGTTTGACAGGGTCGAATGGCCTTATCTCTTTCATACTCTCGGATGGTTCGGGTTTGGCCCCAAATTTACCTCCCTAATCTCATTATTGTATTCTCGTCCACGAGCTGCAGTTTGTGCTAATGGTCAAATTTCTCCTTACTTTGACCTTGGTAGTGGTGTTCGCCAAGGATGCCCCCTCTCACCTTTTCTTTTCAACCTTGCCTTAGAACCATTCCTGTCCAGGCTACGCCAAAATCCCAACAGCCACGGCTTTCAGACCATGGAATCCTCCATTAAACTTGCTGCCTACGCAGATGATATATTACTCTTCATCTCGAATCCCACAGTCTCAATCCCCGCTTTCTTGGAGGAAGTACAGACCTATTCCTCAATTTCTGGTTACAGACTCAACAATGATAAATGCAAGATCCTTCCCTTGACGAAATTCACCTTTAAACCAGACTTCAGCGCCTCCAATTTTACCTGGAGCTCTTCCCATATTAAGTATTTAGGATTGCACATCACCCCTTCCATCCCTGATACTGTTTCCCTCTGCCTTACTAAATGCATTCAGAAATTATACGACCTCACAGCTAAGTGGCATCCTCTTTACCTGTCTTGGTGGGGTCGCTTAGATACTATTAAAATGATGCTATCCCCCATTGTTCTATATATCCTCTCCAATATTCCCATCTCTATTCCAGCTAAGTTCTTTAAGAAAATTAATTCAGTCTTGTCTTCCTTTTTATGGCATAACAAAAAACCCAGAATGTCCCTTGCTAGACTCATTCGCCCTGCTTCTGAAGGAGGAGTCAATTTTCCGGACTTCCCGGCTTACCACAAGGCTTTTTTGTTCCGTCAGTCTTCCTTTTGGTTACAGGACCCCGACTCCCCTTGCCCTCTGTGGACCAAGGTTGAGCGCCTTTTCCTCTCCCCTTTCTCCTTTGCTGAGTATATCTCTTTCTCGCGCAAGCCTTCCTCAATTACTACTCTTATACATATATTCACTGTCAAACTCCTCTTATCCTCTAATCCTCCCCCTCCTGCGAATGTTGCCGACTTCCTTTCATCCACCATTTGGCATAATAAACACCTTCTACTCCGAGGTAAGCCCTTTTACTGGAAATCTTGGAGATCCAAGGGTTTGCTTTGGATATCGCAGCTATTTTCACAATCTACCTTTTTGCCTTTCCACACTCTTTGTTCCACTTTTGATTTGCCCCTCTCCTATGCTCCCAAATACCTCCTCCATAAAGCAACGGTCATGGAGACTTATACGAAACTCTCCAGGGCGATCCCCTCCCCCATCTCACCTGTTCCTACTATTCAACTTCATTCTCTCCTACAAACCCTTCCTAAAGCCTCTGTCATTTACAAACACCTTCATGCACATACACTTCCCAGACCCAAATCCAAGGTGGAGGAGCATTGGGAAAATGATTTCTCCACATCATGGCCAATCTCTCTTTGGGACAAGATTTGGACAAAGGTTCGTAAAACATCGAGGGCAGCGTCTTTGACGCAATCTATATTTTTTGTATATAACCGATTACTTCACACTCCTTCTACCCTTCACAAGCGATTCCCTGCCACCCCAGATATATGCTGGTCTTGCTCCTCACCTAATGCCACTTTATTTCATATGCTGTTCCTCTGCAAGAATGTACACGCCTTTTGGTTGCAAGTTTGGGCACAAATTAATGTTATTTTTTGCACTTGTATTCCCTACTCCACATCTCATATCATTTTGGGAAGTCTTTCTCCTTGTTGGAACGAGACTGATCTTCATGTTCGTGTTATTGACTTACTATTGGCTGTTGCGTTTCAACAAATTACTATTAATTGGACGTCTTCATCTACCATTACTTTCAAAGCATGGTGGTATAATGTTTGCATAATCATAGGCTTGACACTGCTTTTGTTTTTCCTGCCCAGATGGCAGCTAAGCGTGCAGATTTATGGTTTCCTGTTACGATGTATTTAGATAATTGTACGACTCGTTCCTTTTGCCCACGACCTGTTCAGCAGGAGGTTTACAAACCCCCTTGATGCCCTCTTTCATTCCTCACTCTCTGTTACAATATTTAACTGCATAACCACAATTGCATTTACTTTTATTGTATAATTATTGTACCCTTTATTTTTACTTTCTGATACCCATGATGAGTTTATTATTGTTCCTTTAACTCTACAATGTATTCTGATTATAATTCCTTTGATTTCCCTTCCCTCCCTTTCCCCCTTTTGTTTTTCCTCATAATTATTTTACTATATTATGTATTCCTACCTTATAATATGATTAATAAACTTATATTGAACTTTAAGATTGAGAGAGAGGGAGAGAAAGCAGGCGAGACAGAATGTAATAAAAAGAGAGAGAGCTAGACTGAAGAGGGTGGGAAAAAAGCATACTAATATGCAGTGCTTAATTTGAGCCGGTGTTTTCCGGTGCTCAGCAGCTTGTCAACACCCGCTCTTGTGACAGTCTGCCACAAGGTGGCGCTGTCTGGCTATTTTAGAGATGACCACACCAACAGTTACTTATTAATTCACTATACATGACTATTACCTGCTGCCCAAGCCATTCTTATAGCTTTGGGGGCCTGAAATAGTCCGAACTGTCACACTTGTAATTAGTAGCTGTGTTGTTACCATCATTGGTAGCGCTGGCAGGGGTAATGTGTGGTGCAAGCTGCGGTGGCCTCCTGACAAGAGCCCTGGCACTTATTATTTTTACAAATTAAGCACTGCTAATATTGGAGGCATCTTTCATATGGACAAATATGATCCCGCTGTTCACCAGTGGAATGAAATGAGGCTCAGCTAGCAATTATGCATGATTATTAATATGCAATAATTACCTTGAAAACACACAACAAATCTAAGGGGCATATTTACGAGGAATGGCGCATCTCTGCAAATCAGCAGGGACGCACCAGAATAGATGCGACACGCAATTTTCCCCTTGCTCCACCACGGATGCGTCGCATTTACAATGCGACGCACCATGGCGCAAGGATAGGCCACCCATACTTAACGTGGTGAGTCACTCCTTACGTCTTCTTTAAGCAGGCGGAAGGATTTGGAGCAGCGGCGTTGTAAAACTGACTCTTGCAGATTTCACTGCCTCACTTTTACGAGGTTTTCCTGCGAAGGAACGCCCACATGAAACTTGACGCAGGTTTCATGTGACGCAATGCTTTACAACACTACGGATCTGCCTAGATGCGTCACGTTGTAAATAAGTTGCAACGTGGCGCATGGTTTACGCCGCCGCTGCGTCACAGAAGTGACGCAGCGGCTGCTCAAATGTGTCGCAAGGGACTTGTAAATCTGCTCCTAAGAATTTAAGACGTTAAACAATTTACTAACATATTTCAAAAATGATTTTCACCAGATGTCCTGTCTTTTGTTATTTTTCTTTTTACTTGCGGGTGAGTAGTGCACTATACAAGTATCAATTTTATTTAAAGAACATATTTTGAATATTAAATTGCACAGTTTTGGTGGCAGGTAGAAATTCGCACCAGCATGTTCTCCTGTTTTTTGGTGACTGCTGATTTAAAGCAGAAAAAGGTTGAAAGTGAGTAATGAAGAGCTGTTCTGCCCTCACCAAGGCGCATTTACCTATATTTTTCATTTCCATTTGCCTGCTGGCCAAAATCCATCAAAACCTGCATCCTATTCGAACATGTGATAATGGAAGAAATATAAAATAAAGGCTGGTCTGCAACAAAGCTAAGAGTAATTTCCCTCTGTATATATTGGTTTTATTGACGAATCCTGGTACCTGTGACTTGCCAAAGGAGCACATAGGGTTATCGCAAGGGATGATGAATGCGGACTCATTTTTTACAGCATCTTATTAATAAATCATGGTGTGATGCAGCATGTGTTTCAGAAATCAGGGCCTGATTCTTTTAATATTTGATGCTTCCCACAGCCTCACTTCTTTCCTGATGTGCCAAGTGGGTAAACTATGAGGCATGTTTATTTAAAGATAAGACGGGGTGATCACAGTAACACGATTTTTATGAAAACTGTACATCAGCAGTTTTTAGTTCAATATGTTTTTCAGTCATGAGCTCAGCTGTGGCTCCAGAGCCAGTGATCTGGACATTCGTTATGAAGAATTGACCACTTGCATAATTTTTCGTTCGATGGTGTGTTGCTTTGAGTTAAATGAATTATTACATAAAGTAATCCAGTCTCCATTGGAGTAGGGGATTACAAAAGCAGTCCGGGCTGGCTCTTCTTACACTTGCAAGGTTAGTCCTCTCCAGTGCACCACTGGAGAGCTGGACGCAAACAAGTTAACTGGGCAGGGAATACCTTTGTGGTGTGGTGTTCAGTGACAGCTGGTAGGGAACGGGGGTGACGGGGTGGGGCTGGGAGGTTGAAAACAACAAAAGAATTAAAAATAAAATTACCTCTTCCACCGTCTCTCCACCGTCATCTCTCCGCTTCTCTACCCGAATTCGCGTCCGGAAGCAGGAAGCACACAGGCTCCCCTAAGCCAATCATGACACTGCTGTCACCATGACAGCAGCGTGGTGATTGGTCTGAGCACCGTGGTTCGGCGCTCAGACGGGGACTATGAGTCTGTGCAAGTGTGCATGACTGTTTGACCGGCCCAATACAGCCTGCCAAACTCTCATGTGCACATATAGGGCCTCATTAGGATGACGGGCGGACTTTGCCTGCCCGTCATCCCATCGTAAATCGGGACCGCCCGCCATAAGGGTGGGGGTCCCGGGGGTGCTATTAGGATGTGCCCGCCACAGTGGCGGGCACATCCTGTATTTTCAGCATTGTGGCGGGCGGTGCAGAGAGCACCGCCCGCCACAATGCTGAAAATGCACTTTCACATTGTCATTTACAAAGCGGCAGGCACCGCACGGTGCCTGCCGTTTTGTAAATGACAATGAAGGGGGGTACCACAGTTACCCCCCATGTGCACCCCCCACCTGTACTTCACTCTAGGGGCCCGCAGGAGGCCCCCAGAGTGAAGACCGCATGCCTTTCCGTGGCGGCATCGCCGCCGCGGAAAGGCACTACAAACCAGACATCATAATATGGCTGGCGGTGTCTGTTAGACACTGCCCCCATATAATTCCTTTTCCGCCCCGGCCGCAAGGCGACCGGGGAGGAAAAGCGGCGGATGGTCTTTCCGTCCGCCATGGTTCCCCCCGCCATTCTAATATGGCGGGGGGAAATCTGGTGATGATATCAGGCGGATTGCCTCCGCCAGGCTGGCAGTGGCTACCGCCAGCCTGGTGGAGGCAATCCGCCCGATATCATAATGGACCCCATAGTGTGCCTACCCCTCCTTCCCATGTGACCCCAACCCCGCCCTAACCTAGCCCAGTAGCTAAGAAAATTAAAATGATAATAATGTTGTTATTATTTTAATTTTTCCATTTTCCACTCATCTGACAGCAGTGGGGCAATGATCCTCCACCTTTGCGGAGGAACTGCCACTGGCTGGTGTTGTTCATTAGTGCTCTTTGTTAGCCCACTCAAAGGAATGGTTGTGGTTACCCAGGATCCTTCAACTCCCCAAAGGGTGTCAAGGTGTCCCCCCATGCCTGCTGCACAGAATTATACAATTAATTTGCTAGTCTAATTCTGTGCTGCGTGCACCCCTGCTTAATTTCAAATTGGTGCATGGAGTCAGGCGGTGAAAGAGGCTGAGATGGCATTTCTATTGGAGAACCTTTGAGTAAATTTCAGCCCACCTCCTCTGCACAGCTATGTCGTATAATCAGAACATACAGAGCTCAGCCAGCTACTTTGAGTGTTCCATAGTGGGCGGAGATTACTTCTGCCATGCCTGCCACTCAGTGTTAGTCTCCGCCCAATTACATAAAGAAAATGTCATGGCCGCAGAAAGGTGCAGAGTTAACACAACGTAAATGTAGATATAGCCTGTGTTCAGTTAGGTCATGTTTATTTATAATCAGATTTATTTGTTCAAGAGATTCCAGTGAATATAAATTCAGCCCAATCACAAGCAATGTATTGCATCTGTACTAAAAAACACACATTCACAAACTTATTACCACAGTGCGAAGGTTACATTCTGTGTTAATACCACAGTACAGTGAAATTAACACAATATAACCAGTATTTACGACTACAATTTTGGCTGTTACCATGACTTGGGAAGAGGTGTGGTGCAGCGGCCAGGGCGGCTGACTCCGGAACACAAGGGCTCACGGTTTGATCGCCGGCGGCACGCTAGCCCATCACCATGTGACACTGGGCAATAGAACGCTTAATCTTCCCGAGGGCCCAAGCGCCTTGACACCCTCGGGTAATTGTTCACGCTTTACAAATACTGGTATTATTATTTGTTACAGGGACACAACTCTGCTGATAGTCACAGCATCTTCAATGTGATTTTACTCTACTGCATGGATCTAACCCCTTGCTTCCTGGTTTTGTTTAAATACCTGTTTTTTAAACAATAACGCCTGACAATGAACCAAGGCTTAAGCCGTCTAGGTAGATGTGCAGAATGGAATATGCTACTTATTGCCACCGCTGTGAGAGGAGAGTGATATCACGATCCTTCCCTGCATTCAGCAATGGAGATGAGTAACATACCACACTCTGTGATGCTGCATATGCACTATTTATGCCAAGCTCCTGAACAATATGAAATATAATGGGAAGTCATGTAAGGATGACCAGGGTCACCGAGGCTGTCCATGTTATAGCTTCATTTTCGTGACACCACAGCTTTCAGACACTTCTGCCTTGCTACTGAATATTCTTCAATATTGAAAGCATGTGTGTGTCTCAATTGTTATTTTCTTAATTTACTAATTTTTGTCTTCAGCACCTCTGCTGCTACACGGGTCTAAAAATGTATTTCTTCTTCTTGGAGATAATTTGTAAATGTAAGTACTGATCTTCCCTCTCACCCTTGCATCCCTTACAGTGTTGTCTCTGGTCAAGGCTTCTCTTACCAAAGGGTGTCAAGGATAGGCATCCAGGGATAACAGCTGCCAGCCCAGCTCTCCCTTTAATGCCCCTAGCACTGCCCTTGCTACCCCTGGTCTCAGAGGCATGAAAGATGTGGGCGGAGCAGAAAGTAAGCAATGCTTCAAGAGTTTTTCTTACTGTCAGTATTTGCCGCTCTGTATCTGTTCTTATCCCCTCGGCAGGAAGTACAAGTTTGTTGATGGATAAAGTGTCCAACAACGGGTTAACCCTGTGATGCCATTTGTTGTCATAGGGTGAAATTCATATCATTTTGATGAAACAACATCCATGTTTTTACCAGCGGTGGATGCTAGATTTTAAAAGTGGTGGGGCAGAACGCGTGACCAAGCCAGGACAGAAGAAATAGGTGCATGTGGGGTTCTCAGACAAAATTGATTCAAAAGGGTCCTTCATGGAAGAAATTTAAAAGCAAAATTTACTAGAACATTTTTAAACAAAACTGTTCCAATACTCCATTTTACATCACAAATGTCAAGAAAAATCTTTTGAATCAAACAAATAGATACTCAAGACATAATACCCTATGGGCAAGTTTCTAAAATGCCCTACAACCGCCAAGCCAAGCACTACTCACCTCAAACAGGCATCAATTGGTCATGGTCAAGACAAGTAATCAAATCAGTGGTGGTCATCAACAGGGACTCTGAAATATCTTTAGGACTCTACTACCCATGCTCCCTTTTGCTTATTATCAATGTGACTCGGGACAAACAACCCACATTTTCTAAATACATTTCTGTTTCAGCAGTTTATCAAGGGATTGCGTCCAACCATAAAACCACAAGACAAGACTACTGCTATGTACATTTTCGGTGAGGAAAGCACAGTTTGTGGCTTAATTTATTAATTCGCCTCCCTGCGTGATATACCAAGATACCCACCTCTGTATCTCTCCTCAATTCATTTTTCTTTGTGCAGAGTGTTGTGTTGCTCTTCTACCATTCTAATCCCCAAAATTAATGAACAACTATTATTTAAAAATGCTTATAATGGCAAAAATGAGGCAGTACTCACATGTCAAACTTCACTTATTCTTGCGATGGGCAAAGTTTCCCAATTTCTCTGCAAATGTAGATCTTCCCACACTCCTGCTTTTGAGTTTGCCGGCGTCACTATGAATGAGTCAAAGGCTGCTTTAAGGAGGCCTTCAGACTGACCTCTGAATTTGGGTGTTGAGGAAGCCATTCCCATATTGTTGGTGTGCCTGCTGGTTTCCTACACTTGATAAACAGTGGGTTCATCTGAGACCCCAGGATGCAAGCCCTCAGATCACCACCCTATCTACTGACTCCCACTGGTACACAATGCTTAATCTTCTTGCTTGGACCTACTTATCTTCTATATTGATAGCCAAAGTCACTAGCCATCTGCCTGATGGACTGGTGAAAACTGAATCTGGACACTGTGGAAAATGGGCTGGTGAGGTGGTCCCTGCAGGGCCAGCAAGTGTCTGGAGGCAGCTGACTGGTGATAATGGAGAGAAAAGGAAAGATCCCTCAGACAGCAGGAGTTCCCAAGGCAATAGCACTATGTATAGCTTCTCTTGTGTAGTTGCTTTTGTGTGTTTGTTACGTCTCATAGTGTTCTGAACAGCTTGTACAGGTGTCAAGTGGTGGTTGTAAAAGATCTAAGCAAACAAGTTAGACAAGCTGAAGATACCATCGATGACGAGTTATTATAGGGCAGGGTGGCTTAGATAGGTAAGTCGGAGGACTTACCTAGGACATGCTGATGTTGATGGTGAGTTGCAGAGAAAGCACTTGAACCCCAGACTCCGGATTCCTTCTTGGCCACTATTAAACTGGGTAATAGTAACACCAGCAAATTTACAACACTTAGAAATGGCATATGTGTGATATGAAGTGGTATATACAACCAAGTTAATGGTAGTCAGGAAAACCAGACTGCTAAAGCGGTAAAATACTATGCTTTCCAAATGGGACAGGGCCTTTGAGGTTTCCTCTTTGTAAAATTTGCAAACACAAAGAATTGTGGTTGTTGACGTGGAGGTAAATGTAAAATTGCCATATGCCAAAGAGCATTAAAAAATTCATTGAGTGTTTTTGGAAGCTCAGTGCTGAGAGGGGGCACCTCTGTGGATCAATAAGTGTTCATTTGGCTTTGGTTTTAGAGAGAGCAAGACATTCAGAACATGGGCATGTCCTGGGCTATGATCAAAGGGGTGCCTTTTAAATTTAGGTTTTTGCAGCGTAGCTGCAGTAGCGGTTGGCAGGGAATGAGAGTGGAGGAGCAGGAGGAGGGGGGAAGGCAGAGTGACAAATTAAAATAAAAATACCACTTACCTCTTCTGCTGGCCGCGTCCCTCCTCTGATTTTCTGGCGAGTCCCAGAACCAGGATGCACCCAGGATCCCCATAGCCAATCAGAACGCTGCAATGCAGCATTGTGATTGGCTCCCCTAAGCCAATTAGAACGCTTCAATGCAGCGTTGTGATTGGTCTGAGCACTGTGGAACTTGTTGGGAACAGGCAAAGTGTGCATGAGTGTTTGGCCGGGCCAAGACGGCCGGCCAAGCTGTCATGCGCACTTAAAGTGTGCAAACCACTCCTCCCCCTGTGCATCCAGCCCCGCCTCCCCAACCCAGCCAGAACTTGCGAAAAATAAAATGATAGTAACTACGTTATTATCATTTTATTTTTCCTGCGCAAAGGGCAGTGGGACGAAGTTCCTCCACCTTAGCGGAGGAGCCGCCCCTGCGTAGCTGTCAAGTAGACATGTTCCTTATAATGTACAGTGCCTGGGTTGAAGATGCCACTCTTAGTCAGTGGCTCTCTTCAGCCAGTCTCTTTCAGATATTGCTTGAGATTTTTTAATCACTTCTTCGTTTAGCCCAATTGAATATTCTTCTCTTACCTAATGATATTTGCTGTTTGGGTGCACCCTTCTGCTTCCACTTGAGTGCTTACATTGAGTGCACATCCTGAACATTGACCCGAGAATATCACTGGGACATAATATCGAGAACAAAATATTGATTATTTTTCTAAATCTTAAGTAGGTGAGTAAGTCCAGATTTTCTATACTGATCTACACATATATGTACCTAGGCGGGGCATATATCTCAGGTCTGGGCAAATCTACTCACCTACTCGCTAGCCATATTCTATCAGGGTAAGCTATTTTTAGGGCCTATTGGCCCGGTCTGGCAAGTGGTCAAAGAACCGGTATCCTGTGCATTCAGGAATTGAATGAGCAAGCAAGATGCCTACATCTTGTTTTTATTTTGTCACATTTGCTGTATGTTACAAAGACAGAGATAAAATATTAGCTTATGTCTTCTCACAATTTGCTGCTTATTTTATCCTGGAGGTTGAGGTTTACTTTTCTTTCTCTGACTGCAAAGTGAAAGGCTTTTGTTAAGTGAACTCAATGACAATCTCCTATACAGGGTATAAAATGAAAGGCTTCAGGATGTCAGATTTATTTCTAACAAACAACATTTAAATAGCTTGTAAATTAACTGTGCAGATATTTAAAAAAAAAATAATAGTTAAGAAAAAAATTGTTTGTAATTTTTTGTTATGGAAACAAACATTTCAATAGGTTCAAACAAATCAGAACACTTTACTCAGTGATGTGCAAATGATAAATGTGTTTGCTGAAACCCAACTTCCACACATCATTGTTTATACACTGTACAATTTTATCAGTAAAATGGCATGTTAGAGGGAATGTTTGTGGCCATTTCAATGGAAAATGTGCTGTCAGTATATAACCATGTGCTACTATATCATGCTTTAGTAATATATTTATTAAAATTGAGAGTTTTTAAACATGAACTGAGAAACATTCCAGACCTGCCTTGATGGGAATGTTATTAGTGAACTAAGAGGCAAGTCAGGCGTCATGTGTCTCCTATATGTGGGCTAGATTCTTATACATGGAGCAAATGTTTAGTCTATTAAATCAAAAAGGAGTTTTTGTACAGCAGACATGCTGAACTCATATAATTGAACGTGCTCTCATATGTGATAATAAAGAAAAAGGCAACTCTGTAAAATAAAATATTTGCCTTGAATCTCACATTGATAAAAAAAAGAACTATTGACGGACAGAATGCAGAACAATGCCATACATTCACCCCAGTACAGAGATCTGGGCCTAAATCCATCGTTTTTTTGCTCGCCATTCCAGTTCGGACCCAGCCATATGCAAATCAGTCTTTACCCTGCGCCCAATGGGAACAGTCCAGCCCGAACTGCCAGGCCAGGTCCTCCCTGGACTGGAAACAAGCATCCTAGGACCGGTTTTGAGGTTTCACCCCTCTTCAGTCAGAATAGCTCAATTCCAGTGGCAAGGAGAGCATGGGACTCACGTCTGAGCATACCCGTCCCACTAGGGGTGACACATGCAAAAAGAACTATTGATGGACAGAATGCAGAACAATGTCATACATTCACCCCAGTACAGAGATCTGGGCCTAAATCCATTGTTTTTTGCTCACCATGCCATTCCAGTTTGGAATTGATTAAACCCAGATCTGTGACTGGGGGTGAATGTTTTGCCATTGTGCAACATTCTGTCCATCCTCTTGTGTGTTTTGCTGTTCACCCTATGTGAGAAGGGTATGCCCAGACGTGTGTCCCGTGCTCACTACGCCACTGGAGTCAAGCTATCGTGGCTGAAGACGGCTGATAGCCAGAAACCGGTCCTAGGATGCTTGATTCCGGTCCAGGAAAGACATGGCTTGGCAGTTCGGGCTGGACTGTTCCCATGAGGCACAGGATCAAGACTGATTTGCAAATGGCCATGTCTGAACTGGGGTGGCTTGGTGAGCAAAATAACAATGGATCAAACCCAGATCTGTGACTGGGGGTGAATGTTTTGCCATTGTGCATCATTCAGTCCATCATCTTGTGTGTTGTTCTGTTCACCCTATGTGGGAAGGGTATGCCCAGACGTGGGTCCTGTGCTCACTACGCCACTGGAGTCAAGCTATCCTGGCTGAAGACAGCTGATAGCCAGAAACCGGTCCTAGGATGCTTGATTCCGGTCCAGGAAAGACATGGCTTGGCAGTTCGGGCTGGACTGTTCCCATGAGGCACAGGGTCAAGACTGATTTGCATATGGCCATGTCTGAACTGGGGTGGCTTGGTGAGCAAAATAACGATGGATTAAACCCAGATCTGTGACTAGGGGTGAATGTTTTGCCATTGTGCAACATTCCGTCCATCATCTTGTGTGTTTTGCTCACATTTATAGGCCAGTTTATGTGTCAAGTGCATTAAAATTAGGGCAAATTATTCAAGTCAATAGTCCTGAAGGTCTGGTAACATTGTTTTGATTTTTCGAGGCCTGTATCTTAACTCGTTCCGTGCGCGTGTCGGCCAATGGCCGTTGGGAGCACTACCTGGCTAGTGCTGCGCACGTCCATTGGCCGACGCGGCCCCGCCCACTCATTAAAAGTCCCACAGCGGAATTTGCTCTGCAGTTAACGGGTTAAAGGTACGTAGATGTGGAGTTAGGCATAGTAAATCTATGCTTTCCTACATGCACTTTCAATACTTTGTGCCTCGATAGTCTGTCCTGGACAGCTTTGTGCCCCACTATTCTTGAGGTTGATATTCAGTAGTACAACCCTTGCATTGAAATGTTTGAGGGACTGCATTACAATTATATCCATCTACCTACTGCTCCTGGCTCCCTATTGAGTGTCCAAAATAAAACTATAACTGCATAAGTTTGTACATTAAACCAATATACATTTATTTTCCAATACCTGTTTTTAAGTTTAGGCTTGTTTCAGCCACAGCTTCGAAAGACACCCTGGCTTATACAACTGGAGCAGCTGGCAGGGCATTGTCTGGTAGCAGCCTTGAATCTCACCTTAACAGGCTCATTGGCAGCACAGGATTAGGAAATGCAGTGAGGGATGGCTCTACATAGTCACCAGTTCAGCACCCAGGCTGGGACCTCCGATGCCCAGCACTGACCTTACTTCCACCCAGCCTGTGCACGTATCCAGTGGTTAATTTGTAAAATAAAAAAGTGCTGGGGCTCTCCTCAGGAGGCATCACTAACAAGAGAAATGTGCTGGTGCAAATTGCCTCCTGACTAAAGCCCCAGCACTTATTATTCCGGAGAGGGTGTGGCCTAATGGCTAGAGCTGTCGATTTTGCACCTTTGGAACCGGGTTCGAGGCTCGGCGTGGCTCAACATCCTGTGATTCTGTGGAAAATCAAGTGCCTTACAAATGAGTGTGTCCTTAACTGGTGCTATAAGCACCGGTGCTGAGGATTAGGTGCCGGTGCTGAGCACCAGAAAGCACCTGCTCAAATTAAGAAGTGTGTATTGATCTCTTTTACACAAAAAAGTCAAGAAAACAGAGATATAGGCAGAAACGTAGTCACACACTCCACACATGCCTAAGACAGACTTCCATCACACCAGCCATGGAGGGAGATCAGTGCTTCATTTTCTACAACATATCTGTCTCCTAATCAGGTCAAATTCCTAACACTCTCAGTGTGACGGGCAGCTCTGAGCTACATTTCTCTGCATGATTAGCTTGTCCAGATCTGTTAATCGCAGTGATGGTGATGCTTTGAGCTCAGACTGAGGATGTTGCACTCTTATTGACATCACTTTTAAAAATCAGGTGCTATGACAACTTCCTCGGTCACTTACTGTGTCCAGTTTGCACTGGGTCTTTAAGCCACACCACTGTTAGACTTCACCAGCCACAGCTGTTCACAGCTGCTCTTTGTCATCTTCCATTTTGATAGTCCAGCTGCTATCACTGTCCACAGATCACGTTGCGGATATGTTTGCCCCATAGGCAACAAAACTACCTCCACCAATGACTTTCACAAAAGCTGATGTTATTTCAAGCTCAACCCATCTCTTTCTGAGCATTCCACTGACACTGATATATATATATATATATATATATATATATATATATATATATATATATATATATATAGATATATTACCTACTGGCGATCGCCAGTAGGTAGTTATAGTTAGGATTGTTTTCCATAGGGAAATCGCAACATTCTATTGGGAATAACTTTGGCGCCGGTTGAGGAATCTGCCTGAATTGTTCCTCAGCTTTGCCTCGCGGCTCTCCGCTCCTTCCCTGAAAGTTTGGGGGGGATTCGTCAATCGGGGGCCGAGATAAAAGGGGGGTCCCAAAACGTGTTTTCCCCATGTTAATTTCCATCGGGCGGTCGAACTCACTTTTAGCTCGAACGGCTGAATGGATTTCCACCAAACTTGGCAAAATTGTAGGGACTGGTAGCCCTATGTGCCTTTGCTATGTCTCAAGATATGTGCTCCAGTGGATTTTGAGTAATTTAGGTTAAAAAAAAAATATATATCTATAGGCGCGCCCCGGTACGCGTACCGGGCGCGTCACACGAGTTCGCGAGCGGAAAGCTGATTGGCTCTCGGGTGTCTGTAAACATTCCAAATAGTCCGGAGCAGCCGCCATCTTGTGTCTCGGTAGGATCGAGACACAAGAGGTGGCAAAAAACAAAAGGGCAAATGACCAAAAGGGAGCAGGGTAGACCCCCCCTGACCCCCTAGGTTTGATGTGGGGGCCATAAAAGGCTCCGCGGGGCAAAAAAAAAAAAAAAAAAATGTTTTAATTTTTGCGGGGGGAGCGCCTGGTACGCGCACCGGGGAGCGTACCGGGGAGCGTAGCATGGGGAAAACCCAGTTCATTCACTGCGTCACCTCTATGACCCTTTCTTGCGTCAATACGTCCCTTTTGCATACATTACACCTGACGTAGGTATAATGTGGCGCAGGGGTTTACAAAGTGACGCATCTACCTAGATGCGTCACTTTGTAAATATGACTGAATAAGGTGCATTTTTAACAGCACTGGTGCGTCACAAAAAGTGACGCACCGGTGGCGTAAAAGTGACGCATGGCCTCATAAATGAGGCCTTCAGTCTTCTACTCATGCGTCATATTAAATATATGACGTATTATGTCGCAAGTACTTTTAGATACGTCAGTATTTCAGACGAATCTGTAAGCGCAAAAGTGATGCATTGCTGGAGAGTGTCACAAAAATGATGCAACTCCAGCAATGCATCCTTTCACATGGGGCCAGGCCCCCTGTGAAAGGGCCTGCATCAGTCTTACGCCTGCTGTGAAACAGGCGCAAAATTTGGACGCAACAGCATCATAAAAGTGACGTAGTGATATCTCATAGATTTTACTGCGTCACCTGTACGACCCTTTCTTGCGTCAATACGTCCCTTTTGCATACATTACACCTGACGTAGGTATAATGTGGCACAGGGGTTTACAAAGTGACCCATCTACCTAGATGCGTCACTTTGTAAATATGACTGAATAAGGTGCATTTTTAACAGCACTGGTGTGTCACAAAAAGTGACGCACCGGTGGCGTAAAAGTGACGCATGGCCTCATAAATGAGGCCTTCAGTCTTCTACTCATGCGTCATATTAAATATATGACGTATTATGTCGCAAGTACTTTTAGATACGTCAGTATTTCAGACGTATCTGTAAGCGCAAAAGTGATGCATTGCTGGAGAGTGTCACAAAAATGATGCAACTCCAGCAATGCATCCTTTCACATGGGGCCAGGCCCCATGTGAAAGGGCCTGCATCAGTCTTACGCCTGCTGTGAAACAGGCGCAAGATTTGGACGCAACAGCGTCATAAAAGTGACGTAGTGATATCTCATAGATTTTACTGCGTCACCTGTACGACCCTTTCTTGCGTCAATACGTCCCTTTTGCATACATTACACCTGACGTAGGTATAATGTGGTGCAGGGGTTTACAAAGTGACGCATCTACCTAGATGTGTCACTTTGTAAATATGACTGAATAAGGTGCATTTTTAACAGCACTGGTGCATCACAAAAAGTGACGCACCGGTGGCGTAAAAGTGACGCATGGCCTCATAAATGAGGCCTTCAGTCTTCTACTCATGCGTCATATTAAATATATGACGTATTATGTCGCAAGTACTTTTAGATACGTCAGTATTTCAGACGTATCTGTAAGCGCAAAAGTGATGCATTGCTGGAGAGTGTCACAAAAATGATGCAACTCCAGCAATGCATCTTTTCTTACCCTTCCACACCCCCGTTCCTTTTCTACATTTTGTTTGAATAACCACATTCCCCATGTTCACTCTCCTTCTCCTTACTTTCGTTCCCAACACTCACCTTCTTTCAGTCCCCCTACTTCACTTCCTTTCTCCTCTCATACTTTTCTGTTCTTTCTTACTCATTTTCCTTTCATTTATCAATGCACTCCACTTCACTTACTCTTTTTCATTTTTTTAAGAATATAGCTCTTTGATGAGAATTGGAGGTAGTTCTGAAAAGAACTTTTTTTTTCTTCTTTTTTCTTTTTTTAGAACTACAACAAAAACAGGGAATGGAAACTGCTCAGCAGGAGCAAAAAAAAAAAAAAAAAAGAAATTAGGGCTGGTAACGGCAGTGATGGTTCTCCAATGCTCGAACCATGAGCAGAACACTTTGCTCCCCACAGGAAAGTAGCTGATCACAGTATCTGCATTTAAGGGCGCCTTTGTTAAATGCAGGCTGAATGTTCGGAACCTGCTCTTGTGATCTCCCCCTCACCGATGGTGTTCGTCCTCCGGTTGATGTAGAGGCCCCATCACTGGGAACCTTTTGTGCCAGAGCCCTGACACTTTCCCGGGCAAAATTCTGGGGGTGCCTTCTCTCCACATGGCGAATCATTGTGGAGTTCCCAAAAGAATATTTTTTATTGGGGTTACCCCGTGACAGGACTGTGTGACAGATCCTGCACTCCACTTTTGGAGCATTTACCTTCTTCTGGTGATCAGGTATGGAAAAAAAATTCCAGATGAAATGTTCTTTGTATTTTGGCTGAGGAGGCTCTTCATCGATGAATTCATTGGAGTCATCTTCACTGCTGGATGGTCTGGCAGCCATGATAATCCAAGATATCCAACAAAGAACCGAGAGCAAAACAGGCAGGTCTTTCAGTCACAAAAGTGAAAGAAGAAGTGAAGAAAATGGGTGGGGATTTATTCTTTATAAAAAAAATGTTAGTAACCAATGAAAAGTGCTATTTTCAGGTCACATGACCCGACGCGCTTACGCTGCGCGCCCCGAGGCGCTTACGTAGCGCGTTCGTATGTGCGTGGGTGCTTCCGGGTGCGCTTACGCCGTGCGTATCACGCAGACGCGGCTACGCGATACGTTACGATGTTGTTTTCGTTCGCGGCAATAGCGCTAACGGGACGCTCACCGGTACGCGCCCCGGGGAGCACCGTAACATTGCGCTTACCGGTGAGCGCACCGGTACGCGCCCAGGGAGCACTCCGTTTTTAAAACTATTACATAATTATACAATATAAAATTCAATTCAATATCACATTTCATACCTATAGAGATTTGCTATTAAAAAACCTATGAAATTCACTGAAAAAACCAAAGGTTTCACACCAGTTATAGTTAGGAATTAGCATTTAAAAAACCTATTAAATTCACTGAAAAAAACATAGGTTTCACACCAGTTATAGTTAGCTGGAAGTTTTACTCGCATAAAACCATTGAAATTCCCACGTTATAGTTAGTTGGACTCACTATAACTTGCGCGTGCAATGCACTGCTGATGACGTCACATATTACATCACTCATGACATGGTCAGTGACATCACTCATGACATCACTGATGACACCATCCTTGTGACAGAGTTACAGACCTCCTTTCACTATAATGAAACCCTTGAAACACATATTCAAAAATAGAAACTAAAATTTTCCAAAAAATGGAGATACCCATACCAGTTACAACAACCAATTCAGTAATTCCACCATCTATATACACATCCACTCATTCACCAACAGTTCTATGTAGTCACTCATACATATACTCACTCATCATATGTAGTGATACCGACAGTCATCCAAAAGATACTGTCACACATACTCACACATGAAAATAAACTATTAAACATCCATTTATTTGCATATACAGTTATACACACACTACCACTTTACTTTTAAGGAAACTTACACATACTTACTCTCTTAAACAATCACTTATAGAAACACATACTAATTTAAACAGGAACTCTTACAATCCCTCACTCTCACATATACTCACTTATATACATCAATATTCACATATACTACATTAAAACATATGTAGTTACTGATAAAGACACTAGTGAGACAGTCATTCACTCACTAACACACACATATACATACTCATCCACCCATACAGTCCTGCACATATGCTGTCTTCAAAACACATACAAAGAGAGAGTCAGTCATTCATGCATCTATGTGCTAAGTAATACCCCCACTAAACCATACAAACACTCATACTGATACCAAGAAAAACATCTAATAACCCATATGCATACACATGTACCTGAGAGAGCGCCATTTGCAGAAAATTTGTAGGGGTGCATCATATGTACAAGTAGTCAGCACCCGTATATATAGAGGATTTTAACCATGTTTAGATGCAATGTGGGATGGAGAACTAGAGCAACTGGTATTAGAAATCTGAAGAGCCAGGGTTATGAATTATTTCCACATTTTGTCGTGCAACATAGAGATGTAGTTGAAATGAAAGCTTTCACTGATGAGAAGCGTGTTTAAACAAGCACTATCGTGCATTCAGATTTGCTTGTTGAAATGTATAACTGTGTCATTTATACTCGATAACCAGTTTAAGTTAGAAATGCATTTGCTTAAAGTTAGAGGCCTATAGAATTAGAGTGAATTGTTCATGTAAACGTTGGGCCTATACCCATGCAGAGGCCTAGTTCATGGAAATTGTGCAGGCCTGTTTGAAATAGTCTTGCTTAGCATTTAGCTGTGGAAATGTTTTATAAAGATGCTTTTAGAAAACTTTGCAACATTTATAGAATGTGAGCCGAATAGTATGTATTTCTTTGCAGGTGCATCACCAAGCCGATAGTAGAGTAGAAGGGCCCATTGTGTATGAGAGTTAGAAATGTTAGACTCAGACATGGAGGAGTAGACCAGGAATTTGAAGATATAACTGGAAGCGACAGAGAGTCTGAGACCCAAGGACGTCTGCACGGACAAGGATGGACAAGTGCCATGGTGGAAATTTCCAGAAATTAACACCTTCGAGAGGGGCGTACCTGAAGGCGTGTCGTTCACATTTTGGGGTTTCGTATTAGGGACAGCACCCCGAGGGTGGAGGCAGAGCAGATGGGCTGAGGAGCTAGAGAGAGCGGTTGGATGGCAAAGAGCTTAGCTAGGATTGAGAATTATACCTGATTCAAGAGAACGTGAGTGAACTTCTTTGGAAGTCACCACGGCTGACACCTTTTGCTAGGTTGGGCTGTTGTTGAGTAGGGATGTCACTTAGTATAGAGTAGGGACAGACTAATTTGAACTTATGTCTATTATCCCAATGAGTACTAGAACCCAGGTTATAGCAATATTGTTTAGTCTGATGATTCTGGAATTGATTCTCGTATTGTTCATTAGTCGCCTGAGGCTTTTCCGTAGGATTATGTTTGTATTAGTACCCGTTTACCTTTTGAATCTCTTGCTGAGATGCTGTACCTTCAATTGTTTTTGGTTATGTAATAAACCTTCAAATGTAGTCCTTAGTCAGTGGTTCTTTGGGGGAAGCAATTGGGAATCCTGGAATTAAATTGAAAATTGTGAACAGGTTGCCTTAATCACTCTATGACAGGTAAAAAGGTTCAGTCGACCTGAGACGGGATTCCGGAGTATGGCAAGTAGACTCTAGAAGTTGAAATCCCGCCTTTCCAGTTGGTAGCAGAGGATGGTTTATCTTCTGGAGTGAGGGCAATCTAGAAGTAGGTTGAGATTTCCCGAGGCCCATAGAGAAACAATGAAGAGTGCCCAGAAAGCTGCGGACGGTTGGCGTTCCATGGAAACTGACGGAGAGTGACAGTGCGGCAGAAAGCAGCAGGTCGGAGGAGAGTGAGTATGAAAAGGGTCATGCGTTGTTAGATTGC
Organism: Lissotriton helveticus; assembly: GCF_964261635.1. Classification (NCBI taxonomy): domain Eukaryota; kingdom Metazoa; phylum Chordata; class Amphibia; order Caudata; family Salamandridae; genus Lissotriton; species Lissotriton helveticus. The sequence goes on from NC_136071.1 coordinate 184,896,288, forward strand.
GGTTATGTTGTGTTGTTGTGTTGTGTTGTCTTGCGGAGTTGAATGCCTGTAGTGTGAAAGGAGAACAGGTTGTGAGCGCGCGCAACCGGAGAAAATCTTAAGCTCAGAGAGTTTAAGTGGTTCGGGTGTATCGAACACCCAAAGTAATTGTCGACCATTGTTAAGGGGGTCATGAGGTACCATTGATCGCCCGCAGGACCGAGATAGGGGGAATTAATGTGTGAGTGCGTGGGTAACAGACGCTGGTCGGAAGTTGCCGTGAGTTGTAACCTATCAGTTGAGGCGATTGTCCGGTCGTTCGCGGACAGACATTTGCCAGGTTGGTGACAATTACAGTTAGACTGTGGACGTACAGTCAGGGAAGTGGTTGCTTGGTCGGAAGTAACCATTTTTCAGTGTATGATTGGGACGCATGCGAGACCGCGAGACGAGCGGAGAAAGGAGGGGAACTGCTGCGAAACGGAGGCGAGTGACGTCAGAAAGAGCTGCGCTGGGATTGGTCGGCTAGCGTGGAGCCGCGCTGGGATAGGGCGGTTAGTGAGAAGCCGCGCTGGGATTGGTGGATTGTCATCAGGAAGTTAACGAGTGCAGTAAACAAGAAAACGTTGTGAATTTTCATCATGAAATGTTTTAAAGTGTTGCGGAAATGTTTCAAGGGGGCGACAACAAGATAGAACCTCGGGGTGGGGAGGAGGCTCCACCCGAGGATACTCCAGCTTATTATATGGCAACAAATGTTGGGTTACACACCATATTGTGGCTTGGTACCTGGTGTAAGATGACAGACGGAAGCGAAGAATTGACATTTCCTAAATATGGAACGTTTAGACTAGAGGTGTTGTATCAGTTGAAAGCGATTATGGCTGCGTTGCGACCTTTGCCCAGACCAACACAGTTTGAAGCACTAAATGCATGGATCAGGGCAGCCCATGAACGGAACAGAGACAGGAGACAAGAAAGGGTGAAACGATCAGTTAGGGCGGTTCAAGATGCGAGATGGGATGCATTGGCCAAAAGGTGGAGGGTACAGACCATTGAAGGGGATAGGTTGTACCCGTTGCTGGAAAATACAGGGGATGCACAGAGGAAAAGTACGGAGGATGAGGACAGTGAAACAGACAATAGCCTAATAGAGAGGCTGTTGTCAGAGAGACCACCTCCAAACAATCCCGAGTTGGGGGGCACGCCAACATCAGCCAAGAACTGGGAAGTTTCTGAAGGGGATGGTGGGGTCAAAATGGTGAGTGGTTTGAGTACCTCAGGGGACAAGTTTTGCCCAGTGGAGGGAGAAAAGGCACCTCCACCTTCCCCAGTGGCGAGAGTAGTGGGAAGATTTACAGTACAAAAAGTTCGGGTAGAAGAGGGCGTCAACTCTCAGAAACTGCCAGATGCTCTTACGGTACCGGTTACCATAGGTCCCATAGTATCAGTGTACAATCCAGAACAGAAACAATGCGAGAGTCCGCCACAAAGAGAGAGCGAGAGATGTGTCAGTGAGGACAGGAGTAACGTGGCGGATGGGTGGTGGCAGTTACCAAAGCCCGTAGAAAGAAGCACTCCTTTGGCAGCATCAGCAGACTCCTCAGAAGAGCAAATGGGTTGGAGAGGACCAATGGATCTGAGGGGACCGCGGCCGAAGTCGATGAGAGAATTAAGGCCAGATTTGAGAACCTGGGATACCATTGTGGACACTCAGAGCGATAGTTCGAGGAATGTGTTTGGGTCTGAGAACCAGGAGAATAGGATGGAGTCTCACTGTGTGCCTAGTGAAAGCAGGCAGGAATGGGCTCGCGAAGGGGTGGGGAATAGGGGGCGCCCCACCACACCTCTGGCGACAATAGACAAGAGTGGGACCGGGAAGGTTGGGAAAACAGAAGTGTTCCCCCTAACACACCTGAAGAAAACAGACGAGAGAGTCAGGACTGTGGCGGGAGGGACTCTAATGGGACTTCTAGTCAAGGTACATTGAGGGCTGCAATTAAGGCACGAAGGATAGATGTGCTGAGACTAAAATCAGAGGTGGAGGAAATAGTGGAAGGTACATTGCCACTAGAAAGAATAGAACTCTATGAACCAGATGAGCTGTTGTTTGTGGCTAAAGATGTTACCCGGAGGGCTAGGACAGCTCATGAGAAACTCTCTGAATTAGCAAGCAAGTATGCAGTGGATTTGGCAAAGACAAAAGCACTACAGGGTGGCCATAGATTGCAATACTCGGACCAAGACCTGGAAGAGAAGAGGGTGATCGGATTGAAAACCCACATCAGGGAACTGATTGTGGGGATCTGAACGTGGTCCAATTTGGAGAAGTGGGAAGAGAGGTGGTCAAAGAAAAAGACGGTTAGACGAAGTGTTATTGAGACTTCCCCGGGAGGAGGACTGATGCATACAGAAGCGTACCCCTTGCGGGAGGTGGCTCATGGGGGTTATGTACATGTGCCCTGGAGTAGGGGAGATCTGGCTGCCTTTACGAACACATTTCCAAAATTGCGTGAGAGTCCAGTGGAATGGTACAAACAGGTAGAGAGGTTCGTTAAAATCTCAAAGGTGTTGTGGATTGATTTGAACACGCTGTTTGACATTGTGGTGCCAGGTGATTTGTGGATAGCGTGTAAGGTCAGTGTTGAATGGCCCACCGCAGAGCCAGAGCGAGATGCTGCCACAAATGGACCGTCACCCAGGGTGATGGCAAAGTATGAGCAAGCGATCACGTGGCTAAAAACTAAAGTACCTCCACAGGACATTGACTGGGTGAAAATAGATCGGACTAGGCAGGAACCAAAGGAGACAGTACATGAATATTATGAGAGATTATTGCAGATTTTCAAACAGTATAGTGGATTAGATGTTATGGATCCAAAGGACATGGGATAGTTTGTATCCAAGTTTGTCCTGGGACTGAGGCCTGATATTTGTCTCATGATACAGCAACATTTAATCTGTTGGCAAAACAAGCCTCTGGATGAGATCTTGAGGTATGCGAGGTATTGCAGTGACGAGATAGACTCGAAGACAAGAAAACTTAAGGATAAACTGATGTTAGTACAGATGCAATCAGGAGGACAGGGTCAGTCAAGCAATGGCACGTTGGGGAGGAAATCAGGGGGACAGAAAAGGGACAACGAGGAGGGTCCGAGACCAAGGATAGATATAGCGACCCTGAAAAAGACGACCAAGTGCCATCAATGTAATGAGGTCGGGCATTGGAGACGCGAGTGTCCCCATAACCCAGACAATCAGGTACAGGAGGAGGAGGAGGAAGTCCAAGCCCCTCCAGTCCGGAAGGTAACGGTGACAAAATACCAGACGACTAAAGGGGGGACTTCAGCCCCTAGGGCTCCGGTTCCCCAGCCGCCGAGGATATCAGCAGGGAACAAGGTTTACAAGCAGATGCCTTTCATAGTCGAAGGGGACGAGTGTTATTACTCTGACCCAGTGACAGGACGGTACCTGAATGGGGAGGAGGGCTGTACACTTGGAGCGGTGCTGGAGGTAGATCAGAGAGGACCATTTGTGGAGGCAGATGTAGATGGACATCCCACCACCTTTTTGGTTGATACTGGTGCTTCTCGCTCTACTGTGCGATCTGCGGTAGTTCCCAACTTACCCCTTTCAGGACAAACCATCCAAGTTGTAGGAGTCGCAAACAGGAGAATGACAAACCCCCTGACCGAGCCAGTCCCTGTGAAGATCGGAAGTTTCAGAGATAGACACCAGTTCGTAGTGTGTGATTCCAGTCCCGTGTGCCTGTTAGGAAGAGACCTTTTGTGTAAACTGAATTGCACCATCTATTGTACCCCAAAGGGAGTGGAACTACAGACTAACGATGACGATGCTGACTTTAAAGTTGCAAATACGCATGTGTGCATTGAATTGTACCCTGCTTTGACGGTGGAGGAACTCCCTTGGGATTTGAGAGATTCAGTCTCACCGGAGGTTTGGGACTTTACAGGGGAGGAAATCGGATTGATTAAAGGAGTAGAGCCGGTCAGAATTCAAGTAAGACCGAATGCAGAATTCCCGAGAACACCCCAGTATAAGTTGACCCCGGAAACACTTGCAGGAATAAAACCCGTGATTGAGTCCATGATTAGGCAGGGAATCCTAAAGGAGGTTATGGGCAGTCCCTGTAACTCTCCGATAATGGGTTTGCAGAAACCTAGTGGGAAGTTTAGGATTGTGCAGGACTTACGAAAGGTTAACAACATAGTTGTTCCATGCTGTCCAGTGGTACCGAATCCATCAGTGATACTGTTTCAGATACCGTTCCAAGCTGAATGGTTCTCTGTGATTGACTTGTGTCAAGCCTTCTTTTCCATCCCATTACATGAGGAGAGTCCATTTCTTTTTGCGTTCAAAATAGAGAGCCGCGTCTTAACATGGTGTCGTATCCCTCAAGGGTATACAGAGAGTCCATCAATCTTTAATCAGTTGCTGAAAAGGAATCTTGAGAGTCTGTTACTGCCGCAGAACTCTGTTCTCGTGCAGTACATAGACGACCTCCTTGTTGCGTCAGACACCGAAGATGCTTGTAGGATTGACACCATTGCCTTGCTGAACCATTTGGCAGAGAATGGACACAAGGTATCCCCCAACAAGTTACAGTACTGCCTATCTGAAGTGCAGTATCTGGGTCACAGAATAGAGAAGGGAAAGAGAAAGGTGTCGCCTGACAGGATTGAGACGATCATGAGAATGACGGTGCCCTCAACTCAGAGAGAGGTCAGGATGTTCCTAGGCATGGTTGGCTACTGCCGACAGTGGATTGCTAACTTTTCCCTGAAGGCGAAACCATTGCAGAAACTGACGCACAAGGACGTGAGTGATCCGGTACCATGGGACACAGATTGTATGATGGCCTTTCTCGAGCTGAGAGAGGACTTGTGTCGCCCTCCGGCTCTGGGAATGCCCGATTACACCAAATCGTTTGCATTGTTCTGCAGTGAGAGGGAGGGGTGTGCTTTGGCAGTCCTAGTGCAGGATCATGGAGGAGTCCGTAGACCAGTTGCCTACTTCTCGGCTACCTTCGATCCAGTGGCCGCAGCGTTGCCCGGATGTCTCAAATCCGTTGCTGCAACAGGTGTCAGCATTGAAAGATGTGAAAGTATTGTAATGGGATATCCACTGACTGTGCATGTACCTCACTCTGTGGAATTGTTGATGACCAGGACCAAGACGCAGCACTTGACTAACAATAGGCTCACACGCTACGAGCAGGTTATACTTGCTGCGGAGAATGTGACTCTCAGGAGGTGCTCTGTCTTGAATCCTGCTACCTTGTTGCCATTACCTAATGATATAGAAGATGATTGGGAAGACCATGATTGCCTTGATGTGACTGAATTATGCACCAAACCTAGACCGGATATTGTTGATGAGCCATTGGCAGACCCTGATGAAATTTACTTTGTGGATGGCTCATGTGTAAGAGACAATACTGGTCAGTTGAGAGCAGCGTTTGCTGTCTGTACTATTTCTGGAATAATTGAAGCAGCCTGCCTGGAAGGAGTACACTCCGCGCAGGTGGCTGAGATATTTGCGTTGACGCGTGCCTGTTTCGCAGCCAACGGGATTCGGATCACCATATTCACTGACAGCCAATATGGATTTGGGGTGGTTCATGACTTCGGTCAATTGTGGTCTCAAAGGGGCTACATGACATCATTGGGCTCCCCAATCAGGAATGGCGAATTTATCAGGTTATTGCTGGAGGCCTTGCAAGGTCCTGCAGAAATAGCTGTGGTAAAATGCACAGCCCATACCAAAGGTATAGATTTTGTGACAATGGGGAATCGTTATGCTGATGAAGTTGCACGATATTGTGCGGAGCAGGGATACTCCTTTACTGAACAAACAATTGAGGGACCAAAGGAAAGAACCGAACTAAGCATGATGCTTGAGGTGGCAGACACATGGGAAGAGTTGAGAGACATGCAAGGACAGGCGTCCGACTATGAAAGAAGGGTGTGGGAATCATCTGGTTGTGTTAAAGGAGATTTGGACATGTGGGTTTCGGCTGATGGAAGAGCTGTGTTGCTGAATGAACTGGTGAGTGCAATGGCACGTCAGATACATGGTCCTGTGCATCTGGGAAGGGATGCGATGATGCGCGTGTTCAGGCAAAAGTGGTACAACCCGAAATTTAGACAGGCTGCGGAAGCAGTATCTCAGAGATGTGTAACCTGTCAACAGCTGAATGTTGGTAAAAGAACACCAGTTACATTGAGTCACATTGGGAGGTCCGGCGGACCTTTCTATAGGATGCAACTGGATTTCATTGAAATGCCGAGGTGTAACCGCCTCAGATACGTCTTAGTGATTGTGTGTGTGTTCTCTAGATGGGTTGAGGCATATCCCACTCGTAGGTGCGATACACTCACAGTAGCGAAACTATTGTTGAGGGAACTGGTGCCACGATTCGGGGTTCCGACCTCTTTGGAATCGGACAGAGGAAAGCACTTTAATAGCGAAGTTGTGAAGATGCTCTGCTCTGCCCTGAACATTGACCAGAGGCTGCATTGTAGCTACCGCCCAGAGGCTTCTGGCATAGTGGAGCAAATAAACGGAACCCTTAAAGCCCGAATGGCAAAAGTGTGCTCATCCACATCCCTGAAGTGGCCCGATGCATTGTCGTTGGTACTAATGAGTATGCATAGTACCCCAGACAGGAGGACAGGGCTCTCACCTCATGAAGTACTGATGGGGAGGGCTATGCGACTGCCATCTATTCCTACAACTGCCTTGCTGAATATCACAGATGATCTGATTCTTGATTACTGCAGGGGACTTTCTGATGTCATCCGTTCTGTGTCCCTTCAGGTGCAGGCTGCTGAAATCCCGGCTTCTAGCGACCTTTGTCACGACCTGTGCCCGGGTGACTGGGTCCTGGTGCGGAAACACGTTCGGAAAAGTTGCCTGGATGTGCGTTGGAGAGGACCTTTCCAGGTTATCCTGGTAACAACCACTGCTGTGAAGTGTGGCGGATTGCCAAACTGGATCCATGCTTCTCATACCCGACGAGTCCCAGCACCCCTGGAAGGAACAGCTCCTCTAGAAGAGAGAAATTCTGACGAGGAAGAAGATCCACAAGAGGGTTCGAGTCAAGCTGTGGGGGTGCCAGTGGAAATTGGGGACTCCCCTAATCAAGCTGAAAGTAACCACGACGACAGTGACACTGAGTCTGCCTCAGAAAGGGGAAGTGGCGATGAAGGTTATCTGAGCGCAGAAGAGGCTGATAGTGGGGACGAACAGGGTGTGCAAACGAGAAGCAGAAGAGCCAGAAGTGCAGAGTCTCATTGGCCCGAGAGACGGAGGCGAATGAACGTGAGATTGGCCTCCGAAAGAGATCTTGCTCCGGTGTCCGAAGAATCAGATCCGGAAGAGGGAGAACAAGAATCAGAGCAAAGGGGTCCAAGAAGGTCAAGGAGGGTAAGAGTACCTTGCCGAAGATACGCCACTCCTGAGTGGACCTACCCTTTTACAAATGCCAGGTGTACTGAGGTCCGGGAGGGTGAGGTCAGTGGCTGTGACCAGTACGATCCCAAACATTAAGTTGGAAGTGATACTGTTGGTACCTGGACTTGAAATTGAAGGCGTACTGACACTCACAATTCCCAATCCCCCTTACCTAAGCAAGATACGTGATTTACTCCTGGATAGACTGATTTTTCCTACATTTGGTCCGGACATACCATCTTATGACTCAGTTGTGCTCCGCATGGAACTTTTAGACTATGTGTTGCAGGCGATCGGAGCAAATATCATTATTGATTATTAAAAGACTTTGAAAAGACTTTGAAAAGACTCCGAAAAGACTTTGTATATAGCTGTTGAAATTAACCTAGAGCCGAGTGGAAGAAGAACAAATTTAGGGACTTTCCAAAGAGGACGGAGAAGGGTTAGGGTTGTCTGCTGTTGAAACAAAAGAAGAACTGAAACGGGGATTTCTGCTTTCCGAGGTGGTTCGAGAGACTCAAATAACAAAGAAAGAGACTTTTGGGTGCTTTCCGAGAGCGAACTACTTTGTGCTGAGACCATGGCGCCTGGAAACCCGAATCGTAGAGCCAAGTGCATAGTAGGCACTCTTTTAGGAGGAGTGATACTCCTTATAGCTATAGTAGTTTTAGTTTCCTATTTTGCACCACATGAACAGGTAGTGAAGGCTGAGGGGACACCGAAACCTACCACCCCTAGCCAGAAAGAAGACAGAGAGCGAAGAGAGAAAGCTTTACTGGCTGCAGAAAGTCGCAGGCTACATACGGATCTGTCTAAGGGAAACTTTGGACAGAATGCATATGCAAAGTTGTTGTATGAATACATTGATGCGATGGATGCGAAGGACTGTTATGTGTGTATGGAACTGCCTGCTTCAGTAGATGAGGGCATTAGATACCATCACCTTCCATTGACATATGGAATTTCATGTAGTTTACTGATTAGTATACTTTATGGGCGAAATCATTTTGAATATTTCTTTTCGAATTATGATGCTGTGTTACCCGAAGTCCCGAATTACAAGCATTTGAACAAGTGGGATTATTATAAGTCAGAGGACAGACTTGGATATTTTTTCATTCCCACACAAGAGCTAGACACCCCGTATGCACACCGACACAACTTGACATGCTTATTATCTGAGACGGAGAAGAAGTTCATTGAGCAAGTGGAAGATAGGTACACGAAGCAAAAACAGCTGCGAGATTCAGGGCAAGGCAAAGTAGATTGGACTGAAGAGGAGAAGCAGCATAAGTCAAGAGGGAGTTATGGTCCAATAGCTCTAGATGAAGTACAGAAAGGGAAGTTGTGCCTTCACCGACCACAGACGTATTATGAAAATGTGTATGTGGGTCATACTACGTGTGAACACACCTTCACATTGGAATATTACACTAAAGATTTCTTGAAGAGCGTGGTGCAGGTGATTCCTACTGTGTATTTTGTTTGCGGAAGGAATGCGTATGTGAGATTGCCACAGAAGTGGTATGGAACATGCTATCTAGCAATTATTTTTCCCAAGATTTATCATACTGAAGATTTTGCACTCTTAGAGGGAGGGCCTCAAAGGAGAGTAAAGCGAGGGGAAAGTGCTGTAGCAATTGTGGGAGATGTGTTCGGAGCAGCGATACCTATGTTGGGGGTCATTTTGAATGATGTGAAAATACGGCGATTGGCAACTGTAGTGGATGAATTGTCAATGAATACAGCTAAGTCACTAGTGTTGGTTGAGGGAGAGATGTTGTCGATCAGGACGATGGTTTTGCAGAACCGTCTTGCGCTAGACGTCATACTAGCGAAAGAGGGCGGAGTCTGTAAACGATTGAAGGTTCAGGAATGTTGCACTTATATTCCAGACAACTCTAAGGATCTGGAAAAATATATAAGCAACATTACGGCAATCCATTACGAAATAGAGGATTTGACTCAAGAGAATGCATGGGAGACGGTTGGCAAGGGATTTGGAAAAGTTGGAAACTGGTTTGCCAATTTGGGAAAGAGTTTCCTTGGGTTTGTACTGAAACCCCTCATCATAGCGGTGGCATGTGTGATTGGATTGTGGGGCTTGGTGAGACTGTACAAGTGTTACAAGTCCAATAGATTGGCGAGATCAATGAGAGCGCAAGAGGTACGAATGGAGAGGGTGCAGGATGGTCAATACCGCAGCTTGAGAGCGTTGGAAATGCTCAAGCGAGGGAAAATGGCCACAAGCTCGGTTTAGAGCGGTTCTTACCCTGAGGATGATGTAAGGGTGGTGATGACACGGGTCATCAAAGGGGGGAACTGAGAGAGAGCCATTTGCAGAAAAATTTGTAGGGGTGCATCATATGTACAAGTAGTCAGCACCGTATATATAGAGGATTTTAACCATGTTTAGATGCAATGTGGGATGGAGAACTAGAGTAACTGGTATTAGAAATCTGAAGAGCTAGGGTTATGAATTATTTCCACATTTTGTCGTGCAACATAGAGATGTAGTTGAAATGAAAGCTTTCACTGATGAGAAGCGTGTTTAAACAAGCACTATCGTGCATTCAGATTTGCTTGTTGAAATGTATAACTGTGTCATTTATACTCGATAATCAGTTTAAGTTAGAAATGCATTTGCTTAAAGTTAGAGGCCTATAGAATTAGAGTGAATTGTTCATGTAAACGTTGGGCCTATACCCATGCAGAGGCCTAGTTCATGGAAATTGTGCAGGCCTGTTTGAAAAAGTTTTGCTTAGCATTTAGCTGTGGAAATGTTTTATAAAGATGCTTTTAGAAAACTTTGCAACATTTATAGAATGTGAGCCGAATAGTATGTATTTCTTTGCAGGTGCATCACCAAGCCGATAGTAGAGTAGAAGGGCCCATTGTGTATGAGAGTTAGAAATGTTAGACTCAGACATGGAGGAGTAGACCAGGAATTTGAAGATATAACTGGAAGCGACAGAGAGTCTGAGACCCAAGGACGTCTGCACGGACAAGGATGGACAAGTGCCATGGTGGAAATTTCCAGAAATTAACACCTTCGAGAGGGGCGTACCTGAAGGCGTGTCGTTCATATTTTGGGGTTTCGTATTAGGGACAGCACCCCGAGGGTGGAGGCAGAGCAGATGGGCTGAGGAGCTAGAGAGAGCGGTTGAATGGCAAAGAGCTTAGCTAGGATTGAGAATTATACCTGATTCAAGAGAACGTGAGTGAACTTCTTTGGACGTCACCATGGCTGACACCTTTTGCTAGGTTGGGCTGTTGTTGAGAAGGGATGTCACTTAGTATAGAGTAGGGACAGACTAATTTGAACTTATGTCTATTATCCCAATGAGTACTAGAACCCAGGTTATAGCAATATTGTTTAGTCTGATGATTCTGGAATTGATTCTCGTATTGTTCATTAGTCGCCTGAGGCTTTTCCGTAGGATTATGTTTGTATTAGTACCCGTTTACCTTTTGAATCTCTTGCTGAGATGCTTGTACCTTCAATTGTTTTTGGTTATGTAATAAACCTTCAAATTTAGTCCTTAGTCAGTGGTTGTTTGGGGGAAGCAATTGGGAATCCTGGAATTAAATTGAAAATTGTGAACAGGTTGCCTTAATCACTCTATGACAGGTAAAAAGGTTCAGTCGACCTGAGACGGGATTCCGGAGTATGGCAAGTAGACTCTAGAAGTTGAAATCCCGCCTTTCCATACCTACTCACCAACCCATGCAGACACTTATACAGAAAGTGGAACAATAATACATATATTTAAATATTTAAACATTACTCACTAATATTTATTTTTCAGAAAGACACACATTCACTGGATGGTGTCATCAGTGATGTCATGAGTGATGTCACTGACCATGTCATGAGTGATGTAATATGTGACGTCATCAGCAGTGCATTGCACGCGCAAGTTATAGTGAGTCCAACTAACTATAACGTGGGAATTTCAATGGTTTTATGCGAGTAAAACTTCCAGCTAACTATACTGGTGTGAAACCTATGGTTTTTTCAGTGAATTTAATAGGTTTTTTAAATGCTAATTCCTAACTATAACTGGTGTGAAACCTATGGTTTTTTCAGTGAATATATATATATATATATATATATATATATATATATATATATATATATATATATATATATATATATATAATAAAAATACATATAAACACACACACTTACACACTTATATCCCTTCTACATAACACACACCTCCCTTCACACAGTGACATGTGCCAATTCGGAAAAAGCGGTTCACAAACCTGAGCACTGCCAAAATGCAGGAGTCTGTAAACAATGATTGAGAGAAGCTGTGGAAGGGCAAAGTACCAGGTTTAAGAAACAAAGGGGCATATTATCAAGGACGGGCGATACATTATCGACGCTTTTATTGGCAGGAAACTGCCGATAAAGCGGCGATAATGGGCTTGATAATATGTTCTATGAATTCCTATCGAAGCCCATGTTAGATGCCTTCACATCTAACATGGGCTTCGATAGGAATTCATAGAGCATATTATCAAGCCCATTGTCGCCGCTTTATCAGCAGTTTCCTGCCGATAAAAGCGGCGATAATGTATCGCCCGTCCTTGATAATATGCCGCAGAGTTTGAGACTGAGACTTGACTGGCCACCTGGGACTCCGTGAAAATCCATAGTAGGCAGGAGGACAGTGCGCGGCTTTCAGGACACAATATTCTTATCGGCACCAACAAGGTTTGTTGCTGGCAGGAAATAATTCTCCTGGGTACTCCAACAGACCTGGAGGTACAGGAATAGCACGAGTTTCTCTTCAGAGCTGCATATACATCTTTTGGATTTTAGCCAGTACATCAGGAGAATTGTGCTGTAAAAATAAATGCCTGATCTCATTTTTTAAATCATCCTATAGGGGGCGGTCCCACTCATTCTTGGGGTGGCTGGCTAACTCTCTCCTCTCTTTATACAAAATGGGACTGGATTTATTACATTTTCTGATCCACGGTTATCCTCCTGTCCTACCAGGACCCACATTACTAATGATTTATCAATATGGGTTCTGGGTGAGTTCTCAACAATATCAATAAATAAACAGAGTGCTAAAAATTCACCCTGCAGATGATTAAAAATCCATAACGAATAAAAGAAGGCAGTCATGTCTGGAGGGGATGCTGATGAGGGATGAAGGGAGGGAGAGGTGATGGTCATGATGCACTTGTTGTCGCTGTGAAAGCCTCCATCACCAAGGGTGGAATTTATCCACAGAATAGTGTTATCTTTCACATTAGGTACTTAAACCCTGCATAAATAGCACTCGCCTTGATATAATAAAAGAACAAGGTAGTGAAAGGATGAGATAAAAATGTCTTCCAGATTTGAGGCCTGCATTCAACCACTTGCTCACCCCGCCACCCCCTCCGCTGGTTCTAATAGTGTCATCCTACCACCAACTCACAGGAGGAAGTGCAAAGGTTGGGTGGGTCCAAGATATGGAGGGAGGCAGAAATCCATTCAGTACTTCTGAGGAGGTGGGATGGGAACACAAGCGCAGGAAGGGAGTCAGTGTGCAGGGAAATAATCACCATAGAGCTGGCCTCAAGAGTGACCAGTGTTCACCAGTGTTAAAGGGTAGTAAGGTTAAAGGATAAAGCCAATAGGTCTCGCTTACGCGAGGTTGGACACTATGCTGCAGAGCTGCTGCCGTTCTGCATAACATGACTTAAAACACATTGACAAAGCCAATAGCTCACGTTGGTGAGTCCTATTGGCTTTGCCAATGCTTGTTTGTCATGTTCTAGTTGGAAATCTCAGTGCCAAGAGTGGCACATTTACAGTAAATTTCGCTGATGCAGATCTGAGAGTATAACAGTTTTCACAGTCGATGCACGAACGCTTGCTTCTAAAAATAGAATGTGATTTGTAGAGCTTGCATTATAGTCTTATGCGCTCGAAAGAGAGGGCATCTGTCAGTGCTGTGTACATGAGGTTCAGAAGCTCCCATTCCAAATTAGCAGGAAAAATGTCATTTTGCTTGCTCACTTTGCAATACTTCTTAAGTTATATGTCTACATGTGTGGGTCGCCTGCTCCATTTCAATCCAAGATCTGCTTCACAGAACAAAACAGATCTAGTTTTGTGTTCGGTACAAAGCTTACTCACTTGTTAAAACATTGTCAGAGCACTAACATGTCTGTCCGTCAAATAACATCAAGGGGTAGATTTACAAGAACTGGTGCATCTCTGCATATCAGCAGAGATCCGCCAGTTAATTTGCGTCCCACAAAAAAACCTTTACGCCAACCTTGGATGCATCGCATTTACAATGCGGTGCACAGTGGAGCAAGGATTGCTGGATGCGTGACGCATCTATTGGCATAAAGGCAACGCATTGCTGGAGTTGTGTCGCAAGCACAACGCAACTCCAGCAATCCTATGGAATGCCTACTTCTATTATGCTGCGTCACTCCTTATGCCTGCTTTTTTGACACAGTGGCATCGTAAAAGTGACTCAGTGAGATCTTGTAGATTTCACTGCATCACTTTTAGGAGGCTGGAGTTGCGTTGTGCTTGCGACGCGACTCCAGCAATGCATTGCCTTTAGGCCAGCCAATAGATGCGTCACGCATCTATCAATCCTTGAGCCATGTTGCGCCGCATTGTAAATGCGACGCATCCATGGTAGCGCAAGGGTTTTTTGCATGACACAAATAAACTGGTGCATCTTTGCTGATATGCAGAGATGTGCCAGTTCTTCTAAATCTGGCCCCTCAGAGGCCTTTTTTCGATGTCGGTCAGAAAGCCTTCAACCTGTTGTCGGAGGCTCTCCGACCGACATCTACGGTTTTGCTTCCGACTGCCGAATTACAATCTAGGCGGTCGAAAGTGAAAATGGCCAGTCATTCCGTCTGGATTCCGACAGGCTCAAGGGGCCCGTCGGCCAGTCGGAACTAGCACGTAATCCCAATAGGACGGCATTTCCACCGTCGGGATTCTGATGTCGGTTTCTCACAGGCTTTCCATGACGGGCATTCCAACATGGAAACGCCTGTCGGAAAGTGACTTTGGGGGCTCCTAGCATGGTACTCCTCTCCCTTCGGCCTCTAGTTGGGGGCCGAGAGAGCTTGAAGCTCCCATAGAGGAATGGGAGTATGTGACCGCACCATGTGCAGTTGCATTGTAATTGTGCTGTCAGGACCGCTGAGCAAAGGTCGTCAGCCCAGAGACCGCGACGGTGTCGGTCGGAGGCAACTCCAATCGACGTCGTAATAAGGCCCTCAGTCTCCTATTGGAACAACTACTTACAATGGACAAAGGATCCGACCTGGTCATGACACCAAATTAACTCTATCTTCTAAACTGCTATGCTGGCTCAATGTAGGGTATCACATCAGTCAGTTTACTAGGGCTGAGAGACACACAGAGTATGGAGTGATGGACAATAATAATAATAGCAACAACATATATAACAGCAATAATAAATGATATTGCTTATTACCACAGATAGATAGATAAAAAACAATTTAGATAAAATAAAATAATCTAGCAGGGCAACAAGACACAGAAAAGTGCCACAATGACAACTTTCACAAAACCATTTTACTAAACAAATTTACCCTATTAAATTCAATTTGCTGCTGTTAATTGTGGAGTCGATTCAATAAACAGAAACAAAGGCAGGGAGGGAATGAATGCCTTTTGTGCTAGTGAAGGTAACAGACACGGGACAGACCAACTGAGCATCCTCAAAAAGGTTTTCTATCCAAACATATATTGTTTAGGTGACTAATGAAGACACCACTGGCAGAAAGCGGTTTAAAAGATATCCAACATAATGTGTCACGATGACAGTAGGGTCCCCAAGCAAAATTGGGCACAGAAGAGAGAAGAGCAGAGGCATATGGCTCTCAGATCCGTCCCCTGCTGACAGCAGCTTCGTTGCAAACACCCTTGTCCCAGGCACCCATGCAATTTTTTTAGATCGAGCCTAGGGTCAGGGTGCGTGTGCTGCTCAGCAAGACTTGTTGTAGTGGAGTAGGGAATAGAAGCCCTGCCCACTCTCAGTCCATATCTGCCATAGGCTTGTGTCATTGTCCCTCCTAAATGCTGGCTTCTGATTCGTAAATAGGCTTGTTATTCCCTCCTTAGTACTGCCTTGTCTTCATTTGTAACCTCCCATGGCTACTGGCCCTTTTACTTTGGTTGTTACATGGTACCTGTTATTTAGTCTTTAAAGACTATCCCCCAGATGCATAAAGCATCCATTTTGCGATTCCTTATTAGCGAAAAATAACGATTCGCTAATAAGGAATTGCAAAATGCAATGCATGAAGAAATCACTTTAAAAATAGCGATTTCTTAAAATTCCTTAATTGCGACTCGCAAATTGCGAGTCGCAATTAAGGAATACCTCCCCATTCATTCCTATGGGCCTAGGCCCATAGGAATGAAAGCGAAGAAATTCTCAATTTGCAAATCTCAATTAGCGAATCGCAAATTGAGAAAGCGATTTCAAGGGTGCAGGGGTGTCCAAAGGACACCCTGTTGCACCCCTGAAATTGTTTGGTGCACATATGTTGCGCACACACATGACCTTTGGGCATGTGTGTGCGCAACATGAAACTTTGAAAAATGCACTTTAGTGCATTTTTCAAAGTTTTTGCAAATTACCATGAAGTTCAACTTCATGGTAATTTGCGCCCCCTATTAGCGAAATCGCTAATTTTTTAACTTTGCTGCATTGCATTTAAGGAATCTCAATGGAATCTCAATTTGAGATTCCTTAAATGCAATAGCAATTTAAGAAATCGCAATTTTGCGATTTCTTAAATTGCTATTTTAGCATTTGGGATGATGCATCTCAAATGCAAAAATACCGGTCGCAAAGGGGCAGATTCTGAGAATCTGCCCCTTTGCGAGTTGATTTAGGCTTGATGCATTGGGGCCTATTTTCTTTATCGAGTTTCTCTTACTGCAGGCACAACGTGCTTTGATTTCATTCAGTCCGTGGTGCCTTCTTTACAACATCACCCTCCCACCCGTTATCCGTGCCTTATTTAATCCTCCGCCCTCCCTCCCGTTGTCTGTGCCTTCTTTACCCCCTCCTTCCCTCCCGTGGTCCATGCCTTCTTTACCCCCACCCTCCCTCCCATTGTCGTGCCTTCTTTACCCAGTTGTCTGGGCCTTCTTTATCCCCCGCCCTTCCTCCCATTGTTCGTCCCTTCTCGTCCTCCCTCCCTCCCGTTGTCCATGGTGCCTACCTATTGGCTAAATGCTAAATAAGGGCCGACGCGTGCATGGCTCACCCCATGGCTCACCCAACTCGTTTTTTTTTTTCATTTACATGGTAAATAATGACGGCCGTGCACAACGAGACCCACGGCTCACCCAACTCGAAAAAAGCATTTGCATTAGGTCTCGCATTTACACGAGTTTGAGCTATTGGCATTGTAAATGACAATGCCTTTTATTTATAGTTTGGTTTTAAAAAAATAAATAAAAGGGATTGTCATTTACAACGCCAATAGTTTAAACTCGCGTAAATGTCAGACCTATTGCATTGCAAATGCTTGTTCATTCCTGCAGTAGGGAGGGAGGCGGGGAGGGAACATGGTGAGGGAAGAAGGGCAACACGAACAACAGAGGATGTGGAGGGGAGAAAAAAATGCTATGATGTGGCCAGCAGCATAGGCAGTGCTTTAAATAGACCGGTACTGGCCGGTACTCAGAACCTGCACTTCTTTAATTTCAAAGGGAGAGTACCTTCACTTCTCAGCACTGCTGCAATACATTTAATGGGAGAGTACCCACACTTCTCAGAAGCAAACAGGTACTCTAAATAGTGAATACCTACACTATATATTCCCATTTAAAGCACTGATCATAGGTCTTTTATTGGTATGGCGGGTGGGGCGCCAACACTGACAACTGAGGGAGGGAGGGTGCGGTCCGGGACAACAGAGGGAGAGAGGGTGGGTGGGTGGCATGAGGGCTACACAGATAAATAAAGGATAGAGGGCGGGTGAGGGGCAGGCAGACAGCCAGGAGAGGAACACGACGGGAAAAGTGCACAGGGGAGCCAGTTGAAAAGATACACTCTGGTAGAGTGCTTAAACTCAGAGAAGAAAATAGCACCTAACAGATGTGCAGTGGAGGGACATGAGAAATGCAACCATGCTCCAGGTGTGGGTCAAACAAACAAAGAGGATGGAAACCTATGGTAACTGGCCAACAACAACCAAGCAAATGAGAGTGACAGTGTAGCCAACAAATGGTATGCAACAGACGGGCTCTAAGCCCCTGTATGTAGAAACAAATTCTCAAAGAGACTGGGCATGCTCTGTCTAGCCAAGACCTAAAAAGGAAGAGGAAAGACAGTGGAAACTAGGTTATAGAATCCGACTTTTTATTATTTTATACAGTGGTGTACTTGTGGCTCTCATTAGCATCTCTACTGGGGCCAGGTTAATGTGGGAATGTAGTAATAGACATATTTTGGGTATATATGAGAGAGAGAGAGAGCGAGACAGAGAGATGGCTAGGAAGGTGGAAATGGAACCAAGATAAAACCAGGAATGTGGAAGTGGAACCAAGATGGGGCAAGCTAAGAGATCCAGACAGGCTACAAAGAAATTGCTCTGCTGTTTCGAACAGGGCAAAGAAAGAGGTGTCTATTTTGTGCCACAGAGAAGTAAGAAAGTTGTGAAAACAGAGTGGAGCAGCAGCTGTGAAATAAGTAGAGCAAAAGCTCATAAGGGTAAAGGATGAGTTGGAGAGGACAATGTGTTCTGTGGTTTCAAAGGGAGGCAGAGAAGAGAAATGAGGGTAACTAACCATGCATGCACTCAATCAGTCAGATAGGCAGTGAACCAGAGATTTTGGGAGCACAAAACACTTGAATGTCTTCAACATTCATCAGATTTCACACTTGGATAGGCCTCTTTCAAATAGCTTAGTTCTGGTCCTGCATAAACACTGATCATATATTTAAGGGGCTAGTGTTCCTTGATGAAATTTGTGACCAGTTTCTTCCAGAATTGAAAAAGGTTTGGGCAGATCTAATCTCTGTGAGGATTTTGTCCGAGATCCTGTCTGAGTGAATAGAGAAACCTGGCTTCTGTGTTTTTCCTTCTGGCACCTTTTGTCTCTAATCTGACCCCTAGAGTGATGCCATCTTCGAGTTCATTGACAAGGTATGTCACACTATCTTTTCAGATTGCCTTGTAGGTGATGCAGTTGGACTTGTAGATGCTACAGACCTGCAGGGGGGTGCAAGTATAGTTCCTTCACCAAGAGGGATATGATGTAACTTCATTGCACCCTAGAGAAGACATGTCACTGTAGGTAGGATGGATTTCAGGGGTGCCAAAGTGATATCTGAGAGACCAGTGAGCGGAGCCTTGCCTCAATCCAGATAGGCAAAGACCAAGGGCCCCATTAGGATGACGGGCGGACTTTGTCCGCCCACCACCCTATCGGTAACCGGGACTGCCTGCCATAAGGGCGGGGGTCCCGTGGGGGCAATTAGGATGCTCCCGCAACAGTGGCGGGCTCATCCAGCATTCCTGTCATTGTGGCGGGCGGCCGCCTGCCACAATGCCAGGAAGGCATGTTGTGCACTTCCATGCACAACATGGCAGGCACCGCGCGTGCCTGCCATGTTGTGCATGGAACTGCTGGGGGGTACCATAGGTACCCGCCATGTGCACCCCCTAACCCCCAGAGTCCCTGGGGACCCGCAATGTGCCCTCCAATGTCTAACACCGCATGCCTTTCCATGGCGGTGTTGCTGCCACGGAAAGGCATGTTCCTGCCTGCATAGTAATATGGTCTAACAGACACCGGCACCATATTAAACCCTTTCCCGCCCGGTCAACTCGTTGACCGGGCGGAAAAGCGGCGGACGGTTTTTCCGTCCGCCGCGGTACCCCCGTCATAGTAATATGGGGGGGGGGGATTGGGTAGCGGGCGGGGTAGGATCATGGGCGGATCGCCACCGCCATGCGGGCGGTGGCGGTCCACCCGTGATCCTAATGGGCCCCCAAGATTTGCACTGGTTCGAAATCAGTTTCTGGAATGAATGGTTTCACTTTTTCCATGATGGAGAACTGATACCTTCTTTTGTCTCCTTGGAGTTGTGCTCTTCGAAAGTGTGGTATGTGTCCAGGGTGAATCCAAGGGCTTTTGCGTTATTTGTCAGCTGGGAGGCGAAGTCATTTAGATTTAAGTGCAGGAGCTAGGACTGATTCTGTGGTTGTTTGGCCTGTTGTCAGACAAGAGTAAGAGGGACGCACGTTTATTTGGGGGAGCCACCTGCAAAAACAGGTAAACAGGACCTTGCAGCTCAGGCGAAAAAAATCAAGATGTATTTAACTCTTCCATCTCTGTTTTCTTCATTTTTTAATTTTCTATTTTCAACTAGGACCTCGTTGAACGCGTACCTTGGAATAGAACCAGCTCATTGACGTGCAGTGTGATTGTTGTTTTTTTGGCTGCAGATTCGTGCGTCCTAAAGGCACCAGAGGGCAAAGTTGTTTCTGAAGGTGCTGTTCTCCACATAGATTATGAATGTAATTGACAGCATCAATAGAGTAGTCAACCTCAAGACCAGCGAGAATATAGATTCCCTCCCACCCCCTCCTTCCCGCCCATCCTGCCAACTCTAATTAATTCAGCAGAATGTGTCGGGTTCAATTACGAAGTAAAAGGAACTGAATGGTTTTTAATTTACTGATGACGAAGCAAAGAACACTCAATTGCCCTTAATATTCAAGAGTCTGTACGACGCTAGGGCACACTGTTCGAGATTACAGAACGCTGTGGTATTTTGGTTTATGGCACAACAACTTTACAGTGCAAATTACATTTAGTGATTTTCAGTTTGCTGCAAAAAATGCAGAATAATACGCGGGCCTGGAAACTGACACAGTGCCACTGTATGTCACATGACATTGGCTCAGTTCACTTCTCACGGCCCCCAGTGAAAAGCAACTATCAAACAGTAGAACCTAAGGTGAGCTGGGAACCCCTGAGTTTACAGCTCTTATTGGAGACTCCCCAGAGCCGATGTCCATTATGGATTTTGAAACAAGTGAGTGTAACTTGTAAATGATGGGGTCCCCAGCAGAATGTCGTGAAGGGGCAATACTAGAATACCTTCCACAAATGCATAGACCTCAGGCTGTGTGGGGGTGCCCAGGAGCATGAGGGGCCCTCTGTTCCTCAGCTGCTAAAGGGCCCTGCATTATACTCCTCTTTGAAACCCCCGGACATCAGCAACTGCCCTGGAAACGTTATTTTGGCGGGAAGGGGTGGGTGGGGGTGGGGGGGGGGCGGTTAGAAGTGCCCATAGTTCTCGGCACCTAACTGCACCCCCCTCCAAGTTTCAGCCCCCACCTCGCATGCTGTGAAAAGGTTTTAGAAGTTTGCAGCATGGGCACCGATTAGGGGTCGTCAGGGGTCTCTGCTGCAACTCCTGACTTGCTCCCTGTGACCCCCAGCACTGCCTTTGCGACCCCTGGCCTCAGGGGTGGCAAATTCAGTGCCAAGAAGACAGGGGCGGCTTTGCTCTCCTTGTTTTCAGCTCATGTTTAATTACTCTGACAGAGAATATTTTTATACTTTTCACTATTAGTGTAATAAAAACTGGAGCGTGAGGTAAGTAATGTTTTAAAATGTAGGTTGTGTGTGTGCGTGCGGGTGAGAGTCTGTGTGAAGAAGGGAGTGTTAATGTGTAAGTGGGATTCAGAGGTAGGAGTGGCATTATATGACATTAAAAGTCAGTGACAATGAGTGAGTCGGGGCAGCCGCGGCCCGTGGAGGGAGTTGCGGTAGGGCAGGGAGGCGGTGCGGGGGATGTGCAGGGTGGGGGGTAATAAAAACTGGCGTATGGATATTTGGAGGTAAGTAAACAATTTGATTAATAAAAATAATTTCGTAGCGTGCCCTGCATCGCAAGGTGCGATGCCGCGCGCTACAAAATTCGTTTTATTAATTAATTTGTTTTATTCCTATGGAGGCCCATAGGAATGAATGTCAATTACCGAATCGGTAAATACCGATTCTGTAAAAGGGGGAAAACATTGAAGGATGGCAGGGTGTCACTTTGACACCCTGTTGCACCCCTCAGTTGTGTATGGGTAAGGGCATATATGTCTGCAACATGGCACTGAAGCAATTTTCATAAAATTGCTTTTTGGGGTGTTTTCGTTATTTACCACCAACTTGTAGTTAGTGGTAAATAACGAATCCTAACATGGGATAAGCACTCATTTAAGTGCTCCCTACATTAGGAATTCGGTAATTTACCGAATCGGTATTTAAGAAATCGGTAATTTACCGGTTCCTTAAATTACCGATTTGGTAAATTACAGAATCGTTAATTTCGGCCCCTACATCAGAAACGCCTATTACCGGTCGGTAACGGCCGAAATTCGTTCATTTCGGCCGTTACCGACCGGTAATACCCTTCCTACATCTGGCCCATAGTTATAATGTAACATCTGTGTTGTCAATTATTGTAATATCACATGGGTTAAAGTCAAGTCACATTGCTTCAGGGAGGATTCAGGGTCAAAGATCATATGATGTCACTTGTTTTGATGTCAATTAAGGCCAAAGGGTGTGTGATATCACTTCCTCTATCTCTGGCATTTTGGTGAATCAACTTTCAAGGTTTGCAGGTCTGCACATGATATTTGCACCGACTTTGCTTTGGTTCTTTTTCTGCATTTTTACGTGGCTTAGGGTTGTAGTCACCACCAATTTGTAACTATAAATAATTGCAGACATAAAAACAAGCACAATTTGTGGTCACTTCTAAATTGTTGTTCTCCTTTTGACACTACAGCTTGGGATCAAATGAGGCTGTGGGTCGCTGGGTGTGTTATAGTTCATGTGTGTTTGTGTATTAGTGTGTGTATTTGCTCTTCATGTGTGTCTGTGTGTTCACTGTATATATGTATGAGAGTCCATCACTATGTGTGTTTGTGTGTGTATGTGCGTGCACAAACCACATGCGCACACTCTTTCTTCTGTTTGAATTTACACTACAATGCAGGTTCCTTTATGTATTTAGCACTACATTTTTCATTTTGAATATGTGTTTGTGTTAGCTGGCATCCTTCCCGTGGTTTTTCCCCTAACATTTTGCCTTCAACCCTCCTGGTTTGGTGGCTTAATTTTTCCTGTCTTTGGGACTCTTTACTACTACTAACCAATGAAAAATTGCTTGTGCTCCCTAATTAAAATATGGGAGAACTGGCTTATACCCAATTGTCAAATTTAATTTACTTGTAAGTCCCTAGTAAAGTGGCACTACCTGTGCCCAGGGTCTGTAATTTAACTAGTGGGCCTGCAGCACTGATTGTGCCACTCACTTAAGTAGCATTTTAAACATGTCTCAGGTCTGCCATTGCAGCCTGTGTGTGCAGTTTGTAAACTGCCATGTCAACCTGGCAAAATAAACCCTCTAAAAGACCCAAACCTTCCTTTTTAATGCATGTAAATTACCCATAGTGTCAGGTTCGCGCTCCGCAGGATCAGCATGCAGCAACAATGCTCCACCTCCGGACCCTCCGACCACCCTGAAGTAATATACACAGGGCAGTCAGACGATACGGTGAGGGAAAAAAACCCATAAAGGGGAAAAACCCAAAAGAAAAGAGAAGAAGGGAAGGGCAGCAGGGAAAAAGAAACTGGAAAACAAAAAAGGAATGGTTAGTAACATCAATAACTACACTCATGTAATTCTCGCTACAGCGCAGCCTAGTAATCACCTGTAAGCTTTGTACACCGGCACAATACCGCAGTTTCTCCAACCATCCTTCAGCCCTATTCAACACAAGAAAACATGTTACACATGTGCCTCATATACACAGTCACCTAAATGGTATATGCTTTTATGCGACCTACCCTATAGCCCCCTTCACAACTCTAGAAGTTGTTTCCCAAGAATCCAGGAAGATACACACCAAAAGGTAATCAGGGAACAGTCACTCAGGAAACACAAAAGAAACCCAAAAGAATCTTTGTTGAAAGCACAAGAAAACTCCTTAGTTACGCTAGTGTAAATGACTCCTTTACACTGTAAGTAAGTACATGACAAAAATGTCTATAACCAATCCAAACACGGTATGACGTAGGATTAACCACTGACATCCGCTTTGGTAATTACCATTTCTTCCAACGATAAAGTGTCCAACCAAGGTACTTCATGCCGGTAGTGCGGAGGTCCTCATCCCCCCCTGCACTCCGCCACTTGCACAATGAATGAGAACGTGAAATCCTCCGACAAATGCAGTAAGTATTCGACAGCCTGTCAAGTAGTAAAGTTCACACAAATACCAATTGCATTCACAGCAGCTGCGAGGTAACCACAACTCGGCAGCCAGCTCCCCGTTAGCAGTCACGGGAAAACAGGGAAAGTAACTAACACGCTAGCCAGCGTGTGCGCTCACAAGGCAAGCAAAACAGCAGTCTCAAACCTCAAGGAACGAGGTTCACGAAATCCAGAAACAGCACCAGGGCGCTGGGTGCGAAGAGAAGCAGCCGCGTCCTTATCTCGAACAGAATCGCAAGCCTCGAGCACCAAACTCCGCCCAAGGATATCTTGCTCAGCGCCGAGGATGCTGGGAACATTAGTTCAACCCCCGGTGTTGCTGGGAACTGTAGTTCTTGGTAGGCGCGATGTCTACAACCTGACACATAGGGTAGGGCCTGGTCCACCCAGAAAGCAGGGTGCAGTGTATTTAAATGTGGGACACGTATTTTTCGGTTTTATATGTCCTGTTAGTGAAAAACACTTAAATTCATTTTTCCTTACTGCAAGGCTGTCCTCTCCTATAGTCTACCATTGGAGTTATCTTATTACATCTAATAAGTGATAATTTCCAAATGGGAGCAGGTAACCAGTTCAGGTGCAATTCTTTTAAATTGTAATGAAAATGTCGCCCTCATAGTGAAGTCGAATTTTAAATTCCAATTTTTAAAATGCCCCTTTTTGAGAAAGTTGCCATTTTTCTGCCTTATCCATTTGGTGCCTGCAGGCTGTCTCTGGGTAATATGACTGGGTGTAGCTGACTGTTGGGGTTTGGGTATCCTCTGAGACAGTCACACACTATAGGGAGCTTAAGTGTGCTTGGATGGGCCATCACTGTCAGGATAGGATTCTGGAACTGGGCACAGCCCTGCTAACACTTGCATTGGCTGTGCTCTGCCTGCACACAAAGGGCTGCATAACCCCTGTAGTTATCAGGTGACAAGAGGGCCCCTGAGAATTGGAATAAGTGAAAGGGAAAATCAGGGGGAAACTATTTCTTTTCAAACAGGTGTAACTCTATGAATAATAATAGACATGAATCAGACACATTTACTTCATGTTTTATTATTTGGTATATATTCATATAAAATACTCAATTTAGACAAATCAAAATTATATTGAGCTCCCTATACTAACCAGAAAAAACCCCACTTACTCACACTTCAGGTCAATCACACACAGTCATTCTAAGAAGAACAACATACATTCTATTAAAACCAGTATTCAAAGTGCCTCGCATAGTTACTACTAATTTGTATGGTCAGTTGTCAGTAGGCATCACTATACAGAGATGTACATACAGAAGACGTTTTTTATTAGATAATCCTCCAATATATTAATATGCTCTATCTATTAATACTGACATTGAATAACAGACACAGCAGTATGGCCAAAAAATGACAATTGCACCGGTGCGCGTTTCGGTGAGAAGAAGACAATTTCCTGAGTTCTGACACCTTCATCAGGGCACTGAATGTAGAATTTATAAGGTGGCACAAACCATCCAAGCTGGACAGAGGGAGCTCTATGTGGTCTGAAATATGATGAGATAAAGATTAGGTTGATTCCGGGTAAAAATCATAAGACCAAGAAAGTTAACAGGATTGGGAGGTAAACCATATTCCAACAACTATTCAAATGACCATATCATAGGGAAAACACTCAATGTGAAAAGAAGAACTTGAATAAGTGAACTGGCTTAGAGAACTTTATTACTGCTTGCAAAATAGGGTATACCCGTAACAATAAGGACCCATTAACCATACTGTGTACCCCCTGTAGTTAGCCCGGAGCCAGAACAGTGAAAGCAGGGTGTGCACTTCAAAGGGAAACCTCTAGAAGCTTCAAATGAGGGCCCAGGTAAAAGTATTTTATGCCTGAAACAACAACCTCTCAGTACACTTCTGGACCTGTGGACTCTGCCAGGAAAAAGGGTTGCTGTGCTACTGAAAGGACTGCCACTCTGCTGGACTAATGCTTTGAATGATTGCTGCCCGGTTGAGCTGGCCTGCTGCCCTGCTACCCTGCTACCCTATTGCCTGGGTGAGAAGGTCTGGGCCTGCATCTCTAAACCCAGGGCCTCAGAGTGACTCCAAGGGCTAGTTTGCTGGCCTCCTTTTCAGACACTTCAGGGACGGAACAGACTTCCAACAACCTTGAACCCAGCACCTGGGCAATGCCATATGTGAGTCCTGCCCTCCCAGTTGGCAGTTGGTGACACCCCAGTACTGGATCCTTGGAAGCGGGCCTGAAGGTCCAATGCCAGTCCATCTGTGGATCCTGCAGAACCATGTCGGAGGTGACATATCTCCACGCAAGTAAATCGCCTCGTCCAATGAAGCCCACCGCTGCGTGGTGCATCTACACACAAGGGCATCACATCACCTCTTTTATCACTCTTCATACTCAACACGGGACTCTGCACTTCCTCGCAACCAGGACTAAGGTGCAGTGTTCGCGGGCCTAATTGACTCCCTCTAGCCAGCCTGCAATCCATCAAGCTCGGCCTGAATATGTGACATTGTCCCGGTCTAGCGCAGTCACATATCCACAGTTGGCACTTTTTTCACTTAAATCTTTGAAATCACACATCTCCGGTTCTATTGTTTGGATTTGTGTCTTTTGGTCTTGTTTTATGTATTATAATGTACTCTATTTCACTAAATTGGGATGGGATTTTTCTAGTTTCAAGTTATTACTGTTATTTAGTGCTGTATAAATACTTTACACATTGCCACTAAGTTTAGCCTGACTTGTCTATGCCATGCTTCCAAAGGGCTGAACCCAAGTTAATTTGGGGCTTGTTTGTGCCTCACCCTGACAAGGATTGTGGTTGCTTTTTTAATAGAGTTTCACCCCCAACCAGCAGCCCAATTTCTTACCGTTTGCATATGTGTTATATAACTTTGCTAACAAAAAGATTTTCCTTTATATATGTGTGCTAGTGTTTGTGTGCATTTGTATGGATGATCATTGGATATTTTTGTTTACAAATGTGTGTTTGCATGTGTGTGTAAGTGTGTCTATTGATCGCCCTTTCCAGAGTGCGTATGTGTATCCTCATTTTAGCAGTAAATGTTTTCAGTAGATAACCACTTGTTTAAATTTACGTTTGTACCGGTGCCTGTAAGTGCATGTGAGTAAAGGAGAATGCCTCAGTATGATTGTGTGTCATTTTTGTTTGAGATCTTTTTGCATTTAAAGATGTGTAAATGGCGTGTATTTCTCTGTGAGGGTGTTTGTGTACATCAACAGCAAGAGGTGCATTTCAAAGGTCTGTAACTTTTTAGTGAGTGTTAGTGTGTATTCTTGTGTATCTTTGTGTATGTCTGCATGAACGATACCTTTGCAGAAGCTAAGTTTAAACAAATGTCCTTTGAGGAAGGCCCACGGTTGGTTTAAAAAAATTACAAGCCACATTTCAGAATCATTTTAGATGCCATATTAGTGAGAGTGTTTGTTCTGTTTATATTGAGTGCCACAGAAAAAATTCTAGAAGACTAGTTAATGATGGTTTCTACTGGGTCTAGTGCCATCACATGGGTTTTGGACTTTTTCTGAACTGTTGAGAACATTCCAGTGATTTGCATTTGCAACTTGAAGTTGGCAATTGATCCTATACATTTGTGTTAGTTACTGGAGGTAAATTCCCATAATCTGTGCAACATTCCTTTTTTTCTCCAAAAAGCATAAGGGAGCAGTTCACAGAACAGGTGAAATTGAAATGGATCACGAAAGTTCTAGGTGTGCTTGTGTTGCCTATACAATTTCAGGATTTGTGGGCATTACTGAAAGGTATTCTCATGCATATCGGGATGTGCCAGTTTATCCTAAGAAATTATGATAACATCATTAGTAAAGCTATAATCTGACAGAAATAGTGTAGAAACTATTCTTTACAAAACTATTTTTACAAATTTCTGGTACAATACTGTCCAGCCACTACAGATACATACATTCTTCAAAGATTAAAATACACAAGTTTAGGGTTATTAATTTGATGATACATCAACAAAACATTTATCACATACAGCACACTTACACCTCTTGTGAGGAGTTTCATGCACATTGCCACACTTTGGCCTTCGATTGCCACAGTAACTCCAATTTGGGTACAAATGTATGCTTGCACCTGAAATAGGATAACAACATGTGTGAATTTTTCTGCACTTAGTTGTATTCTCCAATGCAATTTCCCCGGGTAATACCTGAAGTTATTTGTACAGGTAAAGGCTAAAATATTCCAAGTTTTCCAGTTCCAAACAGAGAACAACATTCAAGAGCCTATGCACAAAGGTAAATTAGCACATGTAGATTAGCTAAAAATAAATTTATTCTGACGCTTTTTAGTAACTTTACTACTTTTGGATGTTCACCATTTGCAAGTGTAAATGTATTCAGAAGAGTAGACATACATGTCCCCACCCCCTGAACTGAGAGAGTGGACAGTAAAAACAAGAGTTATGCCAGTAAAGTTACTACTAGTAGTGATTTTACAACCATATTTGAGGTTCTGCACACTTTGGTAGAGACCTCCACAATAGGGGCGCAGATCTCATGTATGGTAAGGTATAGGTAAAAGTTAAAAAGATTATTAAACTTCAAATACAATTAGAAAAAAAATATTTTTAGCTAAAGTGTTACTGTGAATGCATTTTATATATTTATTTTAAATGTAGATAATATAATAAAATGTGGCATCATTAATAGCTACATTTTAAAATAAAAGTTTAATTATTTTGAATATTTTAAAATAAAATTGCTTTTCTGATGTTTAAACAAATTCTCACCTAAAGTAAAAAAATATATTATTATGGATTAAAAAGTATTAACACAGATGTACAGAATGAATTAAAAGGGGAAACAACCTTTACAACACAACTTTTACAACGCACTACCATACAACGAAACTTTTACAACGCAAAAACCATTACAACGCATGTATTTACAACGCATGTTTTTACAACGTAGGTACCTTTACAACGCATACCATTACAACGTAAGTATTGGTAAGTATATAATTATATTTAAAATGTTATATGTTTGGGTTTTTTTAAGGGGTATTTTTAGGGTTCAGGGTCAGTTTTGGGTTTTTGGGTAAAGGGGTATTTTTAGGGTTCAGGGTCAGTTTGGGGTTTTTGGGTAAAGGGGTATTTTTAGGGTTCAGGGTCAGTTTTGGGTTTTTGGGTAAAGGGGTATTTTTAGGGTTCAGGGTCAGTTTTGGGTTTTTGGGTAAAAGGGTAATTTTTAGGGTTCAGGGTCAGTTTTGGGTTTTTGGGTAAAAGGGTATTTTTAGAGTACAGGGTCAGTTTGGGGTTTTTGGGTAAAGGGGTATTTTAGGGTTCAGGGTCAGTTTTAGGTCTTTGGGTAAAGGGGTATTTTTAGGGTACAGGGTCAGTTTTGGGTTTTTGGGTAAAGGGGTATTTTTAGGGTTCAGGGTCAGTTTTGGGTTTTTGGGTAAAGGGGTATTTTTAGGGTTCAGGGTCAGTTTTGGGTGTTTGGGTAAAGGGGTATTTTTAGGGTACAGGGTCAGTTTTGGGTTTTTGGGTAAAGGGGTATTTTTAGGGTTCAGGGTCAGTTTTCTGTTTTTGGGTAAAGGGGTATTTTTAGGGTTCAGGGTCAGTTTTGGGTTTTTGGGTAAAGGGGTATTTTTAGGGTACAGGGTCAGTTTTGGGTTTTTGGGGAAAGGGGTATTTTTAGGGTTCAGGGTCAGTTTTGGGTTTTTGGGTAAAGGGGTATTTTTAGGGTTCAGGGTCATTTTTGGGATTTTGGGTAAAGGGGTATTTTTAGGGTTCAGGGTCAGTTTTGGGTTTTTGGGTAAAGGGGTATTTTAAGGGTTCAGGGTCAGTTTGGGGTTTTTGGGTAAAGGGGTATTTTTAGGGTTCAGGGTCAGTTTTGGGTTTTTGGGGTACAGGGGTACAGGGTAAAATAAAGTAAAATTAAATTTAAATTAAATTAATTAAATGAAATGAAATTAAATTAAATTTTATTAAATTATATTAATTTCAATTAATTTACATAGAAAAAATTACGATATACTTACCAATACTTACGTTGTAATGGTATGCGTTGTAAAGGTACCTGCGTTGTAAAAACATGCGTTGTAAATACATGCGTTGTAATTGTTTTTGCGTTGTAAAAATTTCGTTGTAAAGGTATGCGTTGTAAAAGTATGCGTTGTAACGTCATACATCCATTAAAAGTCTTTTATTTTGAAAATGAAGTAATGTTACATCAAGTTTTAAAATCAAAACAGGCTATTAAAATATTTATAAATAAAATAACAGATACGTTTTATTTAGTGATTTTTTTTAACATTACATTAAATTTATTTACATTTTTAAATAGGTTAAATAGTGTAATTTATTTAAAATCTACTGCCTATGGGGTTTTAATTTAAGTCCCTACATCTAATTAGTTTCTATGGGAGGGTGTTATATTAGAATTTTTAAGTACATTTGTAGTTCGATTGTAATACTACTAAACATACTGCAAAATGGAGTTTGTGAACAGGCCACTCAGTGCTACTGCAGTATCCCCAATCCAAGATGCAGAGCTCCAAATGCTGAGGTATTACTGCACACCCAGCTGAAGAAGCATGCACCTGATGCAGTACTACTTCTCAAACTAACTGGCCAGCCAAAATGAGGACTTTTCTGCATTATTTACACCGCAATCATTTGGTGCAAGTTTAAAAATGCAATTAAGGGGGGGCGCGGCCGGCGGCTAACCAAGATGGCTGCGACCTAGTGAGGCTCCGAGGGTGAGACCGATTCCCCATACATATTCGGCCAGTTATCCTGCTCCAGTACAGCCCAACGCTCGAAATACCTGTGGCGGAGGTGCACCGGCGCTCAACGATCCAACTCCGAGACCTCTGCGACCTCGGGTCCGGAAGCTGCATCGAGGGAGAGTTTGCGGCCTGCAGCTGCGTTACGAGCACCGGCCTCGATTTGGGAGACCCACCACTGGGGCGCCGTCGACAAACAGCGCACTGGACTACGGCGTGCAGCTGAGGCGGCCGGCGGTTGGTGAGTGGTGCAGCTGCCCCTCAGGGCGCCTTCCCCCGCCTGGCCTTGCCCCCGACACGCCGACAGGGCGAGCTAATATTAAATAAACGCCGCACTCCCGACCTGGAGAGGCGAGGAGCCCGAGGATCCCCCACTGGCGCCAAGGCCTATCTTTGCCCGGACTCGCCCGTCTGTGTGGCTCACCGGCTTCAGACGCATACCTACTTTCCTGCCGATTGTTGTGGCGCAGCGACCCCTGGGCTGGGAGTGCCCCCCCCCCGCGAACATTATAGCGGGGCAGACCTGTGCTGGGAGGGGCACGGACCTGGACTTTGGGCCCCCTGCAGGTACCGAACTGACGGCGAGGTGACTGGGCGGACGCTGCTCGTACCTCGGGGCAGGTTTTGAGCGCCTCCACGGCGCATTGACGGCGTGTGCGGGGGACAGAGTGGGGCGGAGAGCTGCCCATATCCTGAAACCAAAACTAGGTGGCGACTGAACCTGCACTAATTCATGTGCCGGGACTTACCTCCCTACACTCGGCCTGGAGTATTGAAACGCCAACGACGTGCCCGTCGAGCTTCCTCGGTGTGGCCTGGAGCAGTGCTCATCGCTCCTCTCACAATGAGCGGCAGAGATACTCGTGGGACCCAACAAAGTAAGCTTGACAAATTAGCCTACACTTAAGACTTCCCCCCCTGCCAGAGTAAAAGAGGACTAGTGCAAAAGGTGCGGAGGGAGGTGATATTCCCGCAATAACGTTGGAGGACATCATGGCGGCCCTGCAGCAAGTACAAACCACGGTGGGTACGATTTCGACGCACGTGACACTTCTGCGGGCAGACCTGCAGAAAATGTCGTCTAGGGTCACTGCGGTGGAACAGGTCACAACGACGCTCACCTCAGACACTGCATTATTGCTTAAACGCGTAACGCAATTGGAAGAAGACAGCAAACTACTGACGGACAAGATGGACGAACAAGAAGGGCGCTCCAGACGCAATAATATTCGCATAGTTGGCCTTCCGGAATCGGAAGGGGGACCCGCTATGGACCTTTATGTGGAGGATCTCATGAAAAACACACTGCAACCGAAAGGCCTCTCTAATTTTTTCTCGGTGGAGCGGGCACACAGGGTACTAGGTGGACGCCCGTGCCCCGGGGCACGACCAAGACCTGTTTTAGCACGTATATTCAATTTCAGGGAGCGTGACGCTATTCTACAAATGGCGAGGGAGGCACTGCCCATACGGATCCAGAATTCCGAAATTTCAATTTTCCCTGACTATACGACGGCGGTGGCAGCGTGACGCAGGAGTTTCCTTGAGGTGAAAAAGATACTGAGATCTCGCAAATTGCCCTATTCCATGCTCTTCCCGGCGCGCCTCAGAGTGGTGGCTGATAAAAAAACCTAGTTCTTTGACACTCCGGAGGAGGCACATGACTGGCTCGAAGGGTGGCGTCCGCCAGAGGGGTCCGGTAGACAGTACGGGCGGCGTCGATGACAAGGAAAGACCGATGAAGCTGAGGAAACTGAGCAGGAGGAGAAAGATGGAAACACCATGACCAAAGACTCTGGGGAATGACTCCTGCAGGCACAAGGGAAGTACTTATCTTTTTCCTCTGTAAAATGTGTCCTATAATACTGAACATTGCTGGTTGGGATTCACCTCCCTTACTTACTGACAAGACTATTGGTGAAGAGCCGGGACTCTGGAACTGTTGGGGCTCTATCTGGTCCTCCTTGGACTTCACCCCTATGCTCTCATAGGCAACAATGTTTTTTGATAGGGATAATGAGCACTCTGCTGAGTTGGGGTGGCGGGCAGTTTGGAGTCCGCAAGGCAGGGAGGCAGCGAGGGGGGTTGGAGGGGGGGTAAGTTTGTTGTTTTTTATGTTCTATGTTCATGCGATGCTTGGATATGCAATGAACGGCACAGTGTTATGGTTCGCAGAAACTGATTGACACCTCATTCCCACACTGGTCCACGGGGGCCCTGTAAACTCTAAGTCTGATGATGGGGGTTGACTCACACGCTGTTTTAAGGGAAGGCTCTGATGGGGTAACCCCGTCCCTATCTATACTCACTTGGAATGTTCGAGGCCTGGGTGATAAAATTAAACAAGGCCTGGTTCTGAAATGCATCAAAAGGGAAGGTGCGGCAGTGATACTCCTACAGGAAACACACCTCACTGGCACGGCTACGAAGGTAATGGACAGATGGGGTTTTAAGATGGTGGCCCACTCCGAATTCACCTCCGGATCTAGAGGAGTTGGTATCTTGGTTAAAAAACAATTCCCTTTACTCCTACAATCTGTTAAATCTGACACTGCAGGTAGATTTGCTGCAATACACGCACAGTGGGAGGGGAAGCTTTTTAATATTGTTTCGGTCTACATACCACCAGCCTTACAGGCGACGGCCCTAGCGGACCTCAGCACTTTCCTACTTGGGCTCCCGGAAGGTGACTTACTTCTTGGGGGAGATTTCAATTTGGTGGCTGATAACCTAGTGGACAGAGTCCCTCCCAGGTTAGATGTGTCTGGTGCATCACGGTTGGGGGGCTTCTTGACGGCTATGGGACTCGTGGACCTTTGGAGGAAGTATAATCCTCTGGAACTCCAATTCACCTACCATTCCAGCGTGCATAATAGTCTTACTAGACTTGATTATTTTCTGGGCTCGGTGGGTGGCCCCAGCACTGTTGTAAATGTAGAAATCAGTATTTGAGAAAACAGGGGACCCCTACTTATAATGCGTTCACTACACGTAGGGAATATTAACCTTTGGAAAAGAGAACTGTAGCAAACAGACTATTTATCGACTGCCATTTCCTATGGGGTAAAACTCTATATCAATAAAGTGCAATTGATCATATGAAAAAATAACAGTAAATAATAGAATTATGACAAAATTATAACAACACTTTTTTTTAAATTTTCTATTTTCTTTTTCTTTTTATCGTATTTTTTCTTTTGATATATGGTTAATTCAGATTGTTCTTGTCATTTACAATAAATATATTCAATAACATTCATAAAACAGGAGAGACAAACAAAAAAAAGGAACCCTCAAATGACTAGTTGGTATAGAGGACTATCGAAGTTGGCAATACGGTGGGTTGGAACACTACGCGCGTTTCGGCCACTGCCTTCATCAGGTAGACCGTCATTTGCAAAAAAACACTTTTAACAACACTAAGGAAAATAAGAAAAAGATTTGTATCACAAAACTTGGATTAAATACATTAATTCTACACATTTATGATTTAACTTACAAAAAACCCCTGGGTATGGTCATTCATCTAAAAAGAGAAAACTTGATGATCACGAATATTTATTCAAGACATAGCAGCTGATTGTTCTATAGTCCATTTAGAATTGATACTAACTATTGGAACTAAACAAAACTTCATTTATTTATATATATTTCCTTTGTAAATATCCATTTGTTTATAACTTGTTTATCTGTGGACTAGTGATTCACGTTCTTCTTCACATCAACATTCAGAGATTGTCATCATGCAATATAGTTTTATACCTATTTCTAACTAAGAAACTTCCATTACATGCTATATTGATATCAGTGTTGGGCACATGAACAAATATTTAGAGAGGAGAATTTAAGGAGAAAAAGAGAAGAAAAGAAAAAGTTTATAAAGAAATAGTGGATCCTAAGAAAGAAGTATACATTGCCCAAATATATGTGACTGTCTCTTTCTTCTAGGTTCAGTTTTACAATTTTCACGAATGTACAACTACATTTGTTATCAATTATGCGTTCGAATATTTTGCTTTTAATATGGTAACTCTATTTATGACGTCTATAGTGCTAATGGATGTATGTAATAAAAGTCATGTTCTCTTATATTCTAGATATTGTTGCTTTATCTGGAGAAAGGGAAGGGGGTGGGGAGGGAAGGAAGGGGAGGAGGGGGGGAAAGGGGAGGGGGGTTTGTGGGGGAGGGGGAAAGGGGAAAAGGAAAAAGGAGAGACAAAAGAAATGGGGAGGGGGGGGCCTTTATTATGGGGGTGGTTAGGGGAGGCGACCTGGACAAGGGGCATGGTTATGATACATGGGCACAGAATTATTTTGAAAGGGATACATGCCAGGAAATGTCTATATTTAAAAAAAAATCCAATTTATCGATGGATTTTAGACAGTTGTTTAATTTCATTTACTTTTGATAATATAGTGAAGAGATACTGTTTTAAAAATTCCACAATAATGCGTGACATACGTAGGGCATGGAAGGTGTCTGCTTCGATCGTCACATATTCAATTGTTCTTAGAATTAATAAAATCTGTGTATAAAGATAGGTAGATTGATGTAACATGATCCTATTGTAGAGATATAAAAAAAACTGAACTGTCCATGCTTAAGGTTAAAAGATGACTTACTGTGATATTAGTCAATGGATTTCGTAATTTCATTATAACCACTGAAACACTGTATTCTTTCTCTTGATATATTCTAAGGTATCCACAATCGGTATCTATGGTTGAATAGTGACTAAGTGAGAAACTGGCATTTCTAATTTTATTTGTTTATTTGAACAATAATAAGTAAACTATATTCGAAAAGGATTACCAGTGTATCTTTTTTGTGGCGTTCAGTGTGTAGGCGTGTCTATGTCTATATAATACTGGCTGGCAGCGTCCCGACGATTATCTTATTATTTGTCTTCTTATGTTTGAGGAGCTACGTAAATGAAAAGTGAAAATTGTAGATCTTAATTTTTACCAATGGTACTTCGGGGTGATACAAATATATTTTCTTTAAAAAATTGAAAGTGAGAACATTTTGAGGATACATATAAATATATACCTTTAACGGAGTGTTTTTCAAGGGATCTTCTATACGTTTAGTAATGGCCAACCAAAGTAGAAATCAGGCCATGGGGCATCTCAGATTATTCTCCTCTGCTGATTAGTTATGCGCATCATCAGCCCAAACGGCGTCGGACCTACCTGACCCGTTCTGGCTACCTCCACAATCATAAGATTAGGAAAGAGCTGAAGGCGGGGACGAAACACTACTTCCAAGACAACACTGATTCTGTGACCTCATCTATCACATTATGGGAGGCCTACAAGACAGTGATTAGAGGGCAGGCAATAGTCTCCATCACAGCGCACAAACGTACAGGGCAAGCGGAACTACTAGCTTTGGAAACGGCAATGGCTGAGGCAGAGACGCAGCATGCGACCGACCCGAACCCCACTACGGCACACAGTTTGCAAGTGGCACAGTGCCAACACAGAGCACACCTGACTGAAGGGGTCAAGCAACAAATGACCCATACACGACACAAAATTTATGAGGTAGGTGACAAGGCGGGCAAATTACTCGCATGGCTGGACAGACGTGACAGATGGGACAGGTGGATAGCACAACTCGCGGTGGAGGGAGGGAACCCTACTAGGGATCCACATACAATAGTTCACATGCTAGCACAGCACTATATGACGGTATACTCATCTACATCCACTATCTCGGAGGAAGAGGCATACACCTATATAAAAGACTTAAAAATGCCCACATTAACGGCGGCAGAAGCGCAAGCCTTAGACAAAGACCTCACGACCGATGAGGTGCAGTTAGCTATTAAGGCGCTACAGGCGGGTAAGGCGCTGGGACCTATTGGTATACCAGTTGAATTATACAAGCAGCTGACAGACACGATTGCGCCACATTTGCTGAATATGTTCAAAGAAAGCCTAGAGTCAGGGGAACTTCCATTGGATCAAAGCACGGCTACTATTGTAGCTATATTAAAACCAGGGAAGCCGGCTGACCAATGTACGTCCTATCGCCCGATCTCCCTCATAAACGCCGAGGCTAAAATACTTGCTAAATTGTTGGCGCTGCGTCTCGCATCCCATTTGCCCAAACTCATACGCAAAGACCAGTCTGGCTTTATGACCGGCAAGAACACAGCGCTTAATTTAAGGAGAGTACATGGCGTACTGGCATGTGCGGAATTTCTTCTGGAACCAGCTGTAATATTGTCCCTGGACGCGCATATGGCGTTTGACACGGTCCACTGGCCCTTCTTATTTGCGGTGCTATGCCATTTTGGCTTTGGCCCAAAGTTCTGTGCCTGGATTCGCCTGTTATATGAGAAGTCCATGGCGCATGTTGCTGCTAACGGCCACATCTCGGCGGACTTTCCCCTGTCTAGAGGCACGCGTCAGGGTTGCCCACTGTCCCCGTTACTGTTTGCCATGGTTTTGGAACCCTTGGCAGAATGGATAAGATGGGAGCCTACTATCAGGGGCCTCCGTTGGACAGATGATTGGGAAGATAGAATATCCCTATACGCAGACGATATCCTATTATATTTCACCTCTCCCACGCGCTCTATTAACACTCTTCTGGATGTCTGCACAGCCTACGGCCGAGCATCTGGCTACTCAATCAACTGGTCTAAATCCACCATGTACATACTGCGCGGCCCCCCACCAAGTTTACCGGACGTCTGCCCATTACGGACTGCAGACAGTGGGTTTAAGTATCTAGGGATATACATCACAACTAGCCCAGTTGACTTCCATGCACATAACCTACAACCCCCCCTTGACAGTCTTAAACGTGACATACGACATTGGGAGTCGCTGCCGCTGACCCTGCTGGGCAGGGCAGCACTTTTTAAAATGATGGCTTGCCCCGCTTTCTCTATGTTTTAGAAAATACACCATACCCCGTGTCACCTGCATATTTCAAAACAATTGCAGCGCAGGTCTCGGTGTTACTGTGGGGTCATAAGCCCACACATATAGCGCAGGCCAAGCTAACACGAAGCTGGTACGACGGAGGCATAGCGCTCCCGGACATCGGCCTTTACTACTGGGCATCACAGTTGAAGGTTATTAACCAGTGGCTGCATCTCCCACAGTCCGAACCAGCTCTAAAGGCAGACAGGGCACAGTTGGGGTTCTCTAGTATACTAGCCCCCCTTTATGATAAATCCCTAATCGCCATGAAGTTTGGCCCAATACAACACACACTCACTATATGGCACGCGGCACTGACCAGGTTGAGATGGCAGGGAGTGTTCACACAGTTAACTCCGTTATGGGACACAAAGAAGCTGGGGAAACTCAGACAATCCAAGGGCTTTGACCGTTGGGATGCTATAGGCATCTCAACCATCGGGGATTTCTGGCAAAGGGGACACATGCTACCCTTTGCGACACTGCGACAACAATATGACCTGGCACCGTCAGAACATTTCCGATACAGGCAGATACGTCATGCATTAACAACGGCACTTACACCTGAAAAAGACATCCCAGAGGCATCCCCTCTCGAGGACAGAATACTCACGGACTATATGCCATCAAAGGCGACATCACTGACGTATCATAAGCTAATAAATAATTTACCTGACCCACTAGTGGCCTTACGGGAGAAATGGTCGCAAGATTGTGGAGACATTGATGACTCGGAATGGCAAGAGGCGATTGCGTCTCCGAAAGAAGTGGGCATCCCCTCACGTCTCCGCTTGGTGCAACTACGCATATTACACAGATCATATTACACTAGAGACACATTGCATAAGATGAAACGGATTGCACACCCATACTGCCTGCGGGGCTGT
This sequence comes from Lissotriton helveticus, assembly GCF_964261635.1. Lineage (NCBI taxonomy): Eukaryota > Metazoa > Chordata > Amphibia > Caudata > Salamandridae > Lissotriton > Lissotriton helveticus. Next base: position 184,934,663 of record NC_136071.1, read on the forward strand.
GGTGAAGTAGGGACCTTCTATCACACAATATGGGACAGCCCAAGAATTGCACACTACTGGCTTCAGGTGCTGCGAACCATGTCTCAATCGGAAGAAACTTCCATACTGCCAGACCCCAGACGTTGCCTTTTAAATATATGGGAACCTAATGACCTCACACGTTCAGGACAGGGCTGGATGACACTGGGTATGATGATGGCAAAGAGGAATATAGCGCAGAAATGGGGCGGGATGGAGTCACCTACTCTAGCGGGTTGGAAGCAAGATATGGATGCAGCGATGATATCAGAACGGGCAGTGTTCTGCAACAGAGGTTGTCCCAAAAAATAGAGTAGGATCTGGGGGGCAATAAATATAGAGGGGACATTTGTGAGCCACCCTCAGATAATGATAGTTCCAGCTCTGATTCGGACTGATGCATTGGAACTAATGCATTTGCTGACAGCCCATGCTGCGATTGATGGAATGAGATGTAATTATACTTGTGATATAATCATAATGGTTTCTGTTGAAGGACTACTGTGCTCAATTTACTTTTTATCTTTGCCGGACAATGTGTCGCACTGTTTTAAAAATGCAAATAAAAATATTTCCCCCCCAAAAAAATGCAATTAAGTGTGAAATATTTTTGAATGTCCATAAAGTGACATTCACACCATCTACATGGACCACTGTCCTGGGAACACCCATTGGACATCTTTTTGGTGTCATTTCTGACTACACACACTTTTCAGAACTTCCCAAACTATTAGAAACATCTTTACACACACACAATTCTCTGGATCTATGGATCAAAATCATGTTTTGAGTGGAAATATTTGCACTTTTTACGATTGAAAAGCTGACTCATCCATGGAAAATGTTTTATGAATCTGTTCAAGATAAACCACTATCCACAAACTGGTATCTAGCAATTGATTTCAGTTGAAACCATTTAAAACTGGTCAATAGGAATTTCAAGAATGGTTGGTGATACTGTAATTGAGTAAATACATTATTTAAAAAATAACTTAGTATTCGAAACTTAACCATTGTATTGATGAAACAAAATTTACGCTTGTTCAAAATAAAGAAATGTTAGATGTATGAATCATATTTAAATCCCAATAAAAATATGTTTATAAAAAATAAAGAACTTGGTGCCACTCACAATGCTCTTATATCAGTCAATTTTGACAACTCAGTGACGTGCAGAATAGAGAAAGAGATGAACATCTGTGTATAAAAAGTGTGTTCATTGTGTCCCCAGACCCTTAGATTAGCATTTTTAATTAAGAAGGAAGTTTTGCATGATGAAGAAGGCAGCGTTTCCAAAAGCTTTAATTAAATGGGAATGTGCGGTCCCACAGCAGACAGCATAAGGAGCACAGCAGCACAACACTCTTACTGTGATCACAAGAGGTTCAGCACATTGGAGCTGGACCACTAGAACCAGCTAGAGGAATATGCCAGCATTTCTATGCTTTGACCTGGATTGACCCCCATGTCCAGTCGAAATTACTTCAAAACTCTCTACAGAACACACAAGTGCTACACTCCTCATTTAAGAACAAACACTGGTTAAATTCCGTCTTTCTGAGCAGTGCATGTTTTCATACTCCTTTCTGGTTTCCAGACTGTATTAGAACCTGTTCGTGGAAGGGAATCGCTGCATGGGTGAGCAGTGTCGGTTACTTCCCTCTTTGTTGTACATGGAGGGGCTGATTCTGGAACAGAGCAGGCAGTTCCTGGACTAGGTTTGCATTTCTCTGGCCAGTCCTAACACCTGTTCTGGCAGAATGCAACCAGAGCCGACCAAAATATAACTACTACACCAGATTGAACCAAGAAAAATAATAATGCTTGGTCAACCTGTGATCAGGAAAGCCTATATTTTCATAGACCTACCGCCGACAGCCATTTAAAACTCTGTCAACCATATAAAACACCATCAACCATCTAATACACAATCAACCATCTAAAACACCGTCAAACATCTAAAACACCATCAACCATCTAAAACATTGCAACCATCTAAAACACCATCAACCATCTAAAACACCTTAAACCATCTAAAATACCTTCAACCATCTAAAACACCATCAACCATCTAAAACACCGTCAAACATCTAAAACACCATCAACCATCTAAAACATTGCAACCATCTAAAACACCATCAACCATCTAAAACACCATCAACCATCTAAAACACCGTCAACCATCTAAAACACCGCCAACCATCTAAAACACCATCAACCATCTAAAACATCATCAACCATCTAAAACACCGCCAACCATCTAAAACACCATCAACCATCTAAAACATCATCAGCCATCTAAAATACAGTCAACAATCTAAAACACCTACAACCATCTAAAACAGTCCTTCTAATACTGAGAGATCATGCTTCCAATACCAAAGAGCTCGGACATCTTTTACTAAAACTGCCGCTACAACTAAGTCTACGAGACAACCATCTGGCATCTTGGATGACTGTAATATAGTCCATCCCTTCAGATCCCAATCTGGCTTTACACCAGCTCCAAGACTGATGTCTCTAAAGCACTAGAATTCTGGAAGAAAAACAACAGCTTGTATCGGGGACGGTGTCTAATACAGATGATCCCTGCAGATCGCTCTTCTTTTTCTCTTTAGTCCCCCTCTGGATTATACAGAATAGTGGCTGTGGCATTGAGTACAGAAAGTGAGTTGGTGTTTCAGCAGTCAAAAGCAAAACTCATAGGGTCCTCCAGAATAACTCACAGCAGCTGACTGCTGGCGCTCTGGCTCTCAGTCATTCGCGCAACCACTATGTAAGTGCTACGACCTAAAATGGGGTAAGAGCTCCACTCTTGTCACTCAAGCATTATAGCAAAGTGCCTCCCACACAGGCTACACTGCAAACACAATGACTAATGTGGGTGCTTTCTGTGAAAGGGATTCTCCAATAAGGATTCAGCTGTCTGGTAGCTTCTGGAATATATACCTGCAAATGCTTCCCCAGGATTTGTAAGGTTTTCCAATGTAACAGTCTAGTGTTTTGACAGTCAGGTATAAAGAATCACTATCACAAGATAAGCTGGAAACCCCTGCACAGAGTGAGTTTCCAGCTCATATCTGAGACTCTGTACAGCCAATGTCTAATATGGATTTTGAAACTAGGGGCATAACATATAACAATGATGCCACTCCGCAGACAGTGGTGAAGGGTCCAAGACTCCCATCCCTCACAGAAATGCGTAGACCTTATGTTGTAGGGGGGTCCCCTGGAGGGCATCGTAACTGTGTAACTACAGATGCAATGAAGATCTGACAACCAAAAAGGACAGGTTTTTAAAGACTTTTAGAGTTCATTTCACTCAAAGGAATACTTGGACAGTAGCTGGGACATCACAAGGCAAACAAACTGAGAACTCTATGGCCAACAGTCAGCCAACCACTGGGCCCCTCCCCGACGGAAGCCATGCCACACCCACCGCTGGTCACTCCCAGTGAGGTACTCCCCAAGAGTGGCAGAAGCAATGAACACATACTTGAGCGATTGTTCGGACTTATCCTCCACGCTTCTGACATTATAGTGAAAATTGGTCACAATTAGTCCAAAGATGACATCTGAGTGAGGCCGCTTTCCTTACTGGTAAATGACAACACATGCATTGCACCTGTCTGTATCGATGCTGCCAGCAGAACTGAGTCAGAGATTATAATATTATGAGTTCTCGTCCCAAGTCGACTGACAATGGCAGCCTGGGCAGTATGAAAGACACACCAGTGGTGGTGCAGTGCGCTTCATCGGGCGATCATCACATCTTTAGCTCTGAGTCCTGCTGAGGACTGGGGTGATGGTAGAGTAGCAGAACATGAGCGGCGGCACGGAGAGTCTCATTCTGGCTGGTTGGTAGGGTATACATATGAGGGTCAGAGTGGGACTGACTAGCAGCCAAGTACCACCAATTCCTTACCAAATAATTCAGGAAGAAGCCAGCTACACAGATGATGGTACTAGGAAGGTCTGGACACTTCTCCTTATGGCCAGGGTAAGTCTTTTGAGATTGTTACAATGGGGAAGCTTGAACTCGAATCTTCATGATTACTGTAGTCAGCCAAGAGGCAGATATCATGATTTCCATACCAAAAGCAGGGGTTTGCAGTGATTCTCAATGTGTTAGTCTAACACAAGATGTGTGACACTTGGCAACTCTTTACTTCTATATTTGCCCCCCCCACACACATTTGGAAATATGGATCAATATGACTAGCGACAGTTATGTTCATCAAAAATCCACATAAATTCATAATTTTACTTGCTAGTGTCATTAACCAAAAAATGGGAGTTTTTTAAGATGATCCCGGTTGGCTGCCATATGACGAGTTCCAAACACAGCCAACTCCGTCAGTGACTCAGAGGCAACTTCTTATTCAGCAAGGTTTTAACGATCGGTGGTATAGAACTAGGTATACTGGCGCCACTCAGGAAATGTCACACATGTATTAATATTAGAACATTATCAGATGACGGTGCTGTGAGGTTAAGAGAACCACCAACCTCCCCAAAATTGTGGCCTAGGCCAACACAACAGTGTAAAGACAATAGTAATGCGAAATAGTGTACACAAAGGACAAACTTGAGGACACGGTTGGTTCTATTTTAGACGGACTACTCATCTTGAAGCGAGACGTGGGGTCACTTCCTACAAGCAGACGCCTACAGGGAAATTACCTGTCGTCTTCAAACGTATTGATTGAAGACATTTTGGATCAAATTAGGATCCTCATTGAGTTCGATGTTTGGACACTCTGCTTGAACAGTGAATATCGTCCTATATATATATATATATGTGGGATGGAATTATCACCACATGGGAAATTTCTACCAGAGACAATTGAGCCTCGAAAAAGTCGTGGGAAAGTTTCCCAGTGTGGTGACGAAACACGTGTTGGCTGGCTAAGAATTCTATAAAGTAACGGAAAAAAGGAAAAGAATAAAGAAAGAAAGGATTACAACTACTGTGTTTCTAATTTTTTAACACTATTTTGCATTACTATTGTCTTTACCCTGCAGACTTTTGCTGAGGTTTGTTTCTACTTTTTCTTATTCAGCACTCGATACTAGGTCACTGTACTCCATCCAGAGCCCAACCACCCTTACCAGGAGTTCTGTATTATCTGTACGTAAGCCAAGTAAAGGTCATGATGTGTAATCTTTCCTAGGATAGTACAGATACCAGAGGATAGTCCTGACTCCTGTGGGACTCCACACAAGAGCTAGACTGGTGGAGAAATAAATGAGCACGTCTTCACAATGTTCTTTGCCACCTAAACAAGTTTGGGTGTATTCACTGTATCAACAGGAAGAGAGGTCGACAGGTAACAATATTGTTAAGTTACCCTGTTAGAGAAGTAGAGAAATTGATTCATCCCTTGAGTGTGACCTCTAGAAGACTTGCAATGTTTGTGCCTGCTATTCACTCAAAATGTCAGGTTGTCCTAATTTCATGCCACATATCAGAAAAATTGACTTGAGCTTTAAAAGAGGCCATACGAAAATATAAATCAGAACTTATCAGAGCCAAAGCTGAAAACTACTCCTGCGCTATCTTGGCTGCACCCAACAGTGTCAGAAGTGAATTCAAAATTATGCAAGAGCAGTCTAAACCACAATGCCTAAATAACCTTATCCCGGCTTCACAGGATCTCTATGAGAGCTTAGCAGTGTTTTACGAGGAGAAAATCAATAAAATCATAGATGGATTAGAGACCAGCTCACTAACTCAGACCCCTCCCAGTAGCCAGTAGCCATGTAGACCTTGACACCATCTCTCCGATGCTTTTCATGTAGGAGACGGCTCCAAAGGAGCAGGTGAAGGTCTTTGGATATTTCGAGATTCCAACAGAGGACAAGTTCAATGAACTGGCCTTGACCATTTCTTCTGGATCCCTGCTGGACCCCTTACCCTGTCGGGTTTGGAAGGAGCTGAAGGATGAACTCTTCCCACAACTCTGCTGTCAATCCTTAAATAGAAGAGAGGTTCCATCGCCATGGAAAAAGGCCATAGTCACACTGCCTTAAATAACTATAGGCCTATATCCCTTTTACCCAACCCACGGAAAATTTTGGAATGCTTTGTCAGTAAATCGCTATCGCATTACTTAGAAACCAATCACATACTGGAAGATGAGCAGTATGGCCACCAGCCTGGGCATGGAACAGAGACTGCCCTACTGACAGTCATAGATGAACTTAGAATGCGAGCAGACAAAGGTCATAAGGTATTATTGATTCTGCTGGATCTGTCCGCCGCATGCAGCATGGCCAACCATGGTATTCCTTTGGATAGCAGTCCTATCTGTCTAACAGACAGCAGGATGTAGCTCTTCCCCTTTACTGCTCCAACGTCAGGGACATTAAACAGGGTGTCCCACAGGGATCTTCAATCAGTCCCATATAATTCAACATTTCTATGAGTCCATTGATCCCAATTATTAAAACATTTTAAGATCAATTTAGTCAACTACGCAGATGACACCTCACAGATTTCACTACTGGAAGGAGAACCATCAATGTTACTGGATACTTTTCATGAATGCATGCTAAGAACAGCCGTCTGGCTCAAATCTAACTCACTTCAGTTCAATGGAGACAAGACATAGACCTTATGCTGTCCAGCGACGAACGTTCCAACCCCCTTCAGCCTAATCTTTGGCCCATACCGTCAGACAAGCCTCTAGTGCCCTGAGAGAGAGTTCAGAAACTTGGTGTAACTTTTGACACAAAGCTCAGCCTGGAAGCCCATTAAACAAGATGGCTGGAACTTGCTTCACTCTAATCAGAGCACTTCTCAAGGTACTCCCACTGCTACCCACTAGATCTAGGGCACTAGTGGTGCAAAGTGTACTTCTCAGACGACTGGACTACTGTAACGCCCTGGTACTAGGAGACCCAAAATATCTGATTAAGAGACTACAGAGAGCCCAAACGGTGGCAGCCAAGCTGGCCCTAAACAGACCAAGAAAGTCATCTGCATCTCAGTCCTTGAAGGAGCTACACTGGCTCTGTAACAGAGAATAAGGTTTAAATCGCTCTGTTTGTCTTCATGACTCTTCATGGTCTTGGACCAGCTCCCCAACAGAAAAGAATAAAATGGCATACCCCCAAAATAAACCTATGCTCATCCTCAGCTAACATGGCAAGCTTGTCCAGGTTTAAAAAAACAGATTTAAAGGAAGAGCCTTCACGACTGAGGCAGTTCACCTCTAGAGCAAACTCCCCACAGCCCTGGGGCAATCAGGCGAGCTAATACACTTCAAAAGAGACCTAAAAACGCGGCATTTTCAAAAAATGTAGATCGTAGTTCGTAGCACTACACCAACTAGTCAGTTGTGGTACACATATTTCACTTCAGGGCACCACACACCTGTAGAGGAGTAATACAGCACCAGGATACCCGTAGGGTGGCAGTGCTCTTTATAAATGGTTCAAAATCTAAATAAATAAAATTGATGTTAAGAATAATTTTATTAATATGTGTTATTTTGAGGTGTGTTGTTTTGAAGCAGTCAAACACTATTTTCTCTCCTTTAGGCAAGAGTTCAACATGTGTCACACGCATGCGCAGGCCTGAGATGAATGAAGCTCTCACTCTTTGAGATAAAACAATCTCTTCTTTCCAGTCTGTCATGTGTGGAGCCAGCATAAAGATTTCTGGGGCCCAATAGTTTGTTCATAGAATTACAGTAAGTAACGGGCATGGACAGACTAACAAAGCTCACTGCCACGTGCCTCAACAGTGTTTTACATTTGTATAAAAGGATTGGAAGACATTTTGCAAACGACCTACATAAGGGCGCAATTATTCAGTCTCCTATAGACAGAGCCGCTGGAATTACGTGACTCTGTGGCTACAACGTGTACCGCATGCTTATGGCTTTGCCATAGTTGCCACATAATCCATCGTCTGATGCATAATCTGCAGTTTTAGCTACATAAAAAATATTCAAGCTCAAACTGATCAAAAGTTACTAAAATCGCAGCGACCCAAGTTGTCGCACAAAAGAAGACCCGATGTAACGTTTGCATGGGCATCTTTGAGTTGCTTATTAAGTTGTTTAAGCTGGTACTAATTTGGTGGAACCTTTGTCCAGACAGTATTAACCTCTGAAAATATGACCAAATTCTGAAGTAATGCTACCACTTTACGTGTCGTGTTAGGTCGCTGAATTTGTCTTTCCTAGACGCATAATTTAGTCAGTGCTGCCACATAATTTTGTACTCTCCTGCATCATAATTCCAGCAGCCCATCCATAAAGTACATCTTTAATAGAAAACTGATCAGAGCACCTTGGCCCTACTCCACTTGCCAAGGTGATGCAAATGGGGAAACTGGGAACTAAGGTCGGGCACATGCAAACTGCCACAGATTTACCTCCACTGAATTGAATGAGAGAGTGATGTAAATGTTTTGTACTGTACAGTAAAGTATGTATTGTCAACATGTTATTTCAGTAATACATTTTGACTGGCACCAAAATCTCAATTTTATGAAAAACGTCTGGATGGGCAAGACATGCACTGGTTGGGAATCTGCTTAACGTGTTGTAGCCCCCATGAATGTGGTCAGGTGGTTGGGCCTGATCTAAGATGTACAATAGCAGATGGGAGTTCAGGGCAGTTATTATATTATATTCCTTGAAACTCTTCTTGCGGAGCTTACCTGGACTCGTCATCTTCGCTCATGATTATGGCCCTCTTGCTATATTACTGTTTTAACCAATCTGTCCTATCATGGAGACGATCCCGCCTTCTTCGGGGATCTGCCATATTATGTACTTTTCTTAACTATTATTATATTGATTGTAAATGTCTCTGATCTATAACATGTGCAAAAGCTCTCTATTACCCGCGAGGGACTTGTTTGCGCTGTATAAAACCTTGAAAATAAATAAATACTAAGGGGGTCATTAGGATGACTGGCGGACTTAGTCCACCCGCCATCCCATCGGATAATGGCACCGTCCGCCATAAGGGCGGGGGTCCCATGGGGGTTATTAGGATGCGCCCGCCACAGTGGGGGGCGCATCCTGCATTTTGAGCATTGTGGCGGGCGGTGCTCTCAGCACCGCCCGCCACAATGCTAAAAATGCATGTATGCATTTGCATACACAAAGCGGAAGGCACCGCGCGGTGCCTGCCGCAGTGCGTATGCAAATGCAGGGGGGTACCACAGGTACCCCCCATGTGCACCCCCCACCTCGCCTTCACCATGGGGGCCCGCAGGGGGCCCGAAGTGAAGACCGCCTGCCTGAAAGGCATCTGTTTTGGCCCATGCAAATATGGCTGGCGGTGTCTGATAGACACCGCCACCATATTAAACCTTGCGACCGGGACGGAAAAGCGGCGGACGGTCTTTCCGTCCGCCGCTGTCCCCCCGCCATAGTAATATGGTGGGGGGGAATTGGGTGGCGGGCGGGTAAGGATGTCTGGCGGATCGCCAACACCCGCATGGCGGTGGGGATCGGCCAGACATCCTAATGGGCCCCTAAGTAATTAATGGCCTTCTTTAACTAAGTCAATTTTTGGTGGTTCAAGAAAAATAGAATATCTATACATTAGATTCCATAGTAAACATATTAAAAAATATAGTAAGACCATTTCTCGAAGTTGCATACAAACCTACCTATTTATAAAATCTAGTGAAAGACATAGAGCTTGAATTAAGCACTGCTACAGGATGCCCATAGCAGTGAAGCCTTCAAAAACCTCTCCTGGATGATAAAGTTTCTTTTTTTGTTTATTGCTACAAAGGGAGGGTTTTCAGAGTTATTTTTAAAATTAATCATAGCTCTGATTCCCCACAAATAATATGGAACGCTCATAAAACGTGGGAATGGAGCAGATTCACAGATTATTGTGTAATGAGGGGCAAAGTGTGAAGTAAAGAGACCTACATATGTCATGGAGATCTAGATAACCTGGAGAGGATGGTACACATGGCCTCAAGTACACTGAATAAATGGGACACAATTCAAGGACTAAGAGACAGAAGTACTAGAGGGCGTCTGGCTGAAACATCGAAAGAGCCATGCAGAAAAAAATACAAGTGAAAAGCAAGGATATCTTTCATTATGTAAAGAAGGGTGAAAGATCAGGTATAGTCAGAGATGACGTCTGGAGTGTCTACACTCATTTTGGAATTGATGAAACATTCACCATCTACAATAAGATATTACACACTGAAGAGTGGAAAGTTAAGGGTCAAGACATAAGATTTATATTAGATATAGTCGGTCACCATTGAATAAATAGACAACAGTGAACACTTCTGGAGTGAAAAAAAAACACGAAGACAGAAGGTAGCAAAGTTGTCTCGACACTAAAAAAACATGACGAAACCGCTAGGCTGGATAACTTCTCAGAATAAGATTATAAAAAATGCGCTGCTGTTTTTATTCAGAATAGCACTCATCTGAAAAAGGATGCCTCAGCCAGGCTAATGATGCCACCTTGCTAGTCAGAGGCATCAATCACATTAATCCTGCAGCCCTACAACCCAGCAGCTCATTATCATGTCTGTTGTCCTTGCAAAGGTCTCGGGTTGCTATGTTTGACCTTTGAACTGGGAAGAACTCAAGAGCCATGGGCACGATTTTGAAAGAGACTCCTATTTTGAGCGATCAACATAAAATTCAAGGTTACTGATTTAAATAACTGCACCTAACTCCGGTTAGTGCCTCTTTGCTGAAACACAGAGACGCAGTGTGAGAAAGAGAGTGGTGTGGAATGGAAAGAGACAGTGGTGGAGTGTAGACCACAGAATCTCGTCCTCCTCTTCCCACAATTCCTGGTTTCCAATATGGCGATGATGATGCATCTTGTTAGGCGTGATCCAAAATAGTGCCTACAGAGGCAACCCTCTCCACCTTTGCAGAACCTAGCATGCAATTGGAATAAATAATCACACAACACATTTTTGTTTGGGAAAAGTTTGCTGAAAAAAGTATGCCAAACGTGGTGGGTTAACTTACGAGCGATACAAGGGCAGGCAGCAGTGACTGACCTACGCTGCCCTGCCCTCCTGAAGATCCAAAATTGCAGTGTGTCCAACCCAATCGGTGCTACCAGTTATGACTGGATTCTCCCCTTGAATACTGTGAACCACCGGTCCACCACTTTACTCAAGCCCTTTTAAGGCGGTTGTTCAGGCTTACAACGCCCAAAGTACTAGCGGGGAACCAACGATTTTCCTCCAAGGATCTGCCATAAAGACTCCTGGGGTTTGGCACAGGCACCCCTATTGTGCTCCTGAAGAGGTACCCTTCTGTACCCTTCCACCTACTGTTCGCCCTGTAACACCGCCTGCAACACAAATGAAAACATGAAACAGTCCTCCGTAACCGTGCTCACCACCAAACACGCGGGGTATGCGGTAGGGCGGGAGACGGCGTGTCCAGAGCCAAAGAGGGCACTAGGTGGGCGGGGGCAGGTATGAATACCTCACCTCAACCCTCTGTGCACCGGAAGTGATGCGGCTGGCGCGCCGTGCTGGGGGACTCCTCCCCGGGGTCCCCTCAACTAGAGGGGATGGCGGTGTGCCTAATGTGGCACTAAGGTGGCCCCCCCTTTTGAGGTTTCCCACTGCGTGAGCCGCGGGCAGCCTCATAGTGCCTATATAGGCAACCCTCCCCACCTTTGCAGACCCTAACATGCAATTGGAATAAATATTCACACAACACAATTTTTGAGGGAAAGGTTTGCGGCAGGTTTATTCCATACAAAAGTATGCCAAACGTGGTGGGTTAACTTACCGGCGATCCAAGGGCAGGCAGCAGTGACTGGCCTATGCTGCCCTGCCCGCCTGAAGAGCCAAAATTGCACCATGGCTAACCCAATCGGTGCTAACAGTTATGAGGGGATTACCCCCTTGAATACCATGAACCACCGGTTCACCATTTTACTCACACCCTTTTAAGGGTGGATCATTGCAAGGCCAGCCCCCGGTTGTTCAGGCTTACAACTGCCCGAAGGACTAGCAGGGCGCCGATGATTTTTCTCCAGGGACCTGCCACATAGACTCCTGGGGTTTGGCAAAGGCACCCCTATTGTGATCCTGGAGAGATACCCTTCTGTACCTTTCCACCTCTGGATCGCCCTGTAACTCCGCCAATGCCCAGGATGTGGCCACTGAAATATACGGGGTGCCGCACCATGGCATGCTCCTTAACCACCTGCAACCTGTTATTAGTCCTTCTCGGTATACCATTTCCTTACCAACTTCTGTCAGGTGTACCCCGTCCCTATAATACCATGTGGTGTTCCATGAAGAGGCCACGTCTAATTTAACCCACTATTCTTATTTTAACTTGACTTTGATTTGAACCATGCCCTCCATCTTGGTGGGCTTGAGCCTGGTTTTATTTTTTTTTCTGTAAGAATGTGATGGCCTCCCTGGAAGGGAGCTCTCATCTAAGCCACAGCTTTATTACCTTCCAAGCTAATGCAAGCGCCAACCTCCTGCAACCTGTAGTTACCAATCCTTCTGGCTGGACAAACACTCTATCTACTTCTGATAGGTGTGCCCCGTCCCTATCAGGGTATCCAGTGGTGTTTGCAAAGAAGAGGCCACGCCTCTTTACCTCGCCCTTCTAATTGGTTTTGCATTCGTGTTGACCCAAGCCCGCCTGCTTCGTGGGCTTGGACCTGGCTTTATTTACCCTTGTGTACCAATCCATATCTCTACCCACTGACCTCCAATAGTAAAGGAGCGCAGTGCCAACTGGAGCTAGGACCCCAAGAGCAATAAAATTAAGCCCTTGTTTACCCCCCCTACTTGGTGGGTTCCCAATTTGAGGGTTCGAACTAAGAAGCATGTACTGCACCAGCAGTTAGGCATAGCCCTCTCATCCTTCGGAGTTGTGTGTCTCCTGTCTCATGTCCTTTTGAGGACGCCAGGTGACCTACTCACCTAAACCTAACAAGGTAGATCTACTCACAGGAGATGAGGGCTGAGGTCCTTTAAGGCACTCCTAATATTCTGCTCTATTTCATGTCATTATTGCCTGCAAAACCGATCTGTTTGGCTGTGATCATCAGATCATGTGACTCAATGCTGGTGTCCCCCACCCCGTGTAAGTACCCCATATACAGCTTTTGCTAAAGGTATTCCAGAGTGCCAAAAAAGGTTTCCAATGCTTTTGGCTTTGAGGACATGGAGTAAAACATATGAGCAATTTTCTTGCCCCTCCTTAAAGTTGACTGCAAATTATGTTCAGATAATTGTCAGCATTTGTGCTCCAGATCCATGTTTCAACACTATTGGAGTAACAGCCCGCTTTTCGGAAGAAGACAAACTAACGCAATCGACCTGGCTGACTGGTTGCTTTAGCGTAGTAGCCCCTACTGACTGACTAAAGGTATACAGTGTGTCGAACAGCTGCCAAAGCTTTGGATATTGAGAACCTGGATTAAAACATACTACAAATTTGCTTGCACCTTCTTAATAAGACTGTAAATGTGTTCTTGTAATTGTCTTTTTATCACAAATGGGGCCACTCTCATTGCAGTGACTAGTGGTACTTTAGAATAAAATTGTGGATGTGGGCATCTCACAAAAAGTTAAAGACTGGCCTCACACACCACCAGGTGTCATGCTGCATCATTGGCCGTCCTCGCCCTCTAAAAACTTGGTTTGATAGAGGGCGGGCCTTCACCTGATGACAGGGAGGCACTTCTAAACTAAGTGGGGGCATGTGAAAAGTGAGTGAAGTAAAAACCATTACAGTTACCAATTAAATTTTAATAGGACGGGTAGCTGTATGGTATTAAAAGGGTGGACGGTGAGATGGGGACATTTTAAGTTCTGAATGTTTCTTTAAAGTACCTAGCATTCTGTTATTTTATTATTTATTATTATTATTATTATTGTTGTTATTATTATTATTATTATTATTATTATTATTATTATTATTATTATTATTATTATTATTATTTGTAGGACGCACAAATCATCCACCAGGGATCTCTCGGCGCCAGGGTAGCACTAGTGTAGGAAATGCTCATTCACACAGCCAGGTTTTAAGAAGTTTCTTAAAGAGAGCCAGACTGGGAAATGTCCGGAGGTCCTCTGGCAGATTGTTCCAGTGTTTGGGGGCTAGATAGGAAAAGGCACGGCCTCCCATCTTAACTTTCTTGATTCTCCGAGTACGGAGGAGCTTAAGACCACTGGATCTTAGCTGGCGAGCCGGGATATACCATTCTAGTTTCTTAGATAGGTATATTGGACCTAGCCCATGAAGAGATTTAAACACCAGGCATAGGAGTTTGAAGACTGCTCTTTTTCTGATGGGGAGCCAATGTGTCTCTCTCAGCAGAGGTAGAGATGGAGTTCGTGCTGGCTTATTCAATGCCAAGATTGCAGATGTATTTTGGACGACTTGCAGCCTTGAGAGCAAATCTTCCCTAATCCCTACCAGTAGTAATCTAGTCTACTGACTAGAAGCGCCTGTATCAGGACCCTTCTGGTAAAAAGAGAGATCCAAGGGAAGATCTTTCTTAGCATGCGCATCAGTCCAAAGCACTTGCCTGATAAGGCCTTAAGATGGTCCTCCATAGAGAGGTTGTTGTCTATTGCAATGCCTATGTTCTTTGCCCATTTTTTGGGGGTGGGAGCTTCTCCTAATTCAGCTGGCCACCACTCCTGAGTCCATAAATCCTCAGCTTTCCCAAACAATAAGATCTCAGTTTTGTTGGAGTTAAACTGTAGGAAGTTTTTTCTCATCCATATGGCAATTTTTAGCATACAGATTTTAAATCTTTCTCCGGTCACATCGGGGTCCTTCTCTATGGGGACAATCACCTGGGTGTCGTCTGCATAAGAGATGGTTTGGAACCCGCAAGATCTAATAATGGTGGCCAGGGAGGACACATAGATATTGAACCGGGTGGGGCTTAGGATGGAGCCTTGTGGTACTCCCTTGTCCACAATACTTGTCTGGGACACAAATGTGTCCAATTGGACACATTGCGATCTGTCTAATAGTAAGCTATGCATTCACTCTAATGCCATACCTCTGACACCAATCTCTCACAGCTTATCCAAAAGGATTCTGTGAGAGATGGTGTCAAAGGCTGCCAACAGATCTAAAAGGACTAACATTGTGGGCGTTCCCTCTTCTAGCGGTATCCTGATCGAGTCTGTTACCTCCGTTAAGGCAGACTCGGTGCTATAAACTGCACGGAAGCCTGACTGCGAGGGGTAGAGTAGACTTGGGTGTGCTAAGTAGTCTGAAAGTTGTCGGTTAATCAAGGTTTCCATTATTTTTTAGCAACAAGGGAGAAGAGAGAAGGGTCTATAGTTTTGTAAATCAGCGGAGTCCGCTGATGCTTTCTTGGGCAGTGGTTTAATATAAGCCTTCTTCCATTTCGACAGAAAGAAGGAGACTTCTAATGACAAATTACAGATTTCCAAGTTGGATTTGCCAACTCCCATGCCAGATCTGAGATGATGTGGGGGGGGGCACATCCTACAGGGATCCTGACTTAGTGTCTACCAGCAGTGATGAGACTTGCTATGGGGTAATGGCTGCAAAAGACTCTAGTCTTGGGGAGAGCGGATTGTCCGGGACCGATGTTACTTCCCTAATTTCCACTTCCTGATCAAAGGAGTCATAGATTTTGCCAACTTAATGCTTGAGGTGATTCTGTCATGAGATTATGCATGTTCGTAAAGATCTTGTCAAGTATATGTCCCGCTGTATGTGTCGGACTACAGATTCTGGGAGAGAGATCTAGTGATTCCATCGCTGCTGACAAGTCTGCCGTATCAGTATTGGAGATAGTATCTAAGTGGTGATTAAAATCACCTAAGAGAAGAAAGTGTTCTGCTTGCATAGCATATGGGGCGAGGGTTTCCAATAATGATGCACAGAAGGATTTCTTACTTTCACCCGGGGGGGTGGTAGACTACAGCACCCATCACCTTAAAGCCTAGGGTGGGTTCCATTGAGAATATCATCACTTCCATGCTGGGGGATGAGATGGTGTCCAAGATTTTTATGTGCAGTCTCACTACCGTATATTCAGCCGGGAAGGCGATGGTTAGGGAGGGGGATGAATATGTATGTAGCCATGTTAATGTGAAAAAACAGATGTCTGGTTTCCGATCATCAAGCAGATCCCAGACTTCTGTGGCATGGTTAGAGATAGATCTGGCGTTCATATACAGGCCTTGAAAGATAGCACCTTGCACCCTTTCCATTTGCTTTGCTTCCCTGGGAATCTGTTCATTAGTTGTTTGCTGCCCTGCTAGAAAAGGGCTAAGTGGAGCTGATCTTCTCTGGGGTTGAACTATAGCACAGCTAAAATGGGGACAGATGATTGTATAGCCTCCATTATCCAGGCAGAGTCTGCCTTCACATTCAGGACTAATAGTATTAATCCCCACACCCAGTAGCTCCTCTCTTGAATAGGTATGGGGAGGCATTGGTATAACTGGATAAAAAGGGCAGAGTTTCCTGCCAGCCGGCAGTGTTCAGGCACGGACGGGCGCAGACGGGCTTGCCTTAGGCGCACCAGTGGCGCGCCCGCTGCGCGCGCCTGCTGTGCACATCCGCCAACGTGGTTGATTTATGTCCAGAAGGTCTAGGAGCACTAGAGCGCTAACCGCCCAAAATGGCGCCTCTGAATGTCCCTCTCTATTTAGGCTTCCTCTCTGCACTCAAGCGGTCATGTGCATAGACCGTGGTGGACCAGATAGATGCCTCTAACTGCTTACATGAGTTGTGACACAAATTATGAAATAATAATGCCCCCAATTGTTCAGTAAACAGATCAAGCAATTCAATAATAAATTGTAAAACTTTTAAAATGCGGCGATATGAGGACAAATAAGCATCCAACAGCGTGCTAGTTACATATGGTCCCTGCTGCTCCGCTGCACGTCCGCCAACACAGTTGATTTATGTCCAGAAGGTCTATGAGCACTAGAGCGCTAACCGCCCAAAATAATTACTTTCTTTTCTCTGATGGTACTCTTGTGCATATTTATATATTTATGTTTTTTCAGGCTTCAATGCTAGCCCTTATCTCTGGTGGAAGGTGACAAAGGTCATCCCACCAAGTGGTACCCTCTCACCACAGAATTGGTAAGAACAGAGCCCCATCTTTTGGTCCTGACGTATGACACGGACCCATTGGGTACAAACGGCAGAAACATGTTGACCATCCTCACTATGGTGAAGGGACAATAAATTTCCCCATCTGTGCTACCAGACCTCGTCATGACTTCACAGGGATTGCATAAATCACTAGGCCAATCAGGCCACTGTCCTACAGATCAATTAGCACAACCCAGTAGTTACTGGTAGGAACTGTACTTAGCAAAACGCATTATGCATCAACTTGTTCAGCAGTGTATCCTACTAAACACTTGGAGCAGGGCACATATCATAATTAGGGCTCCCGGTTTTATTTTTTTGCCATTTCTGTCTGTATTTATCCATATTTATTTTTTGGGCATTTTATCTGTATTTATTCACATTTATTTTTGCCACAAGCAAAAGTTGACGCTGCTGCTAGTATTTTTCCACATTTATTTAAATTGACAATGCACACATGCGCTCGGTTGTTATTGGCCAACACATTACATTCATTTGAAAAATTTGCCATTAAATACGGTTAAAAGTGCTATCACAAGCCATTTGTGTCAGAGCATTGCAGTTTCTGTCATTGGCACAGAGTGCCAGATCCTCTCCCTCACTGAACACCATCCTCCCCACTGAGAGAAATACACTGCCTTCAGCTACAACCCAATTGTGCCCCGCTATAAACACCTGGAAGCAACTTAATTCAAATTATGCACTAGACTAGAGTAATATAATGCCTGAAATAAAGTAACAGTGTACTGGAAAAAAGCAAACACTCACAGGGAACACACCATAAGGCTTTTACACTCATTATTCAGAAATCAATGAGTGTATTTGCTTGAAAAGCTAACAACATAAAAATAAAAGTAGCGCTTCACTGGCAAACTCTGAAAGGTGGCGCTTATGTGTTAGGGTGTAAATAAAACCAAACTGGCCACTTTGCAACTACTCTGTCTTGCTTTATTCAGTTATGTATTTGTTGCTTGCACCTTAAAAGCTTTTTCTCTCCTCCTGAGGCTGCATTTTGGTGTAGAAAAATGTCAGACAAAGACATTTGCAGCAAACTTGTTACTCCTTTTTTTGGATCCATTTCCCAGAGAAACGAATGACTGAAAGGAGAGGAAAGAACAATCACGGTTTTCTACAAGTGAGGAGGAGTGCAACAGAAAGAGAGAGAAGAAGAGGAAGAAAGAGGGGGGCAGCAGAAGTGGACACTGTTCTTGTCTTATCCAGTAAAAAGAAAGAGACTGCAACGGTTATGGGCTATGCAGTCCAGCCACAAACTCCGCATACACTCCAGTCTGTGGCGTAGAAAGGCTTTGAGTTTGTGGCGAGATTGTTCTTGCAGCCACACATACACAGTGTACTGCTCTGCAGGCCGGCCACAAACTCGGCAAAGCGGCATTTGCAGAACTGGCTCCTCAGATAATAATATACAATTCATGCAAAGTACTTCACTGTACATTTATCATTGACGATTTACAGCATTGAATGCACTATTGTCCCCTAGTGCCCTAGTTTTGACTTGTAAAACACATATGAAAAACCTAGTATCCGCTACTGCTGCAAACTGGCAGTGTTTACATTTTAATACCATTATTTACAGAGCGCTCAAACTTACCAAGCCCATCTGTGAGCAGCTGATCCAGTATGAGGTGCTTCTTTGCATTCTGGAACCAGTAGCCCTAATTTTATAATGTGATCAACAGACTACAAATCCCAGAATGCAAAAGAAAAAAACTTGGACTGGACAAGCTACTCATGCTTGGAACCAAGGGCCAGATGTATGACCCGAGGCAATTGCGACTCACAAATTGCGCCAAATTATGAGTCGCAATTGCCAATGTACAACAGTGTCTGATACACTGTTTGCGATTCCCAATGGGGTCGCAAATTTCATGCCTTATGCACATTAATGAGGCTGTCATAATTTGCAATCCCATTGAGAATGGCTGGCACTCCCAGGGATGGTGGCTGCTGGGGTCAGCAGACCTCCATGTCTGGGACTGTTTCTAAATAAAGCAGTTGTTTTTTAAATGTAGACCGTTTTCTTTAAAGGAAAATGGGATGCTTTTAAAAAAATAGTTTTTTAAATTTTTGTTTCATTTTCTAAAGGCATGTAGTGATCCCTGGGACCACTGCCTACTCTGCAGAAATGTTTGTGCACCTATTCACAAAAGGAAAGTGGTCCCCTCGGTGACTCCTTCCCGTTTGCGAATGGTTCATCCCCCTCTTGAAGAGGGTGGTTGTGAGAAGTTGACTTGGTGTATGCTGTCCACTAATTAAAGTGAGCACCTTGCACCAGTCCAAACGACCCTTATGATAAATGAGGTCAAAAATAACCTTTAGAAAGCTATCCTAGTGGTAGCTGTTGAGAGCAGCCTTCAGGCCTAATCTTGAAGGAATATAAAGCAGCTTGTTTTACCAGAATATCACCTCCTATATTGACTAAATGAAAGGAGCACCACACAGTAGTTATATAATAATATGTATTTATTAATACAACACTCCCTAGTATCCTCTACACAACGGTAAAACACAAAGCACACAATACGAGATCTATAGAACAGTTGTAAGTAGCACAATACACAGTAGGCTCCAGGGGGAGACCAAACCATATACTAAAATAGTGGTATAACAACCACGACTCGGGTCAAGACAAGGTCTAGAGAATGTAGAATCACTGGGACCTCAAGGAACCACCCAAGGTGAGTAGATAGGGACCCCACGGAGAACGGGTGCAGTGTGGGAACACGACCGCGGGCTCCGTACAATTCTATGGGGAAGTCGTGATTACAGTTTTAAAGTTTAAGGACCCTTCTAGGAGGACTTCGAGCACACCCTTTGGAACTTAAGATGTTGGACAACCACCGCACCCGTTGATACCCTAGTACTCGAGTTACCTATCCCAGAGGAGCCGGGTGCAGAGGTCTGGAGAGGTGTCGGAAACCGCAGTCGTTCTCAATGGAGGGCTGTGAAGAAGTACTGCTGCCGTGAAGTTGAAAAGGGTCCGGTGGAATCCAAGCCTGTATTCTAGAAGGAAGGAACCTGAAAGCAGAGGGGACTGAGTCTGGGTCACTTCAAAGTGACCAGGGGCTCGGGAGACGAATTCCCACCAATGTCGGGTGCTTCAGGTACGAAGAAGGGATACTTAACTCTGCAGCAACGAGGACCAGGAGACGTCGACGATGACCAGGAGCCGGAGGTGAGCTGTCCCACAAAGGATGTAGAGTGCTGAGGGGTACGTGTCCAACTGGAGCACCAACAAGCCTTGGCAAAAGCAACCCATGCAGGAAGGTCAAGCAGGTTACGGTGTGCAAATGCAACTGTAAATGGACGTGGGACACAGGGGTTCAGGTTATGCAGTCACCACATGGTATACTGGCCTCAGACTTGCTGAGAGGGCAGAGCAACCTCAGGGATGTTTGAAAACCCAGCTCTTGTGTTGCTTAAATCCTCGGAGTCCGCAGGAGCTTGGGAGCAGCAGACCGGCCAATTGCGTTAAGCTGCCTGAGAATGCAGGGGAGTGACTCCTTCACTCCAAGGGAGATTCTTCAGTTGTCCTTATTGCACCAAAGGTCCTGCACAGAGCCTGTATTGAGCAAGAGCACAGACAAAGCTGTGGACGGAGAGGGAGATGAAGTCGGGACCAGTCGAAGTCCAGCGAAGTCCAGAGTGTCCAGACAGTCAAAGATCATTGGTTTCTTCTTGCTGAATCTTGTCCGCGTAAAATCTGATGTCTTAAAGCCAGGTAGACCCTTTTGTACCCACTGGAGGGGGTTCGACAGATTCGGGGGACCCTCCTAGGTGAGGGTCAGGACAGAGGGGGGGTTACACCCATGTCCTTTGTCCAGTTTTGCACCAGAGCAGGAGCCACTGGTTTGAGCTGAACTATGCACATTGACACCAATTGTGCCCCAAGTGCAGAATTTCAGGCACTCTCAGAGTGCACCCACCCAGCCCCAGTACACTAAATCCTGTCTGGGAGGTTGTCACACCTCCCTGTGACAGGATGCCTACTGTGCTGCCTTCCTCTGCTCAAGCTTGGCTCAGCAGCAGGAGAACAGAAATGGTTGTCAGCATCCATTTTGTGCTGACCAGGTCGAGAAGGCTGGCACCGAATAGACCAGTGACCCCACAAAGCTCACTTCAGAAGGGTGGAATCATACCTCCCACACAGGTTACCGGTGTGGAGGTCTGATTCCAAGGTGTTTGATACCAAACATGATATGTTTCTATGCAGCTGTTTTCGAGATCGCATTTACCGCGAGATTATAATGCACCTCTACCTATATGTCGGGCTGAGTCAAAGACAACCCGGGAGAGCAGACTCTGAAGGCTGCAGAGAGACTCTGCTCATGCAGGGGCACCTTCTCACTAAAAACCCAGCACCCTGCCTTCAGGATTGATAAGGCCTTCTATAGGGGTGACTTATACGTTTTAAGCATAGTGACCTATACATATAGTGAACCTATATCTAAAGTAAGTAGTATAAACACCATCTTACACAGGTTGCCGTAGCAGACCTGTAGTTCCATTTTGCATGGCCTCTCATGGGTGGCATAATACATGCTTCAGCCCATGGGAGGCCTCTGGGGTACCTAAGCCCTGGGTACATGGGTACCATATACTAGGGACTGATAAGGGTACCCCAGCATCCGATCTGGAGTGTACCAAAGTACATGCATGACAGTTTAAGGGAGAAAGCAGATGGCCTGGGGTCCTGATTAGCAGGATCCCAGTCAGACTAGTCAAAAACAATGCAACATCAAGCAAAAGGTGGGGTTAACCATAAGAAGCAGATTCTACTTTCCTACAGTGGTAAACGGCGAGTGTTTTGCCACTGCAATAGCGGTGGCAAAACATTCTTCCATAGGGTTCCGACTCGCTATTAGGAATGGAGGCCCTTGGAACGCCCCTTCCTAATAGCGAGTCGCTAACTCTAATCTGCAGTCACTAATTAATTGGCGACTAGCAAAATAGGGTTAGTACATGGGCCACAGGTTTTTTGCATGGGCAAACGGGTCTAAAACCCATTTGCGCATGCAAAATCCGTCGTACAGTTGGCCCTAATGATCTTGAGAGCTCTGTCAATCAGTGTCGGACTGGCCTGTAGGGCCTGAAGGGCTGATTTGACACGCCAGCATGTGGCCCTTGTTCGTTGCTCTTTGTGGGCCTGGTCTATGGTCTGGTTTGCTGGTTTTTACTGTTTGCTTCTCTGATATTACCACAAATTATGCCTGCAGCAAGCACAAATGTATGCAGTCTCCCATACCTTACAAAATACTTATACAGTGTGTCTGCTCAAGTTCAAAACTGCCCCGAATTGCAAACGGGAGGCATTGTTTTAGCTCTCTGATTTGTTAATTCCCCTCCTCTATATTGTCTTGGGCTATTTTCTAGTGCAGACCGGGATTAACTAAGTGCTCACCAGTGCCTCAGAGGTCCTGCCCAGCGCTTTAAGTGGGCCGGGTACCTTCTGGTCTGAGACCTGGTAGTCAATAGAAACAGACATTGAAACAAGTTCCTTTTGGATTCTAGGTGCATGTCTCTATTGTTTTTGCCGTCAAAAACACTGATCGATTTTTGAACATAGAATGTAAGAAATGTTAAGGTAAACTACATCAGCCATTTAGTTCCCCTTTATGTTTTTTTACACGATTTACTTAATTTTGCACTCCTTAGAGTGTTAGCTAATGCCAGGTTGTTGGGTTTCTGTATTTTTTGTGTGCAGCGTAACACTCTCGGATAGTGCATACTTTAAACAAAGTTGTCTCCAGGTTTTTGTTACCGGCCACAATTGAGATGTCTGGAATTGAGGCTTAAGGCAGTGTGAGGTTCTCAGAGTTCCTGCTAGTGACACAGAATAGTATTCGCAATACATGGTCATACAATCCTTGGCCTCTTTGCAGTGTGCATAGAACAATGGTCTTGTATTCCGGTTGCAATTGTGAGTCTGTACAAATGTGTGTGAAGGAGTTATAAAGTTGACAAAACATTGATAAGGCAAGTGTTATTTTTTAAACGCAGTGGCTAGAGGTGGGTGGGTGTGATGTGTGCTTGGATGTTGGTGAAATGAAGGAGATTCAAGGAGGTGCATTCAGGAGAGAGTGAAAAGTCCTTGCTCAATAGGAAAGAGGTGTGGTGTTAAACAGCAGATTGAGGAGTTGTGAAGAGAAAAGGGTTGTGCTTGTCTAACACAAAGTGAACAAACAGGAGTGATAGAGACACTTTGAAGGCCAGTATCCCCTCCATAGGAGTAACGTGTAATTCATAGCCTGCCAATTTAAGAATTAAAATATTTTGAATATTATTCACAGCCAAATCATTGTTCTTCTTACTCACTTATCCTAAACAGTTAACACCCATTGACACAACCAATAGTCTGGGTGGGTTTAGGTGCATGTCGGTTGTTGTGTTATATTTCTGAATTCAAGGCCAGCACACTATGGGAATCACAGAAATGTAGTTTATGTCTTTAACCCCTTCAATGCGTCCGTCGGCCAATGGCCGTTGCGAGCACTACCTCCGTAGTGCTGTGCACGTCCGTTGGCCGACGTGGCCCGACAACGCAATAAAACCGCCGCACCGTGGCAGAATTGCCGCCTGCTTTTTTAAACCCCACCATTAATTACATAGACCATGCCCTTTTAGGGACCCCTCACATTTTGTCATGATCCCACTTGAAGCCCTGACCCTCCGCAACAAGGGAAATATCAGCGATTACAAGAACAAGGCTCCAATGTGTACATCATCCCTCACAACACCTGTCTCTAGTGAGAAACATGCAGAATCATTATCATTTCAAGGTTTATAGTTTTAGTGGATTGCACACAGCACGCATGTTTCCCCTGGAGAAAGACGTAGCTTCTAATTATAGCAGTACACGGACAGGGCCGCTCCCAGCTAGCATAGCATGTTCTGTACTTACTGACGGTAAATTAAACCATGTCATTCTTCTGCTTAAGCGCTCCAGCTCTCGCGGGATTTGCTCAAAGGTTTTCCTTCAGCACTTTCTTCCTTTTTCAGAGGAGTGGGGCACTTTACCAAATGGCCCCTGCATGACGTCACACTTGGAAGTGTCGAAACGTCGGTTTCCCATTTCGTCAACAGGAGTAAACACAGTAGCGGCTCCTCCGCTAAGGTGGAGGAGCATCGCCCCACTGCTTTTCAGCAGTGGAAGGGAAAATAAAATGATAACTGAAAGTTATTATCATTTTTTAGGGCTCGGCCTACGTCACCACTTCGTCAGAAGTGGGGCGGAGCTCCGAGCCGTATTGTTAAGGGGCTCAGAATCGTGAAGTTAAAATTACTCAGTGCGCGAGAATTTTTCGTGGTGTTGTGTGCCATCTGCATGGTCATTGGTCCTCTGACGGCTGTGTTTTTGTAAGTGTTCACGCAATAGGCCCTAGGAATTTTTCTCTTCAATCCCTGCATTTTCCGTGCTTACCCGCGCATGAGAATGCCAATAAATTCCCAATTACCAGATGTCAGGGTCCGTTTGCGCATTCACGACTCTGTAGTTTTCTTGAGCTGTGTGTGCGCGCATGCTGTCTCCCCGTCCAGGAGAATGCCATAAATTCTCAATTAGCAGCTGTCAGAGGTGCCGGTAATTGAAGGCAGATGCTTGATTTTCAATGCTGCTTTATTGCCGTCGCACGTATTTATATATTTATTAACATGCCGGTTCTTAGTAAAGTACATGTCCAAGGCTAAGAAAAGTAGGTTATTGCAGTGAACTATTTCAATAATGGCAAACCCTTGGTTACAGGACATAAGGATTATTATAGTGTGAGTGCAGAGTGTGAGTGCAGAGTGCAGAGTGTGAGTGCAGAGTGAGTGTGCAGAGTGCAGAGTTGTGAGTGCAGAGTAGTGAGTGCAGAGTGCAGAGGTGTGAGTGCAGAGTGCAGAGTAGTGAGTGCAGAGGTGTGACTGCAGAGTGCAGAGTAGTGAGTGCAGAGTGAGTTTCCAGAGTGCAGAGTAGTGAGTGCAGAGTGAGTTTCCAGAGTGCAGAGTAGTGAGTGCAGAGTAGTGAGTGCAGAGTGCAGAGTAGTGAGTGCAGAGTAGTGAGTGCAGAGTAGTGAGTGCAGAGAAGTGAGTGCAGAGAAGTGAGTAGTGAGTGCAGAGTGAGTGTGCAGAGAGTGCAGAGTAGTGAGTGCAGAGTAGTGAGTGCAGAGTAGTGAGTGCAGAGTAGTGAGTAGTGAGTGCAGAGAAGTGAGTAGTGAGTGCAGAGTAGTGAGTGTGCAGAGTAGTGAGTGCAGAGTAGTGAGTGTGCAGAGTAGTGAGTAGTGAGTGCAGAGTAGTGAGTAGTGAGTGCAGAGTAGTGAGTGCAGAGTAGTGAGTGCAGAGTAGTGAATGCAGAGTAGTGAGTGCAGAGAAGTGAGTGCAGAGTAGTGAGTGCAGAGTAGTGAGTGCAGAGTAGTGAGTGCAGAGTAGTGAGTAGTGAGTGCAGAGTAGTGAGTATTGAGTAGTGAGTGCAGAGTAGTGAGTAGTGAGTGCAGAGTAGTGAGTGTGCAGAGTAGTGAGTAGTGAGTGCAGAGTAGTGAGTGTGCAGAGTAGTGAGCGTGCAGAGTAGTGAGTGCAGAGTAGTGAGTGCAGAGTAGTGAGTAGTGAGTAGTGAGTCCAGAGTAGTGAGTAGTGAGTGCAGAGTAGTGAGTGTGCAGAGTAGTGAGTAGTGAGTGCAGAGTAGTGAGTGTGCAGAGTAGTGAGTGTGCAGAGTAGTGAGTAGTGAGTGCAGAGTAGTGAGTGCAGAGTAGTGAGTAGTGAGTGCAGAGTAGTGAGTAGTGAGTGCAGAGTAGTGAGTAGTGAGTGCAGAGTAGTGAGTGTGCATAGTAGTGAGTACAGAGTAGTGAGTGTGCAGAGTAGTGAGTGCAGAGTAGTGAGTGCAGAGTAGTGAGTGCAGAGTAGTGAGTGCAGAGTAGTGAGTGCAGAGTAGTGAGTAGTGAGTAGTGAGTGCAGAGTAGTGAGTAGTGAGTGCAGAGTAGTGAGTGTGCAGAGTAGTGGGCAGTGAGTGCAGATTAGTGAGTGTGCAGAGTAGTGAGTAGTGAGTGCAGAGTAGTGAGTGTGCAGAGTAGTGAGTAGAGAGTGCAGAGTAGTGAGTAGTGAGTAGTGAGTGCAGAGTAGTGAGTAGTGAGTGCAACGTAGTGAGTGTGCAGAGTAGTGAGTAGTGAGTGCAGAGTAGTGAGTGTGCAGAGTAGTGAGTCGTGAGTGCAGAGTAGTGAGTGTGCAGAGTAGTGAGTGCAGAGTAGTGAGTAGTGAGTGCAGAGTAGTGAGTGTGCAGAGTAGTGAGTAGTGAGTGCAGAGTAGTGAGTGTGCAGAGTAGTGAGTAGTGAGTGCAGAGTAGTGAGTGTGCAGAGTAGTGCATGGTGAGTGCAGAGTAGTGAGTGCAGAGTAGTGAGTAGTGAGTGCAGAGTAGTGAGTGCAGAGTAGTGAGGGCAGAGTAGTGAGTGCAGAGTAGTGAGTATTGAGTGCAGAGTAGTGAGTGCAGAGTAGTGAGTAGTGAGTGCAGAGTAGTGAGTGCAGAGTAGTGAGTGCCGAGAAGTGAGTGCAGAGAGTGAGTGCAGAGAAGTGAGTGCAGAGAAGTGAGTGCAGAGTAGTAAGTGCAGAGAAGTGAGTGCAGAGAAGTGAGTGCAGAGAAGTGAGTGCAGAGAAGTGAGTGCAGAGTAGTGAGTGCAGAGAAGTGAGTTCAGAGTAGTGAGTGCAGAGTAGTGAGTGCAGAGTAGTGAGTTGTGAGTGCGTAGTGAGTAGTAAGTGCAGAGTGTGAGTGCAGAGTAGTGAGTGCAGAGTAGTAGTGCAGAGTAGTAGTGCAGAGTAGTAGTGCAGAGTAGTGAGTGCAGAGTAGTGAGTGCAGAGTAGTGAGTGCAGAGTGAGTGTGCAGAGTAGTGACTAGTGAGTGCAGAGTGAGTGTGCAGAGTCGTGAGTAGTGAGTGCAGAGTGAGTGTGCAGAGTAGGGAGTAGTGAGTGCAGAGTAGTGAGTAGTGAGTGCAGAGTAGTGAGTAGTGAGTGCAGAGTAGTGAGTAGTGAGTGCAGAGTAGTGAGTAGTGAGTGCAGAGTAGTGAGTGCAGAGTAGTGAGTGCAGAGTAGTGAGTGTGCAGAGTGAGTGTGCAGAGTGAGTGTGCAGAGCAGTGAGTGCAGAGTAGTGAGTGCAGAGTAGTGAGTGCAGAGTAGTGAGTGCAGAGTAGTGAGTAGTGAGTGCAGAGTAGTGAGTAGTGAGTGCAGAGTAGTGAGTGCAGAGTAGTGAGTGCAGAGTAGTGAGTGCAGATTAGTGAGTTCAGAGTGAGTGTGCAGAGTAGTGAGTGCAGAGTGACTGTTCAGAGTGCAGAGTAGTGAGTGCAGAGTGAGTGTGCAGAGTAGTGACTAGTGAGTGCAGAGTGAGTGTGCAGAGTAGTGAGTAGTGAGTGCAGGTTAGTGAGTAGTGAGTGCAGGTTAGTGAGCAGTGAGTGCAGAGTAGTGAGTAGTGAGTGCAGAGTAGTGAGTAGTGAGTGCAGAGTAGTGAGTGCAGAGTAGTGAGTGCAGAGTAGTGAGTGCAGAGTAGTGAGGGCAGAGTAGTGAGTAGTGAGTGCAGAGTAGTGCGTGCAGAGTAGTGAGTGCAGAGTAGTGAGTGCAGAGTAGTGAGTGCAGAGTAGTGAGTGCAGAGAAGTGAGTGCAGAGAAGTGAGTGCAGAGAAGTGAGTGCAGAGTAGTGAGTGCAGAGTAGTGAGTGCAGAGTAGTGAGTAGTGAGTGCAGAGTAGTGAGTGCAGAGTAGTGAGTGCAGAGTAGTGAGTAGTGAGTGCAGAGTAGTGAGTAGTGAGTGCAGAGTAGTGAGTAGTGAGTGCAGAGTAGTGAGTGCAGAGTAGTGAGTGCAGAGAAGTGAGTGCAGAGAAGTGAGTGCAGGGAAGTGAGTGCAGAGAAGTGAGTGCAAAGAAGTGAGTGCAGAGTAGTGAGTGCAGAGAAGTGAGTGCAGAGAAGTGAGTGCAGAGAAGTGATTGCAGAGAAGTGAGTGCAGAGTAGTGAGTGCAGAGTAGTGAGTGCAGAGTAGTGAGTTGTGAGTGCATAGTGAGTAGTGAGTGCAGCGTGTGAGTGCAGAGTAGTGAGTGCAGAGTAGTAGTGCAGAGTTGTAGTGCAGAGTAGTAGTGCAGAGTAGTGAGTGCAGAGTAGTGAGTGCAGAGTGAGTGTGCAGAGTAGTGAGTAGTGAGTGCAGAGTGAGTGTGCAGAGTAGTGAGTAGTGAGTAGTGAGTGCAGAGTAGTGAGTAGTGAGTGCAGAGTAGTGAGTGCAGAGTAGTGAGTAGTGAGTGCAGAGTAGTGAGTAGTGAGTGCAGAGTAGTGAGTAGTGAGTGCAGAGTAGTGAGTAGTGAGTGCAGAGTAGTGAGTGCAGAGTGAGTGTGCAGAGTGAGTGCAGAGTGAGTGTGCAGAGTGAGTGTGCAGAGTAGTGAGTGCAGAGTAGTGAGTGCAGAGTAGTGAGTAGTGAGTGCAGAGTAGTGAGTGCAGAGTAGTGAGTGCAGGGTAGTGAGTGCAGATTAGGGAGTGCAGAGTGAGTGTGCAGAGTAGTGAGTGCAGAGTGACTGTTCAGAGTAGTGAGTGCAGAGTGAGTGTGTAGAGTAGTGAGTAGTGAGTGCAGAGGTAGTGTGCAGAGTAGTGAGTGCAGGTTAGTGAGTAGTGAGTGCAGGTTAGTGAGTAGTGAGTGCAGAGTAGTGAGTAGTGAGTGCAGAGTAGTGAGTGCAGAGTAGTGAGTGCAGAGTAGTGAGTAGTGAGTGCAGAGTAGTGAGTGCAGAGTAGTGAGTGCAGAGTAGTGAGTGTGCAGAGTAGTGAGTGTGCAGAGTAGTGAGGGCAGAGTAGTGAGTGTGGAGTAGTGAGTGCAGAGTAGTGAGTAGTGAGTGCAGAGTAGTGAGTAGTGAGTGCGTAGTGAGTAGTGAGTGCAGAGTAGTGAGTGCAGAGTAGTGAGTGCAGAGTGAGTGTGCAGAGTGAGTGTTCAGAGTGAGTGTGCAGAGTGAGTGTGCAGAGTGAGTGTGCAGAGTGAGTGTGCAGAGTGAGTGTGCAGAGTGAGTGTGCAGAGTAGTGAGTGCAGAGTAGTGAGTGCAGAGTAGTGAGTAGTGAGTGCAGAGTAGTGAGTAGTGAGTGCAGAGTAGTGAGTGCAGAGTAGTGAGTGCAGAGTAGTGAGTGCAGATTAGTGAGTGCAGATTAGTGAGTGCAGAGTGAGTGAGCAGAGTAGTGAGTGCAGAGTGACTGTTCAGAGTGCAGAGTAGTGAGTGCAGAGTGATTGTGCAGAGTAGTGAGTAGTGAGTGCAGAGTGAGTGTGCAGAGTAGTTAGTAGTGAGTGCAGGTTAGTGAGTAGTGAGTGCAGGTTAGTGAGTAGTGAGTGCAGAGTAGTGAGTAGTGAGTGCAGAGTAGTGAGTAGTGAGTGCAGAGTAGTGAGTGCAGAGTAGTGAGTAGTGAGTGCAGAGTAGTGAGTGCAGAGTAGTGAGTGCAGAGTAGTGAGTGTGCAGAGTAGTGAGTGTGCAGAGTAGTGAGTGTGCAGAGTAGTGAGTGCAGAGTAGTGAGTGCGGAGTAGTGAGTGCAGAGTAGTGAGTAGTGAGTGCAGAGTAGTGAGTAGTGAGTGCGTAGTGAGTAGTGAGTGCAGAGTAGTGAGTGCAGAGTAGTGAGTGCAGAGTAGTGAGTGCAGAGTAGTGAGGGTGCAGGGTGAGCAGTGTGTGAGCGTGCAGGGTGAACAGTGTGTGAGCGTGCAGGGTGAACAGTGTGTGAGCGTGCAGGGTGAACCGTGTGTGAGCGTGCAGGGTGAACAGTGTGCGAGCGTGCAGGGTAAACAGTGTGCGAGGGTGCAGGGTGAACAGTGTGCGAGCGTGCAGGGTGAACAGTGTGCGAGTGTGCAGGGTGAACAATTCCAATCCAAACCACATAATTCTATTACACACCACATGCATACACTCCATAACACATGGCTAAAAGACATTGCCATTTACAATGCCATTAGCTCTAACTCAAATAAATCCGAGACCTATTGCATTTCCAATGCTTGTTTTTCCTGTTGCAGGCACGGCAGCTGTGCCAGGCGGGTGGGGTGGGGCTGCTCTGCTGGCAGAGCAGGGGAGGGGAGGAGGTTTTTCACTCCCTAAGTGCCCATGAATGTTTGGCCGGCCCACTTGGGCGGGTAGAGGGAGGACGTGGCGAAGGAGGATGCGGCGAGGAGGTATGTCGACTTTTATGTTTTAC
This sequence comes from Lissotriton helveticus, assembly GCF_964261635.1. Lineage (NCBI taxonomy): Eukaryota > Metazoa > Chordata > Amphibia > Caudata > Salamandridae > Lissotriton > Lissotriton helveticus. The sequence goes on from NC_136071.1 coordinate 184,964,965, forward strand.
ACAACTTTTTGCATAATATCCTAAATTAATTACTTGTTAATTACATTGTGCTAATACAATTGTGCATATTTTAAATACCCTCTGTCAGTTGTGATGCCATAATGCCTCCTACCAGAGACAGCAGCAAAGGTGAAAGACCGGTCACAAAGCTTAGCTAGAGCTGCAGTTTCAATGACAAAGAAATGAGAATTGTTTTTACATTCTTCTGATCTGTTTTTCTAAAAATAAACTGATCAGCTGAAATGAGTGACAGCATGTTTTAATATGACACAATAAACTGATAGTAATTTTTTAAAATAAATTTACTAAGCACTTTTTGATATGTTTAATTTTGTACTACAGATTCTGTTTTTATGCTTTGTCTTCAACCATATTTTCTCTTTAATTTGAAAGAGCAAGCCATCAATGATTCAATTAGTTTGTTGCAGGGCTGATTACATAGGCAAGTATTATAAGGAATAAAATGCCCTTTTCCATAGTTTAAAGTTTATTGGAAGACACTTCTGTATTCCATCACATTACAGAGAAGCCCGGTCTTCAGCATTTCTTGCTCTATATGATCATGGATCATATATTTATCCTTCACAATATAAACCTGATGAGTGCCAAAGTAAGAGAATTTGTATTGAATCCTTTGACGGATATGCATGGAGCGAGCACATATTGTGCAAATAACATCCTCTTGGGTGCCTGCTGATCCCACCCTGTATCTTCTTCAGACTCTGCAGCTACTCTCTCCCTCAACTGAGCTGCTGGTGCCACTCCAGCTCAACAGCCTTTGCCGTTCAACTCTGTGTGCAGCCTCATGCACTGCTAAGGTCCAAATGTGTGTTGGTTGGTGAACAATGTCAGGCTTTTGTAAAAATAGGAAGTAAGAGACCTCCATTCCCTCTTTCTCACTGAAACATGGCTTATCCCGGCATTATCACCCGACATCGCTACAGCCACACCCTACATATACAAGATAATTCAGCTGGACTGCACCAACAAACAAGGTGGTTGAAAAGTCATCATCCACAAAGAATCCCTCAACTACACTGCCACCACCGACACCCCCACCCCCATCATGGCACACCTCAATTTCCAGATCAACACCAGCTGTAAAACAACAGTCAGAGGCAGTCTCATCTACAGCCTGCCTGGACCACACCCCGCCTTCTATGATGCCATCGCTGACTTCCTCACCCCACTTGCTGTCAACTCCAAAGATTTCCTGTTCCTCAATGACCTCAACTTCCACCTGGAAGACCCCCAACAACACCAACACAGCCAAACCACTCGAGAGCATGATGATCCTCAGCCTCTCCCAACTTGTCACGGATCCCACACATATCGCTGGACACACTATTGATCCCATATTCACAGCCAGCGACAACATTAAATACAGCCACCTCTCTCTGCAGACACAACTGCCAACAACATCATCGGCTATATCCACTCAGGAGGCTCCCCAGGATCCTTGCCCCCACCACATTACTTAGGCTAAAGCACAATCAGCAAGAAGCTAACCACAATCATCAACCGTAACGTCACATCTGCCTCTTTCCCTGTAGAATGGAAACATGCAGAAATCAAAACCCACTGCAGACCCCAAAGACCTAAACAACTACCTACTGCCTTTTCAAGCAAAAGTGCTAGATGAAGCAATAAACCTCCAGCTCGTTGCCCACCTGGAGAAGAACAACCTTCTAGACCCCTCCCAATCTGAATTTCACTCAGATCTCAGCTCTCAGATGGCTCTGATTTGCGGCCACAGATGACATCAACAACCCTCCTAGACAGGGGGAGACCGCCAACCTTATCCTCCTTGATCTCTCCACAGCTTTCAACACTGTGTCCCACCACACCCTCCTGCACCGTCTCCACCAAATGGGAATCCAAGGAAAAGCCCTGGAATCGGTCTTTTCTTTTCTCTCCGGATGAACCCAAAGCGTCCGCCTTCCATCTTTCACCTCGGCACCTGTGGAGTCCCACAAGAATCCTCTCTAAGTCCGACCCTTTTCAACACCTACATGGCACCCCTGACCACCCTGGTCATCCCGTGGCATGAACATAATCTCCTACGCTGACGACACTCAGCTCACTCTCCACAGACCCGACTAACACAGAATCTAACTTCCACAGGTGCACGACTAGCATCACAGGCTGGATGCATACTAGATGCCTCCAACTCAACACAAACAAACAGAAATACTCATCTTCGGGAGCATCAATCTCTGTAGACTACTCCTGGAGACCAACAGATCTCGGCCCTGCACCCACACCCACAGAGCATGCTAGAAACCTCAGAATATTACCCAATAGCAAGCTCTCAATGAGGAAGCAGACAAATGCTGTCTCCTACTCTACTATGGCTCCATATCAAAATCAGATGCACAGTCACTCAAGCCCTCATCACCAGCCGCCTGGACTACAGTTACTCTTTCTACATGGGAATCACCCCTCAGGAAGCCAGAGCATCCTCTCCTTCCTTCTGGTTGGTCAGCGTCACCTAGCTGACCCGCCATCCTCCCCACTTAATGACCCTCCCCAGCGCGGACGCGCGAACAGAACATCAGCAACAGAAATGCTGAAACCGGAACCTCTGAAGCGCTAGTGTTGGGGGGTGCGACGGCAATACTTACAGGCTGCTTGGGGGAATTTGTAATCACCCGCATTTTTAAACTCACCGCGCCTCTGTTTTAATTGTACTTTCACTTGCCCTCGTTCACTCCTTCTGCTCTCAGGCTGGTCCCCGGTCCGTCACGGCTTGTGCCGGTTGAACGGAGGGACAGGAAGCCAGAGCATCCTCTCCTTCCTTCTGGTTGGTCAGCGTCACCTAGCTGACCCGCCCTACTCCCCACATAACGACCCTTGCCAGCGCGGACGCGCGAAGAGAACATCAGCAACAGAAACGCTGAAACCGGAACCTCTGAAGCGCTAGTGTTGGGGGGTGCGACAGCAATACTTACAGGCTGCTTGGGGAAATTTGTAATCATCCGCATTTTTAAACTCACCGCGCCTCTGTTTTAATTGTTCTTTCACTTGCCCTCGTTCACTCCATCTGCTCTCAGGCTGGTCCCCGGTCCGTCACGGCTTGTGCCGGTTGAATCGGAGGGACAGGAAGCCAGAGCAACCTCTCCTTCCTTCTGGTTGGTCAGCGTCACCTAGCTGATCCACCCTCCTCCCCACTTAATGACCCTCCCCAGCGCCGACGCGTGCAGCGGCGCGCCAAAGGCAAGCCCGTCCGCGAGACGACGTCGTCCGTGGCCCGGTCCCCTTGCCCACGCCTTCCATCACGCCTGGTGAGCGGTGTAACCACGCAATGTTAACCTATACTAGCAATGAGCTGAAATTTCTAAACCCCTAAAAACTTTCTAACATTGATGCAATCGCTCTTCCCCATCAACCATTAGACGATTGTCAGACAACCCCTCTGTGTGAGCCCTCAAAACTTCTTCCCGCTACTACCCCTAATCATTACAATCAGAACCCAGTACCCATATGTGAATCTGCTTCCACGCAGAGCATCAAACCTATAAGTCATGCTAAGACACTCACCGCGCTTTATCTCAACACACGATCTGTACCCAAACACGCACTTGAGCTATGGGGCCTGATTGATGCTCAGAAACCCGACATCTGTATCTTTACCGAAACGTGGCTTCACTGTCAGGCCTCCCCTGACATAGCAATTGCATTCCCTGAGGAGTACCATCTCACCAGGGTGGACAGGGCAGGGAGTCGAGGTGGAGGCATTGCAATTGCAGCTAAAGCTCCCTCAAAATCAAGCTGCTAGAATTTGTTTCCAACTCCTCCGCCAAAATCATGATCGTTAACATCAAAGTCTCTTGCGTGGATACATGGAGTGTTGCCCTAGTCTATAGGCCCCCGGCTCCAAATCTAGTTTTGTTAACTCCCTCCTGTTCTAGCAACGGAAAATGTTATCCTGGTAGGAGATTTCAACTATCACACCGAACTCTTATCAGACCCTGAAACTATCCATTTAATTAGCACAATGGAAACCTTAGGACTTACCCAACGGGTCACCGGCTCCACCCACCGAGCGGGACATACACTCGATTTAATTTTCACCAATTCACCTCAACTCAGAAATGAGGCCCCTCTTCCCATGCTATGTACAGATCACTACCTCCTAAAGTTCAGTATTCCTGCACTTTCCGCGCACATGTCCAACAATAAAATAAGAGTCCCTATCCGTCCTTGGCGCAAATTGAACCCAGAAATCTTCAAGGCCCATTTTAAAATGCAATAACCACACCCAGAAATCCCTGTGGCACAAATGGCTACCAATTTAGACTCTGCCATTTTAAAACCCTTAGATGAGACTATCCCAAAGACAACTGTGAACACGAAATTTAATGCATCTCCATGGTTCACCGCCGCTTTCAAAGGGGATAAACAATCCTGCCTTGCGGCTAAACGCCAATGGCGTAAATCCAAAACCGAGGAGGATAGAAAGACCTATAAACTACGGCATTTGCTTTCTTTAAAAAACATCAAAATGGCCAAAAAAGACCTTCCTTACACTACGGGTAAATAATGCAGCCCACTCCAGCAAAGAACTTTATAAAATAGTAAAAGAATGTACCTCGCCTTGGGCTGAATAATCTCATTTCACGCCCAACCAAGAATGGGTTGACTCCATGACCGTTTAAAGAAATTTTTTTTTTTTAACTATTTATTCCTCTTTCCCGAACAAGGATTCTGGTCAATTTATATCCCACCAGTAAAATCTGGGATAATCCTCCCGCGGATGCACTCACAGCCACTCCCTGCCTAACCGAATTTGATCCAATTACATTTGCAGACGTACTGGAGGCCCTACACAAAGTAAAATCTGGCTCCCCAACGGACGCCCTCCCTCCCCGTTCCTGCCCCTAAATCTTACCTCAATTGGCAGGTCCACTCCTGTACATTTTTAACTTCTCACTAGACCAAGCTAGGGTACCAGAGACGTGGAAACATGCACTAGTCAGGCCCATTTTAAAAAACCTTCCAATGATCCTACCCAATTGGCCAACTACCGGCCCATCTCCCTGTTACCTTACTTTGGGAAAGTTTTGGAATACTTAGTGAATAAACAGCTCACTACATTTGTGGAGGCACACGGGATTCTAGATCCGTCCCAACCGGGCTTCCGTGCCGCCCACGGTACAGAGACCGCAGTCCTAGAGATTGTGGATAATATCAGGCTAACGTTGGACAAAGGGGAGTCAGCAATTCTGGTTCTTTTGGACCTATCGGCAGCTTTTGATACTATCTCCCATGACATCTTGAAACATCGGTTGTGGGAGATCGGTATCAGAGGAAAAGCCCTGGATTGGCTGGGTAACTATCTAACGGACCGCCTTACAACAGTTCAAACTGACTCTCTGACATCCAGCAGCCACCCAGTTACCGTGGGGTACCCCAGGGATCTATCCTAAGCCCCATGTTATTCAATCTATATCTGACCCCTCTGGCCAATGTCATCAAATCACACAGCTTTGAAACTGTATCGTATGCTGACGATACCCAGCTACTTATCACATGCGGCCCTGACTACTTTGATACTCGCCGCCGCTTTAAAAACTGTATGATCGATATAAGCAACTGGATATGCAGCAACAAACTTCAAATGAAGAGTAGTAAAACGGACATTATTCTGTTTGGCAAAGCCGAGGAATTCTGGTCACACGAGTGGTGGCCGCCGGAACTTGACCCCTGTCCTCCCCCTAAACCTGCAATCCGCAACCTAGGGATAATGATTGACCACTCCTTGTCCATGAAGAACCATGTCAGCCAGGTTATCGGCACCTGCTACGGGATTCTGCGTAATCTCTGAAAGATTTTCAAATGGCTTCCTATTGAAACCAGGAAGCCTCTGGTGCAGGGCTTGGTCATCAGCGGCTTGATTACGGGAACGCCCTGTTTTTCGGGCTCAACGAAAATTTGCTCTCCAAACTGCAGTCCCTGCAGAATGCAACGGCTAGACTGACCCTTGACCTCCAACCCAGAACCTCCTCCTCCCCCACGTTGAAAAAACTTCACTGGTTCCCCATTCGCCAAAGAAGCTCTTTAAGATCCTGAGTCTAACGCATGCTATCCTGTATAAATCTGGTCCTAATTACCTTTGAAAGAAGCCCAATTGGTATGCACCAGTAAAACCTCCCAGATCCAGCCATAAATCGCTCCTGATCCAGCCTTGTGTTGGTACCTCCCGAAATGACCACCTTTTATCCATCTCTGAAGATAAACTCTTCCAGGCCAGTCTCAAAACCTGGCTGTTCCCGAGATGAGATCTCCTTTCCGCCTGAATCACCTCTCCGGCACTGTTTCCACTTGCTCTTCTCTTCCCAAAGCGCCTTGAAACCTTGCGGTGACAAGTTTTGCGCTCTACAAAAACCTCTGAATTGACTTGACTTGACTAACTACTAAACAGACTCCAGACCATCCAAAACGCAGCAGCTAGGCTCATCCTCGACCTCCTGAAGCAGATCCATACCTCCACCCACCTCAAGATTGCTCACCCACTCCTATAAAGCCCTTCATTACAAGGGTCCAGCTTACCTCAACTACAGGGCAAACTTCCACCAACCTATCCCCATACCTCGTTCCTCATCCCTCTTCCTGGCCCACCCCCCCCCACATCCACAGAAGCAGGAGGCGTGGCCTCTCCTTCTCACACCTGGTGGCCGAGTTCTGAAACAGCCTCCCCCTCCACCTCCATACTTCCCTCACCCTGCAGGAGTTCAGGAAGGACCTAAAGACCTGGCTTTTCAACTAATTCCTCTCAGCATCAGCGTCCTCTGCCCTATCCCCCCAACATCTGGATACCCTCATGGATGATAAGCAGCGCTCTACAAATCCTATTTGAATGAATAATTGACTATGCTTAACTCCAAATCTATGTACCTTGAAGATATATATAATCAAGGTACATATATGTGGAGTAACATAAAGTACAACTCTGCTTACCCTTCGAAACCTACCTCCACAATATTTTTGTCCTCAATATTCTTGAGAATATATTTTGTCCACATGATAATGTTTTCCCGATATTTGGTCTAAACACCCTACAGGGTATTCTACCTACAGTACATGTAACATTTCTAAATATCCACAGCCCCACCTACAATGATCCACAGTTTTTCCACACTGGAGAGCAGATTTAAAGGGGGCGGGTCAAAGAATGGTGCATTTGCTAATAAATTTGGCACTGCTTGCTGCATCCACAAAAGAATTGGCAGACATTTAGCTGATTTGGCGTTCTGTTGGTTATGTTAAGTTTTGAACGTGTGCTTCAAAGGGAGTGGGGCAACAATAAATGAGAGGCAATAAAGGTTTCATTCACTAATAAGTATCGTGATCTTTTGCATGAAATTTGGCAGACGGTTAGCAAATTAACCTCTGTGTAAGCCCAAGCAGTCTTTGGAAACCATGCATTGCCGAAGGGGGTGTGCACAAGTCAAGGCCTAAGATTTTATGCAGCACAGAACATAAGACAAAACTATGAATTTAAAATAAGCACAGTAAAAAGTTATTTATGGTGCAAAAAACACAAGCCTGAAACAGCCCTATAATACATCAGTTTTGGCGTGCAAGGCATAAAGCACATCACAACTCGTGCCTCCGACGTGCTCAGTAATACCTTTCATGGATAGTGTGTACACAAAACGGCTGTCAACAAAGATCAAAACATGGTGGGGTGTGTTCCACACATAAGTGTTGAATTTCAGGGCCATATTGGTTTGGTGCCTGCTGAACCATAACTAATTTTATACTGTGTTTTTTTCCCTTTAAGGGTGTGATAACATAGGTATTTTTTTAAATTGTACAACATCGTAAATTCCACCTTTGCACGGGTCATTCTTCCCTGCCCTCTCAAAACTGGGCAAATCTTCCCATTATCAAAAAAGACAGACAATCTCACCAACTACCGGCCAACCACCTACCAACACTTCTCCGAAGAAACATTAGGAAAGTAGCTGCTATCTAGCTGCAAAAGAAAACAAGCATCAGGACATCACATCTCACCGCAGCACAAAGATGGTGAGTATACATGGTGTTACGGCCTTCTTGTTTTAAACAATGATGACTGCTGCCTTCTGGTTCTGCTTGACCGCTCTACATTCTTCTGCATAATTGCCCATCAGGCACTATTCAACATTCTATAAAAGCACATGGGATTCTCTGATGCTGTATTACCTTGCAAAAAGAACAACTTACGGGCAGAATGCTGAACAATAAACCAAGATCTGTTGACTGGGGTGAATGTTTGCATTCTTCAACATTCTGTCCTTCATCTGTTCTTTTTGTTTTTGTCGCCCTAAGTGGGTAGGATATGCCCAGACGTGGGTCCCATGCTGACTGCGCCACTGGATTCAAGCTAGCCCGGCTAATGAGGGGTGTTACCCCGAAATTGCACCCAGGAAGCTAGTTTCTTGTCCAGGGAGGACCTGGCTTGGCAGTTCAGGCTGAACTGTTCCCATGAGGAGCAGGGTCTAGACTGATTTGCACATGGCTTCGTTCAAACTGGGGTGGGGTGGTGGGCAAACAGCGCTAGATTAAACCCAGATCTGTTGACCGGGAGAATGTTTGCATTGTTCAGCATTCCGACCATCATTTGTTCTTTTTACTTTTAGAAAGTGGGCATTTCTTTGTGGTTAGGATCATTTATGCTTTGCAGCCTGACTCCAATCAATACCTGGTTTAGACTGAGAGGGGCCTGTTTGTGCATTCACTCTAGACAGTCAGACAAAGGAAGTTGAGGGATGCACTGCATATTCTGATGGCCCATCACCAGGCTGATGGATCTTCGTGAGCTAGAGTGGTAGGAGGAGTTGTCACTGATACCTGAATAGGTTTGTGCCTGTTCTCTCACAATGCTGTCTCCGCCCCCCTGTAGTGTGTCTGGAGCCAGGGCTGGGGATTGAATGGAGGTGTTCTGCACTTCTAAAATTAGTTTGAAGTTACCTCCACATCAAAGGCATTTTGAGTGTAAGTACAGGGGCTCTGACCCCATGATTTTAGACACTGCATGGACTTGTAACCAGAAGCTTCTGGCTTGGCACGCTGCACATTGCGAGGAGGAACTGCTAGGCTGTCAGGAGAAACCACCACTTGGACATTGCTCTTTTGTGCTGACCTGCTAAGAAGGACTCCCTCTTCACCTACAAAGGACCCTGTGTGCTGGACTGATGCCTAAACTCCTACTTTAGTGCCACCAGTGATCTCCGAGGGCTTGGCGGCATGCCCTGTGTGTTTGAAACCTTAGGGCCAGGTGAGCACTTCATTCGTTTGGATCCCAGTCCTGAAACTAAGAGTGCTGAGTGCTCATTGGGCAGTTGATTGAATTGTTCCCTAGAAGAAGCGGGTTGTGAGTGCTTCGTTTCTCCACAAACCCTCATGCCACCGCCAGCGAGTGGTGATCGCTTCAGGTGAGAGAGGGCGTGTGTGACAGAGGAACAGTGCAGCACACTGGGTACAACAGAGTCAGTCGGTCTTGCACACTTGTAGCGCCAGCGTGGTGGAGTGGATCAGAGGCCTTAGGATCCAAATACCTCCGGGAGCCTTGAAGGATTTCTCCTGCATTCCTTGCTCACTCGCGCTGCATACCCAGCCCAGCAGGAGAGAGGGATACATGCCAGCGAAGGGAGTCTGGCGACACACCCTGAGGGACTTACCTGAGAAGAAAGTGAATGAGCTACGCCGTCGTTATGCTGTGGGTGGGGTCCTGGAGGTGTGTTCCTGCCATACCACTTTTCCGCCCCTCCCATTTCTGCCCAAAAGGATGCGAGCCAGTGGCCAAGAGGGGCTCCGTGTTCACCAGCGTTTGGGGGCGTTGTCTTTTAGGAACTTCTGGGGCAGAACTGCCTAGAGACGAATGTTGTGCGCGTGTTCACAGGCAGCTGCATTAGATTGCTTTTAACGTGGGGGATCCAGCTATGTGTCTCCATTGATCTTGTCATGGGCAAACCCCCCCCTTTCTTTTGCTGTACCTGTGGGGGAGGGCACTCACTCATACTGGACCCAGTTAGGAATGGTCCCGAGTGGATTAGATACTGAGGTCCCAACGAGAAGGTTCCTTTCCATGGATTACCATATTCACCATAGTGGACGTGCAGCTACTTATGCTCCCTAAGTGGTGAGCAAAGATTACTGCATAACCTCCAACAGAAACACAGGAGCGCTGTGCCTTACAGCGTGATGGGGAGATTGGCGGTGTAATATGGATATGTGATAGCCATAGTTGATGTTTTATGTACTTATGATACCTGGTGATTCCTGTGTTTCCTCCCTTTAATCTAACTGCAGCATTAACAGCCCTGATGTTATTGTATGTGTCATTTTATGTCTTACAATGAAATGATAACGAGTATTATTTCAGAATTCGCAGAATAGTAGTAATGGTGTTTTTATGGCATGTGCAGCATATAAGCCTTTATCTTATTGCACTAACTTTGATGTTATGATAATTCCTAGTTGGAAAAGTGAATATTGGTTTATGGTGTTTTGGTCTAGGTTTATATGCTATACAGAAACATATTTCTTTATATTCTACTGTGTGGTTGGTGTCTCTTTTGTGTTATTTATTGTGCCACTGGTGATGTGTGTGTGCGAACACTTTACAAATTGCGTCTGAGATAAGCCTGACTGCTCGTGCCAAGCTACTAAGGTAGTGAGCAAGGGTAATCTTGGGTGTGTAAATCCCTTACCCTGACTAGAGTGGTGAGTTCTGCCTAGCTTAGGGGCATGCTCTAGCAAACCAGAAACCCCATTTCTAACAATGACCTATTGCTACAAACCAATTACCATATACATAGGTTGCTTTGTCTCCAACCAGTGACTGAATTTTTCTCATACATCATGCCATTGGATCTTTGTTGTATTTTTCCACCTCCTGCAGAGTTCTAGCATCGCAATGCACAAGGAACTATTTTGCATCTCAAAAATACACTGAAAGGTCATGCCTGTGTTAAATTATCTAACAGATGCATTGCTTACAAAAACACTTTTTCCACTGCAGCATATAGTCAGGACTCAATATGACGGCCAGGCCTATTGGCTTTGGCAATGCTGCTTTGTTTTTGCACTCAGGGCTATGGTAAGGCCCCTCCTGTGCCCTCGTCACACTTCCTTGCTCACGTGACGGCGGCATCCAGACGCTACTCAGGTCCAACCTTTCCCAGGAGCCTCATTACAGCAGCTTGCCTGAGGTGTAAATTAGGCTCTGTCCCTGTTGCAGCCTCTTCATTTCTCATCCCAAAGGGTCCTCATAATGAGTTTTCCATTTCGCTGCCCCTCCCCCAGCAGCACACACCTAGCACGCTTAATCAGCAGCCCTAATCTGCAACTGCTTTTGCAGGGCAGCTTTGTGTGTGGAATTAATGACGTTCTATATGTTGTTGAAATAAGTCAAAGGAGGGCACAGCACGAGCGTTGGGATGTGAGTATGGATGCTTCCTCAGAGCAGGGCCAGACTGGGAACTGAAATCGGCCCTGGCAAACTGCTCGGTCGGGGGCAGGGGGATGAGGCCGAACTGTTTGAAAGTGCCGGTTTCGTCCGATTTTGTTACAGGGGACTGATATTGCCGGCCCCCAGTAATAAAAGCGGACCCCCAGGGGCCCAAAACTGGCCCCCACTCTGGCGGCCCACTGGGGAAATGCCCGGTGCCCGCTATGGCCAGTCCATCCCTGACCTGATTCTGAGACGGATTAATAAGCAGCTAGGAAGCTGAGACGGACACCTGTGTCCGGGATTGTTCATTACCTCCCCAAAATCACACAATTTTAAAGTTCAGGATTTTGTTTTGTCAGTACATGAGTAAGCACAGAAGGCAGGATCAAACTTTAGAGGGTGGAGGAATGGGAGTGAGAGAGATAGAAGAGACAGCCTGGGTGTCACATTTTCGTCTGGTGCATGTCTGTTAGACTACAGGGAATTCTCAATAGGGTTCTTTTGGGTTAAGATCAAGCATATACTCTAAGAGGCTTATTTACAAGCCCATGGTGCCGCAGGTGCATCATTTTTATTGACGCACCGGCAGTGTAATGGGCTTCCCCCATATTTAAAAGGCAAGTCACCTTGGGAGACTTTTCATGGCCTTGCAAATATGTTTCCCTTTCACGCATAACTCTGTGTGAAAGGGGCATTCCATGGGTGTTCCCATACAACATCCATGGACCTTGACGCATTCTCAGATTTACAACATTTTGTAAAATTGGGAATGCGTCATAATCCTGCGCCTCCCCAGGGAAAGCGTAAGGAGGTGCAACGAGGAGGAATACCTTTATTCCTCCTCGTTTTTTTCTCTTTCTATGCGCGCCTCATTCTGCAGCACGTATAGAAAGGGGAAAATGCCTATAATGATTGTTTTTGGGCAAAAACAATCATCCCCTCAGATTGACACAATGGTGTCTGCGCTGGTGCACGCATGCTGTTTGTGCGCCGGTGCAGGGGAGAAGGACAGGATTGCGGCATATCTTGTAGATATGGTGCATTCCTGCCCTTTTATTTTGAGACACGGCACCGCAGCAGAAAGACTTGCTGAGCTGAGGTGCGTCAAAATATTGAAAATGAGGCCGTAAGTGCGGAACGGGAAACATAGGTTACATCTCAGTGTTTACACCGCAATACCTTTACAACGCGGGTATTACAATGCAATTAATTACAATGACTTGTGCTGGATGGCTCTCTAACCTAAGGAATAGTGTGACTTAATATTTCAACACCTTCCCTACTGTACGTTGACTGAAGTTGTAATAGTAAATCATACTATTCCTAAGTCCAGAGCCCTCCAGCGCAAGTCGTTGTAACGACTTGCGTTGTAATGCCTGCGTTGTAAAGGTATTGCGGTGTAAACACCGCAATGTAACGTCGTATATTCATGCGGACCACTAACAAATATTTTCTATGGTTCACAGTCAAAAGTAATGTACTTACAAAGGTATCTTCAATTGATATGCTAACCGGCTTCAGAATGATGGGTTGCAGTGAACCTAGACCAACCTGGAAGAAGTGATATCAGTACCAGAAAACTCAGGGGCATATTTACAGGCCCCTATCGCCACAGGAACGTCACTTTTAGTGATGTTCCAGTGGCAATATGTGCTGCGCCTTATTTAAAAGGCAGCATTATGCCATTTAACATGACTTAAAGCTGCCTTGTAAATAAGGCACCCTTTCACCCTGTACTTAGCAGGAAAGGGAAGGGCAATGAGTGTTGCAGTGTTTTGACGTTGCCCCCTATTTACAAGGATAGCGTAAATAGTAGGTAGCGGCAAAATTAAGATCAGGTAAAAACTGGTCTTAAACAGGTGAAACGAGGAGAAATGCTTTATTTCTCCTTGCTTTTGCAGTTTCCGTGTGTGCTGCATTGTGCATCACACATAGAACAGCAAAAGGCCATTGTTTGTTTATGTGCAGGAAAGTGACCCTGCGTGCACATAAACAATCATTTAAAAAGATGGCATTTTGTAACGTCTATGTGTGCTGAATTAAGCAGCACACATAGAAGTGACAAAAGACCATTTAAAGATTGTTCATGTGCAGGAAGGGACACTTTCCTTCACATAAACAAGCTTCCCCTCAATGCAGACAGACTTGCACTATGGTGCAAGGGGGCCTGCGTTGGTGCTAGGTTGCTAAATTAAGCGCCAGTGCAGGGCGAAATGCGGGGCTGCACTATATTGTTGTAACTATGGTGCAGCCTGAGGGGGCGGAGCTAGCCGGCGTCCATGTAAGACGCGCGAGTGCGGAGCTCCTCACCGGTAACCCGCCAAACTCCTAAAAAAACATCCTAATACTGCCCTGCCGGCATTCACAACAGTGGCAGATCTTTGGACGGGGCTCCGGTCAGTCGGCGGCCCCTTTGCCCGACGGAGATCTGACGCGGCACACCTTGACGCCGAGGCGGGCGGAGCGGAAACATCCAGGCCGCGATCCCCGACCTGTCCTGGACGGCAGCCCGGGTTGCGTAACAGTGCGTGCGGCGTGGGAGACCGAGGGGGTCCCGCTCATCTGCAAGGGCGTCTGGTCGGATGGCACACTTGCGGCCAGCGCTGTGAGACAGTGGAGCGGGTCGGCTCCTGCCCGGTGACGATCATTTACAGAGGCAGCGGGAGACAGCACGGAGTGCGCACGGACTGGAAGGTGGCTCTGTGAAGACTCGCTTCCCCAATGGCGAGACGCACCTTTCGCCGAATCCCGGCGCCCCGCACCGCATAGAGAAGGGACGCCGAAGGAGCGGTGAGTGACTGGCTCCCCAACACTGCGGCGAACTAGCCGACCACTACACGTGGAGACTACTGGGGGCACTGTTCGAGGTGGTTTCCTGCGGAGGGCCATATCAGCGTCCCGGAGCGAGCTGCCGCCATCTTGGGCAACAGCCCTGCTGCGTGCCACACTGGACGGGGGGGTCCCGCGTTGCTGTGCTCTCTACTGAACCTGACCACACACCACGAGTGGTGGACTACGCATCTCTGGGCCTGACGGCCGTAGGTCCACTAGAACCACCATGGGGAAAGGTGACAGAACACAGCCCAAGCTGTCGTTTGACCAGAGGAAGGCGAAGGGGGCCGAGGGGGCAGCCCAAGCCACCTCTCCACGCCCTGCAACATCCGAGAACTCTCTATGTTCGGAGATACGGGGCATGCTGGGGAACATGGAGAAAGGCCTACAAGACAGCATGTCGGAGATCAGTACCAAACTCGATGCACTGACGTACAGGATGGACCGCATGTCCGAGAGAGTGGACAAACACGCGGAGAGACTGGACATGGCGGAAAGACGGCTTACAGAGGCGGAAGAGGCACAGATGGAGTGGGATAAGGACCGCAGGCAGTTTGGGCGACTGCTCCAAGTCATACAAGATAAGACGGAAGATTTGGAGGCGCGCTCGCGGCGTTCCAACCTACGCATCACGGGAGTGGCGGAATCCACTAGCACCGGTAAAATGGAGCTGTTTGTGGAGAAACTCCTTCAGACCCTTCTAGGGGAAGATGTCTTCTCCCCTATGTTCATTATAGAAAGGGCCCATCGCACTCTGGGGCCGAAACCACAACCGGGTCTCCCGCCAAGACCAATCATAGCGAAGCTATTAAATTATCGTGATAGAGACTTGGCACTGCGACTAGCCAGGGAGAAGGGAAGTCTACAGTTCGAGGGCATGAACATCTCCCTCTTCCCGGACTTCACGGCGAGGGTGCAGGAGGAAAGGAAGCGTTTTGCTCCCTACAAGAAGCAGCTGAAAGACCTAGGGCTCGACTACGCCATGCTGTATCCTGCGAGGCTTCGCATCAACAGGCAAGGCCACTCTCACTTTTTCACCGATCCCGCGGAGCTCAAGAAATCCTTAAAGGAATGGGAAAAGGACAACCGCAATAGTCAGAGGAGTCAGCGAGAAGACGTGGATGCCTCGTCCCGCTTGGAGGAACAGGAGTAGCCGGACATGTGGGAGATGTTGCGGAACTGATGGAGCTGAGCTGCACGAGGGCTAGGACATGGTCGGAGTGGGCCCATCGTGGCATGCGTCTGGGGTGAGATCTATCTGGTTACTACCGGAATGGTTGGTCTGTGCTGTGGTGTGGTGGAGGGATGCTCAATTGGCTGAGGGCAGACCCGGGGTAGGCCCCTCCACGTGAGGATCTGACATTATCTGACTGAGAAGACTAGAGCTGGCAGGGTTAACGGCCTTTGGGCGGGGGGCGGGGTGGGAGCACGCAAGCGGCTACAAGCCCTGGTCTTCCTGCTGAGCCGTTGGCCGGCTAGGTCTCTCTGCCCTTACGCTTTTGGCTTTTGGCCCCTTTGGGGGCTCTTTGGGGTTTTGTAGAATTCATTGTCGTGCAAGGGGGGGAGGTTGGGTGGTGAGGGGACCTGTCTGACCGGGTTGGGGATGGTCGGCTGTGGGTTGGTGGGAGGCTTTTATCTGGTTCTCCTGTTGGAACTGTTGTGCGTGTTGAGTATGGGTGGTGCAAGGGGGGGGTACTTGTGTGTTCGAAGTTGTGGGACTGCTCATGGATTGTGGTGTCTGTGCCCCAGGGAGGGGCAATGTGTGATGCTGTGTTTTGCTGCCTCTCCGGTGCTCCCGGTGGGTGTCCCTGCTCAGGGGAACACTACTCATGCTATCTTTAGACTAACGATGGATCAGTCACGCTTGCAATGTCAAATGCCGCCTTGACTGATCCCACTCGCGCCCCACACAATCTCAAAATGATGACATGGAATGTACGGGGCCTAAATGATCACCGCAAGTTGAGGAAAGTCCTTAGTTACCTGCACCGTCATAGGGTTGACCTAGCCCTTTTACAGGAAACCCACTTGCCTATTCACAGCAGGATGTTGCAGACGCGGGGACTGGCGGGACACATAGTGGCGTCTGGCTTCACAACTCACTCCCGGGGGGTACTGACCTGGGTTAGCCCGTCCTCGCAACTGAAATTGATCCCGGTGGCAATGGACACTGAGGGGCGGTATGTCTTAGCCAGATGTGTAGGTAAGGGTCTAGACCTTCTGGTTGTTAATGTTTACGGCCCTAATTATGACAATCCTGACTTCTATGTTACCCTGTCCACACTTTGTAGGAAGCACACACAACCTGGGATGTTATGGGGGGGTGATTTCAACTTTGTTTTTGACCCCGAGAAAGACCGCTCCACTGGCCCTACCCGGAGGCCGGTGGCATCCGCTGCCTATATGAGAGCAGAATTAATCAAACTTGACTTGGTCGATGTTTGGAGGGAGAAGCACCCCACAATCGGAGGCTTCACACACTACTCGGCCTTCCATAATGTCCACACTCGTATAGACTACTGGTTGGCGACGTCTTCGGTTCAGCGAAGTATTGGCAGGTGCGAGGTGCTACCTCGCACCCTCTCTGACCACTCTCCTGTACTAATTCATATCACCACAGCCCGGAAGGGTATCCCAGCATTTACTTGGAGATTTCCCCCCTTTGCCCTGTTAGATGAGGTGTTTAGGGGCGGACTGGCGGAGGATATCGAGGGATTCTTTGCTACGAATCTGGGTTCAGTAGACCACTTTTCCACGGTATGGGAGTCGTTTAAAGTTTTCATTAGAGGCATGGCTATGTCCAAACACTCCAATACACTGCGCACTATTAGGCGAGAGTTAGCCTCGATGGAGGGCAAATTGGCAGACTTGGAGGCTGAACAGCTCAGAGACCCTGGTTCTGACATTGATTCGGTGCTCACTCCTGTGTTAGCAGAGTACCAGGAGCTGGCGGATAGGGAGGTCCTTTACATGGGGAAATATGCCACGGCCCGTGTCTATGGAGAAGGGGACAGGCCGGGCGCCCTACTGGCCCGTATGGTTCGGGGTTCACGCAAACCACTAATCGTCGACGAACTGACCACCCCGGAGGGGGACGTGGTCACAGATGAGGAGCAAATTCTAACGACCTTCCGTCAATATTATGCGGACCTCTATCGATCCAAATCCCAAGGCACGGAGGACGCCATAGACGATTATCTAGGACATATAGAAATGCCCTTCTTGCGTGATTCCGATAGGGAGTTCCTTATGGCCCCCTTTCACGAGGACGAAATTCTGGATGCCTTGGCAGGCATGAGGGCGGGTAGTGCACCGGGTTCTGACGGGCTCACGGTGGGCTTCTACAAAGCCTTCTCAGGACTTCTGCTCCCCCACTTGGTCACTCTCTTCGACGAGATCTGCGAAGATGGTGAAATGCCCCACACTATGCGGGAGGCGTTGCTAGTCACCATCCCGAAGCCGGGGAAGCCACTGAATATGTGCAGTTCGTATAGACCCCTTAGTCTACTAAATGTAGATGCTAAAATATACGCGAAGGTACTGGCCAATCGGCTAGCCCTCCTAGTCCCGGAACTGGTGGCCCCTGAACAGTCTGGGTTCGTCCCATGTAGAAATCTGACGTACAATATACGTACGGTCCTGGGCACCATGCAGCATGTGCGGCAGGAGAATAGCGCGTTGGCGATTTTCCTGGATATGGAAAAAGCGTTCGACTCTGTCAAATGGCCGTTTATGATCCGGGTACTTTGGAAGTTGGGCCTGGGCGAACCTTTTTTGCAGAGGATTGGAGCGCTGTATCACCGGCCGGCGGCCAGATTAAAACTGGGGGATAGAGTGTCGGCACCGATACATATCAGTAGAGGGACGCGGCAAGGCTGCCCCCTATCGCCGCTTCTTTATGCGCTGGTTGCGGAGCCATTGGCTTGCGCTATCCGGGAGTACCACAGTCTGGAGGGGATCAGCTTCCCCAGCTATAAGATAGGTATATCCACATACGCTGATGACACCTTGCTGTACGTACGAGACCCAGAGTCTAACCTGACATCAGTCCTCCGGGAGGTGGTCCGCTTTGGCTCACTCTCAGGGCTGCGCGTCAACTGGGACAAATCTATCGCATTCCCCCTCACTCCTGTGACACAACCCTTCACCATGGAGTACCCACTGCGGTGGACTACGGACTCGGTACGATACCTGGGCATACAACTGCACGCCGACCCGGAAATCCTTGTCCGTGATAACTACGGCGTGGCCTTTGCCAAGCTGGTTGAGGACGTGGACGCTTGGAGCAGGCTCCCGCTGTCCCTCCTGGGCAGAATTGCCATTATGAAGATGATTATTCTACCCCGGTTTCTGTTTCTGTTCACGAATCTACCAGTGGTGCTCTCGAGAGCTTTCTTTAACCAGCTCACGCAGGTCCTCATTCGGCTGGCCTGGGCCGGCAAACAGCCCAGAATACGGTGGGCGACATTGATTCTCCCCTGCGAAATGGGGGGCCTGGGGGCCCCAGACTTGGAACGTTACTACCGTGTTGCGCAGGCAACCCACTTGCACTCCTGGGTTCACGGAGATGCGCGTACGCCGCACTTGCTCCTGGAGCGACTCTTTGCAGACCCACTTCCTCTTCCAGCAACGATAGGCCTCCCATTGGATCGATCGGTCGGGCGTCTTGACTCCCTTAAGGCGACTAATCACGCATGGCATGCACTGGTGCGCGCCCGCGACTGCGATAGGTTATATTCACCCCTGATGCCGATCGGATGGGCGTTGTGGTTGAGACCCCTGAGGGAGAGGGGAGTGGTGGAATCCCTTCGCTCTTTGGGTCTGGAGAGGATGGAGGACCTATTTGCGGAGGGCACACTTAAAACTTGGGGGCAGCTAGATCAGCGGACTGCGAGCCCCACACTGCTACAGCAATTCCAGTTCCACAGACTGCGCTCGGCTTATCGGGAGGAAATTGGCCTGGCTATGGAGGAACCTGAGGAGATCCCGGAACTGTCCTATATTATTAAAACTAAATCTCCGGCTAAACTACTCTCGTCTGTCAACAAGTTAGGTGTGACACACCAGAGACTAATGCCATCTAAAGCCAGAGAGGCATGGCAGGAGGATCTGCAATCGCCTATAGATGATGGAATGTGGCGATACTGCTGCTCCAGCACCCGTAAGATCTCGCTTAATGGCAGGCACAGGTTGGTGCATTTTAAGTTTCTCCAAAGGGTGTACTATACTCCCGAGCGACTGCACCGCTATGGCCTACGGCCTTCGGCGGAATGTGAACGCTGTCGCACTCAGGTTGCCGACTTTTTCCATATGGCGTGGCTCTGCCCCGGCGTGCAAGCATTCTGGAATGAGGTGTTTGCGGAGCTTGATCAGATACTAGGCGTAAAGCTCCCCAGGACACCGGCACTGGCGCTACTAGGCTTTTCTAAGCCACTCCAGCCATCCCTTCGCCGACTGGCCGATCTGGCGTTATTGATTGCCAGGAGAGTGGTGGCATCCTGCTGGATGCGTGGACCGCTGCCCACCGTGGCCAGATGGAAGAGGGATCTGCGGTTCTGTTGTACCCAAACCGAGCTGTATAGTGAGTTGTTGCCACCTAGGAGTAGACCGAAAAACTTCTGGGACCTATATAAGGAATATTTGCGGGAGGGGGAGGAAGGTAGTTCTGACACGTCTGAGGTGGTGGATCTCCAGGACCAGGTTTCAGAGTAAAGGGCTGGACTGACGGAGGATTCCCCTATGGGGCAGAGTATGAGGAGGTTAACGGGGGGGTGCTGGGACATACAAGTAGTTGCTTGCAGGAGTGGATTTAGCAGGGAGAGTCACTGAAGGGTTAGGCACTTGGGGGGGATGGGATAAGGGGTAGTACGGGACATGGTTCTCACACACCACGTTTATCCTAGTGTGGACAGACTTGACACTCCACGGAACACACAAGGGGGGGTGGGTAGAGTTTGGGATTGAGGCTAGGGGGGGTTTCTGTACGTTCTTGTTCTACTGTTGACCTAACACAACAAGAGACCTTTCCTTCGAGTTGTTACCGATGTGTAATCAGTTGTCGTGCTGTGTAGAGTGCTTCGTTCGTGGGGGAGCTCATATCAATACTGCTGAGTTGTGACCTTTTCATATTGCCACCGGGCCCCCGGGATGCCGGTTATCATGGCTGTGTAACATCTTTGATTGAAGACTTGTTGAGCTCCGGGCGTACACGTAATTTATGCTTGCCAATGCATTTGTAACGACACTAAATTTGATGCTAATAAAGGTTTCTTGAAAAAAACAAAAAAAACTATGGTGCAGCCCTGCGTTGCAGAAGTGGCAGAGCCTGGCATTAAGCCAAGGAGGCTAAAGCTACACTCTGCCCCTTTGTTGTAAATATGCCCCGCAGTGCTTAATTTTACCGAATGTCTGAACGAAATTCAATTTTGGGGACCAGCACTTATTTTTCCTCAAAAGACTTTGATCCAGAGCAAGAGACAGGAAAACACCAAAGGGAAAAAGAAGTAGGAAGAGAAAAACCATGACAAAAGGAGAAAAACAACCTTCAAGAGTGATATGAAGTGACATAGACTGTCTGGCGGATTAAAGAGGCAGGTGGTCGAGTGAAGAGTCTGCAGCCTCTGGATTCAGCACCCTGATCTTCTATAGGACTGACTGTTGGCGGCTGAGCAAAACTTTGGGTCCCGGAACTATTTCTTTAACAAATTAGGATCTAAGTGGCGTCCAAGTAGAGAGTAATCCTGCAAATAAGCTAGCAGGAAACACATGAAGCAAACCAAGGCAAACCGTAATGTACAAAAAAGCAAACATTCAGGGAACTGAAGGAGCCAAATAAGGAGCAAGACCACAAACATTAAGACAATCACAACAGTGAAGGAACTAGAGCGACAATGAAGGAGCCAGTGCAACACAGAAAGCCTCCAGGCACCTTCACACCATAGCCACTGATAACCTGGAAGTCCTACCCTTTGACCTTCATAGTTTGTAGTGCCACAATCACCATAGACTGGTCCACCACAGTCTCATAGGCTGTCTCTTGTGCAGATTCTGCTGCATCGTTTTCTCCTAGAAAGTCCATTCTCCGTATACCCTGCTCAATCCTGAAAGGAATTTGGTCTTCGGCATGTATTAGTGATAATAAGCAGCGAGCGTCCATGGCTGAGATCTAAGCTGGGAAAAGGGTTTGCAGTCACCATATACACCAAGCCTGAAAGGTGTGTAAAATACAAAGTCCTTTGGCAAATGCTAGCCATTTACCTAAGAAAAGCAATAGACCTCCTGCTCTTAGACATTTCACAATATATTTTGTCTTAGTCATTTCTTTCCCACTCTGCTCTGCTTTGAGGTGTTTGAATGCTGGAGTGCCTAAGTGTCAGTGTGGGACTGTTAGAGTGAGGTTGTGAATCAGTAAAGACACTGCTGCTGGTGAGGCATTATGCTAAGTAATTTGTAACATACCGCCCCACACAACAAATCTACAACGTATATATCTATGTGAGCGTCCTAGCTTACACATGCATACCGAGAAAGCATCTTCATTGTAAAAGAAAGTCATTAAATTCCAAATAACCTGCAATCTCATGGAATACAAATTAGTTCACTCAGCTTATAAGGAATAGTTTTAAAGATGCTTATTCGAAAATAGAAACAAAACATCATTTTTTCTCCATGACCTTGGATTCTAGACAGTCAACACTGCAACCTCTCTGCTTATCTAAGAATTGCTTATTCTACCACACCTCCTCTACTAGGGTAGCTGTACATCTTTGTCACTGCAGCGAATTACCAGTGGGTTATAGACACGTTTCCCAGTTACCCTACATTACCTATGTACATGAAGGAAACTCGAAGCTGCCTGCTCATCCGCTGTATATAGAACCAGCGTGGCACAGAAGGACTGATGCAGATGGGTTGGACATGTTGTTTCAGGAGATCGGCCTGCTTGTAAGTCTGTCCACCATCTTCTCATTACCTGGTCCTCACCAGCTCCCCTTGCTGCCTGTCATTCTCCTCCTTCCTTCCGTGTGGCCTCCTCCCACCAGACTCCACTATGCTGCTCCTGCCTTGTGTGGTTCAGTCCCTGGATGCCAGCGTGTCAGTCAGATCTTAGTTAACTTTCATTTATTTTAGTTTTATTTTAGTTTATTTCAGTGTTATCCCCTAAATGTAGGCCTCTGCTTCCTTTTCTTTCTTGGTCACCGACCCCCCACCAGCTTCCTGCTGCCTGCCTCCCCAGCACCCATCCCAGGAACTATTTAATGGAGGCTGCAGCACGGCCCCATTTAGCAGGTCTTCACCAACTCCTCTTGCTGTCTGTCAGCCACCTCCTTCCTTCTGTGTGGCCTCCTCCCGCCGGACTCTGCTGGAAAACAACTTTTACAACACAGTCATTACATCGCACTACACTTACATTGCAGTCATTACATCCCAACATCCTTTACAACGCATGTCTCTACAATGCAGGCATTACAACGCATACCTTGCCAACGCATAGTACCCCTACATTATCCAACACTTACCCTTCTGTTACACTCCCTGGAGTTAGAATAGTAATTTTTAATACTATCCAATACTTACCTTAAATGGAATGGAATGGTATGTGTTGTAATGGTATGCATTGTAAAGGTAGTGTGCGATGTAATGGAATGCGTTGTAAAGGTAGTTTTTAAAAATGCGATGTAGTGTCATGCGATGTAAAAGTGGATGTTGTGATGTAAAAACTGCGTTGTAAGTGCATGCATTGTAAATATATGCGTTGTAACATCATACATTCGACTCTGCTAGGTGTCTCCTGCCTTGTGAGGGTGAGTCCTCGGTAGCTAGCCTGTAAGACAGCACTTAGTTCATTTTAATTTAGTTTAGTTTTATTTTTAGTTTATTTCATTTTTATTCCCTGAATGTTGGTGTCTGCTGTCTTTTTCCCGCTTCGTTGCTGTTTTTCCTGCCACCCACTTCCCGTCATCTACCTCCCCAGCGCCCCTCTCAGGACCTACTTAATGGTGGCCGCAGCATGGCCACGCATTGTGAACACCGCCAGAGCACCAAGGCAAGCCCATCTGAGCCGGTCTGTGCCTGGAACACACCCAGCACCAGGAACCCTGGCCCCAGTGCACCCACAGACACTCTACCGTAGACATTCGAGCCCTGGACCCACGACGATGCAACAACTGCTGCCTCGCATCTCAAGTGACTCCTCTAAACTCAGACTGAAAACTAAACAATACAGGAGAAACATCTGGTAAGAAATGTATGTGTAGTGCTGGTACACACAACTGTCCTGTCCTTATATATTGTACTGGTTTGTATTATGGTATTACTATAGCGCTTGCTGCTTCTATATATCCACGTCGGTACCAAGCTACACCATTTGGTATGTGTGGCTGAAAGTGTGTTGACTTTGCTTTGAGCCTATTTGGAAAGCCTTTCAATGTTGTGCATGATGATCACAAGGAGCAGTTGTTGTGTTATGATTTGCAGCACTTGATGAACAAGCATGAGAAGTAGATGCACGTTTTGATAGTTTGTGATATGCAGACAACTCTCCTTATTGTGTTGGTAGATTCTAGCATCTTTCTAGCAACTTTAAAGTAAGGGTATTACTTTCACCAGAATGCAGTGGGGTTACCTGTGCTGGATTGAAAGGCAGTGTGCTCCCTCCCTCCTTGTGTTGAAAAGGCTCCCTTGAGTCAACAAGCTGAGGTGCTCACCTGGGATGCACCTGTGTGCCTGTAGAGTGCTAATGTGACCTGTGAAGACTTGGGCAGCATTTCAGCAACCCCAGACGACTGCTCTCTACTACTTCTGCTCTCTCCTGATGAAGGGCTAAACCAAGATACATGTGTCTATAAATAATAGCACTACCTGCACTACTTTTGGTGGAAAGCTATAGCAACTTTGAAGTAAGCGTACTGTATTTACCAGAGGGCAGTCAACCTAAACTCTGGTTTTGAGACACCTCTGCATGAAATTGTGCCCTGTATATATTTTCTTAAACCAGTCCAGTAGCATCAATAGAGTACTTCTAGGTTCTTCAACCCACACGGAAACACGGGCACCAAGAGAACCAGTGGCAAAGACTCATCTAAAGCATAGCATTCTCTGACACTCCCCTTAAGATTAAAAACTACTCACCGAGAACCGAATCAAGAAAGTATATAAGGGTAGGGCAAGTTATACTATAGGAATAATCCTTTTCGTACTCTTCCATGGTTTTGCGAATCAGCACCAAAAACATTCAACTTCCTAGTAGTAAAAGTTCAAAGAGGGTTCAGTCATCTCTCCTTTTTTTTAAATATATTTATTGAGATTTTTCTGGTGCAATAAAAAGGAGACAGATATAAATTCATTATTCCTTTTAAAATACAAAAATCTTCATACATATTCAGAAAAGTTAATAAGTAATGCATAAATAACATATAGTCACAGGCATATGGTAAAAGCTAAGGTGTTAAATCTTCAACGATTAATATTAACATTCGGTATTCGTAGATAAAGCATTCTGTTAAAGTCTTGAGTCCCTCCACTTTGTAAGTGGTGCCCAGATACTTCTACCCAGTTCCCGAGTTTTTGTGCCCTTTTGTTCACATAAACCCAGGCAGGGCCGGACTGACAATTCCGGGCACCGGGCAATCCCCCGGTAGGCTGGGTGGGGTGGGGGCCGGTTTTATGATAGGGGGCCGGTTCTCTTACTGGGGGCCGATTTGGGCATGTCAAACCGACCGTACAAAGTAAAATTAAACATAACATTGGATTAAGAACAACCCTTCGTGACGTGACATGAGCCGGCCGATTTCAATTTAATTTAGGCAGCAGCAGTCAGCCTACTATACCGGACTCGTAATTTATTTAATAAAAACACCTCACCATGTGATCTTGATGATGAGTGACGTAGACGCAGGCAGCGCGCAGATATCACCTCCTCCGCGTCTGCGCGCTGTGGCTTTAGTTAGTTGTGGGGTCCGCTGCCTGTGATGCTCATGCGCATTTGGCTTGCGCTATAAAAAGTGAGCCCAACGTGACTCCGAGGTCGTGGAGGCGAGGTAGGCATGACATCTCAGAGGCCACGGAGGGACTGGGAAAGAGCGAGGCACCCTCTAATTGTATGCCCCCTATTTGGACTGCAGCCCGCAGGTGAGTCTATTTACGACTGGACCGGATACCGTCCAGACGTTTTAATTGCATGCAATCCTTAAATCCTCCTGCTCTGCCTCCTGGTCTGATCTGATTCATACTCGGTGGTGGCCGGGGCCCTTGCCCCTTAGGCCCCTTTTGATTTAATTGTCTGTTGAGAGTCGCAACCAGGCGACAATGGTTGCCAATACCACTGTGGCACTGTATGTCGCGACCGGGGCGGGCCGGTCAGAACTTGAAGTTGAATTATCATGGCTGCATGCTCATATTATTCAAATACTGAGCGCTGACTCTATCTTTCTGTCGAAGTTAAGTAAGAAGGGTGCATTGTGCAGGTCCAGGGCATTGTAACATGACAGATTGGAGGTTCAGTTCAGTTCAATTCAAAAACTTTATTCAAATTGAATTTACAAATCATAAAAGTATACAAATAAAATCAAAGTTAAAATTCCATCTTATTCGCTCAAAATTAAACATTACTAAAAAAATGTTTTTAAATTATTAAAAAGAAGTTAAAAAGAGATATAAGACAGTGCAATCAGGTGAAATACATGTTAATTAATTATAATTAATTGGCTATTGCTATCCCATAATTATAGTCCTTCTCACTTTTAAGATTGTATTCAAGTAGAGGCTCACTGTACTAATGGTAAGGCAATCGTCTAAGGACCTTAGTTTATTATAGGCATCTCTAGCTTTTCTTAAGCCCCAGACTAACAAGAGAGGTTTTAAAATTTGTCGCCTAGGGTGGCTATATAAAGTACAGAAAAGACTGCAATGTATGTTTGATTGATATGATTTATCATCACAAGGACAGCGTCTTTTTTCTCTCGCCCAGTCTTTACAATTCGGAAATGATACAAGTCTATAAAAAGTTTCCAGGCGAAAGTATGTCAGGAGTCTGCGATGCTGCAGGGGTTGATCTAATACAAGATACAGCTGAATGCCCCTTTGGGATGTCACCTCATCGTGGCTCATGACAGATTTTTTAGACCTTTTGCCCTTCCATCTTTGCAATTCCAAATGTTCTAGGAGAGTCTTTTTTAGCGTGGATCGCGAGAGCTGTTCCAGTGAGGCCGGGTCGGTAAAATATTCAGGATGACCAACCTTGTCGAAACTAAGGTCGGGGACAATCGGTATTTGCCCGGCGGTATCGCCTCTTTAACCCACGAAACATTAATCAATGAAGAGGCAGGCGCTGGAGACTGGAAGGCAGGAAACAAGGTTTTATTTTCTCCGGAGGAGAAACACATCAGTTGGACAGCAGGTATCGTTCTGAGGTGCTCTAACTCATTTCTGAGGCCTGGCCCCTTATATACAGGTTTTTGTGGCTTTATTACAGTTTACATATTCATGGCAATGCTTTGATGTACGGAAAGACATTCCCGGAATCTCCCCTTCGGGCCCGTTCCCACACACATTTACAGTAGAAGTCCCCACCCCGGTCACAACAGGTGATGGTTATCGCGCGGCTGGATATTCCGCCGATTCATGGAGTGTGGGGGGTTCGATCGGATCTCGTGGGGTGGGGGCTCTGATCAACTCGGGGGTCCTTTGATGAGTGAAGCTCTCAACTGTACGGGGAGGGGCAAGGAATAGTATCAGCAGAGCTAGGTGTCGGCCTGGGAACAGGGAAGACAAACGGGCACAGGAAAAAAGGGTTTTTTTGCATCAAAGGGCCCGGGACTATGAAAAGAATGAAGGGAGGGGTCGCGCTGGGAACAGGATGGGGCTTTGAGGCAGAGCTGCGCTGAAGAGGGGTTTATGACTCAAGGCAGGTGCGAGCGGGGGGGGGGGGTTGGTCAGCGTGCAGGCTTGGTGAGGGCGAAGGGCTATGTCGGGGGCCGGGGGCATGCAAAAAAAGGGGGCTGTTCTGATCGAGGCATTTTAAAATGGCGGGCGCGCACGAAAAAGTGTGGCATCAGGGGGAAAGGCAAGATGGCGCAGATAATGTTCACCAAACCGTAATAATTTTCCACAGTCCTCCCTTTAACATATTCAAGACATCTTGCTGATCTATTTCCTATTCAAGTCTATTATGGTGGGCATAAGAAAAAGCAGTAGGAACCCAGGTGAAGGAGTCGTAAACATTACATTTAAGGTCTCTAGTTTTAGGAGGCGGGTCTATTGATAAACTTTGATAAACTTGTTAGCAGGAAAGTCATAGTAATGTAATACAAAAACGATTCTGTAGTGGGAGCAGTGAGTACATTGCATAATGTGAACTGACAGGTTATTATATACAGGCTCCGTATATATTTGGTTGGAGCATAGTCAATACAATGGTGGCTGGAAGAGAAATGAGACGTAGCAAAAACGATGATTGAGGGTGTCAATGTTCGAAGTTAATGAGTTCTCAGTATTGGTTGTCGTCTTTTGTTGGCGCTGTGGAGCACCGGCGGTGGAGCTAAGGGTCCAGCTCTATTCTAGGTCCCGTGTTGCAGGGCACGACCTTTTCCTCGCGTTTCTGGTCAAAAAGGTCCTTTTCGCCCTGTGTCCTTTGGAGTCGATAGTCAAAAAGTTCAGATGGAAGAAGAGTGTAAAAATAGTCCATAGGGTAGGTCGGAGGAAAAAAAGGGGGGGAATGGAGCAAGGCCAGATCGGGAACAAACTAGGGGAACGAGAGATTTCAGGTAGGCGGGCTTATGACCGAGTTTAGGGAGCGGGGACCTTTCGGCACACATTTGAACATTGGACAGGGGCATCAGGTTAGCCCTCTCCTCTTGTTTTGTCGGAAATAGTGCCTCGTCCTGCAGCTCCGTTCTGTCGCGGTCTCGCCTTGGCCCATGTCGCAGACGTTCCATAGTCTGTAGTCAGGCCACGTGCTCCCACATCCGGTCCTTCTTTCCTCCGACAGCCGTACCCTTGAAGGAGTTTGAAAAGACAGTCTTTAGAGAATGGGCAGAGGAAGGTAATCACACAAGTCTATTTCTCTCCCAGCTCCAGGTAAATGAGAATAGAAACGTCCGTTATATTAGGGTTCACAACTGACATATAAATGATCGATGGTGGGCCTGCTGGATTTACTATGACTTTCCTTCACAACTATTTATTATAGTCACAACAGTTCATCTGATGGAGACCCACCTTCGTAATACAAGCCTGACAAAGCTATATCATTCTCTAGGGGTTTATATTTACAAAGGGTGTTGCGAGCTATCAACATGGTACTAATAGGTATCTCGCTGAGGGACGAACATAGGCTAAACATTTTTCATCTTATCAATGCATCCTGCCTTTTAACTAATCATTTTCGCTTTTCAACAAGGTTCATTGTAATGGTTTTCTTCGCTTAGGTCTAGTCTTTAACTTTGTAAAACATCATTCTGGTTCCTATGCAGCCTCTCACGGCCTGATTACTAAATTAGAAAAGACAGGGGTCTCATGGGAAAAACAACTAGGGACGTAGAAAACGGTGGTGGGGGGGGCATCGTCTTACTTTGGGTTATAAGGGCATTATCGGCAGAAGGCCACAGTTCAGTTGGTGAGCGTTCAGTGACATTTCTCGAATTCCAAACTCTGAAATTTGCCTATCAAAAAAAATCATTTCTAGGAACCACAGCTGGCCTGCGTTAGTCGCAAGTCGACCCATCTCTTACGATCGGGGGGTGAAGGATAGTTAAAAAAACTCTTATCGGGGGTAACTGAACGCAATACTGGGTGCATCCTGGGAAGATGGGGAGGTTTCAATTACCTTTACGGTTTGGGTGTTGCGACAATTCGGAACGGGGAAGGTCGCGTCATCTGAGGCATTTTATCTCATCATAGGAGCCGCTGACATGTAGTTCCCTCATTACGGGTCAGATTAGGGAACCTCAGTCGTCTTACCTGTCCTTTCCCTTATGGCCAATTCTCGGTCTCATCAAAATATTTTTCGGAAAGGAGAGGTAGTGACACAGCGTTAGGGTGATTGCATTAAAGACAAGTTTTGAGCCAATACTGGCGGTATCTGAAGCCAATTGGGTGGTGTGCTAGGGGTGGCGGTTTGCCAATTTAGGAGCTAGTCGTTCGGAAGAGTGAGAGTGTGGAGGAGAGAGAGAGTGAGAGAGAGAGAGAGAGAGAGAGAGAGAGAGAGAGAGAGAGAGGGAGAGAGATGTGCAACAATAGGCTAGATAGCACATGTGCAGCATAGGGAGCGGCCGTGTACTTAAGGTAGATTATTCGGCGCATTACTTGATACAAAACATCGCAGGTCCGTGTTAGTATTTTGAAAGCATGCAGTTCAGGACGGGCGAGCATTAGGTCGGGTACGGGGGACATGCTTTGAGAAAAAGGAAAAAAGGGGGGGGGGGGCACCATTGTCGCACTCCTTGCATTCTCAGTCCTTTGACCAGTTGAGTCAGCGCTTCAGTCACACTCAAACATTCCCTCATAGTTTCATACACACGCGACATGTGTCCATTCATACAACATGGATTAAGGGTGATCATTTTCCATCAAGTCATATCATCTATTGACCCGTTTGTTACATTAGCAGTTTGTGGGTGTGCTTGGGTGCCACCTTGCGGCGCTAGTCCGCTTCGCGTATCAGACATGGCAAGGCTTCAGATCTTCGCCATACCTCGGTTGTGATCTCTGAGGTAGCCTGCAGAGGGAGAAAAAAAGGGGGAGGGGGGCAATATTCGAGCATATTAAAAAGCACGGGTACGAAAGTCTTTTACTTACCTCATACTCGTCTTATCTCCTTGGGATAGAATCCCTGGGGTTTTTGGTTTCTGGGGCCAAGGGGGGAATGGGGGCAGTGCGATCCATAGGCTGTGAGTAGGGAAACGTTAAAGAATCAGAAGTACTTAGTGCGAGGTTTCCAGTTGGTAGGTGTATTTAGCTATGGGGGTCCTTAAACCTCTTTCAACGTTGTGATGGTCTAAGGTTTATCAGCTCTTCGGTCAACTCTGTTCCCTAGTATCTTTGAGTGTCGTATCTTTATAATATTTTATCATTTTACATCGTTTCATTTTACCCATCCTTTACATTACGCCATTTCGCTTTTACCCATCCCTAGAAGTCGGGGTCCTTCTCCATGCGCGAATCCCTGAGTCAGTCGCATTTTTGACGGCGGAGTGTCGTGTCTCAGATTCGATCCTCCATCCGGGGCTGGGCAACCATCTTCTTTTAACCTTAAAGAGAGAGCAGAGTAGGGTGCACAGAAAAGAACTCTCCCGCCGATCCCATATTGTAAATAAAGCATGCAATACCCGTTCATAGTTTCGAAAACCTTTATTTTTGCAAAGTCATTTCAGTACGTAGATTATGAGGGTGCAGTCGTATTTTGGCCGGACACGGCAATGGCTAAAGTGCGTACAGAGGGGGTGTTATTTTGCAGCAATAAAGACGTTAGAAAGTTTTTATTCATTCATAGGAAACTAAAACGTCTATCAATTGGTTGGGGGATCGGGGGCATTTTTTCATAATTTAGAAACATAGTCAGAATAGTTGCAATCTGATTTCCTATATGCATACCGTGTGCGTGTGTCATAAGCGAGGTTACACATCAGCTATATAAAAAATATATATAATACATCGTACATTTGTAATCAACATTTTTAACGGGATCCTTTTATATGTTCGTCGAGTGAGCTCTCCTTCTTTCTCGTCAAGTGTACAAAGGATCATGTATGTCTCAGAACATCAAGTTTAGTATTAGTAAAAAGGGACACCATGAGGTGTTCGTAAGTTCCTATCGATACCGGCGCCATTTTGGGCGGGGCCGGGTTAGTCCGGAAGTAGCATCAGGGGAAATGTTTCCTACAACTGGCAGTTGGACCAGAGTCCTTTTCGGCAGTTCTAGAATTCATGCTAACAGAAAGAGCGGCAATGTCATGCTTGCTTCGTTAGTGATCGAGGCAGTCGTCCCTTACCGGAAGCCTGCAGGGGCCGAGGGCTCCGCCGGGGACCTTCGTAGACTCTTCAAGGCTGTGGAGATGCTGTCGGAGGTGGGGGCTCGTGCTCCGGTGGGCGAGCGACCGAGTTATATTGCTGTTCAAAGTTACTCTAGCGGCCGAGAGCCGCCTTCCAGCGGGCCCAGACGCCATTTTAAGGCCCTGCAGCAGTCCCCTCTCGTCGAGTCTGCAAGAGTGGAAGAGACCTTCCTGAGGACAAATAGGGAACGGAACTCGGTGTCGTGGAAGCGGGACGTTCGGCTGGGGTGCAGCTGTGATGCCCCCACCTGGGGGGCGAGGGAGACTCGTTCGCGCCGTCTCCTTCTCCCGGTGCACTCCAGGCCGCTCTCTTTCATGAGCATGCACGATGGTCTCTCCACACCCTGTGCTCCACAAGGCCCATGCTCAATGCTGTGGAAGTATGGCCACCTGCGGCGCACATTCGGTGCTGCACAAGTATCGGTGCAGCCATTGCATATTCGGTGCTCCGAAAATATGGGCACCGTTGCATGTTCGGTGCTGCGCAAGTACTGGGGCGCCACCATGGTATGTTCGGTGCTACGCAGATATTGGCACCGCCGTCTGGCTGGGGGAGTTCGGCGCTGGGCCGGGGGCTGGGAGACCTCCTATCTATGGAGGTGGGAGAGGCTCGTCCGCGTCGCCTCTCCCTCCCAGCCCAACTTGGACTAAATTCCATGGAGGTACGAACAGGACATCCCGCCGTCCAGAGTTGCCGCGGCCATGGTTCATAACAGAAGTGGCGCCTGGCGTGTTGCTGCTGCCACAACGGAGGAGAAAAGGAAGAGGTGTCTCGTCCTTCTCTGGGCCGGGCTTCCTTAGGTTATCGGCTGCAGCCGGATCCAGTTGGCCCCGGTCCCTGGCCATGGGTGGTCGGACCGGGGGGGGGGGGGACATGTGGCGGGACTGCCTGCAACTATCCAGGGTCGCTGTGGCTGGGCCGGGGAGGCATGTGGCGGGACTGCCTGCAGCTACCCAGGGCCGCTGCGGCCGGACTCCGCTGGCCCCTGCCTCTCCTCCGGCTCCCCCATATGTTAAGATTTCCTGACCGAGTGTTGGCAGCGGGGCCCGCCTTATATGGGTTGCCGCCGGTTGGGCGTAGCCGTAACCCTGCCCTACTTTGGAAGGTTCCAGAATGTGGGGGGGGGGGGGCGAATGTTCTGTTGACTTTCATTTTCTACAGTTTACCGTTCTTGTTTCTAGCGTTATTGTTCCTTGCTTGTTATGTTAATTAAAAGTTCGTGTTCATCAGTGGCTTACTGATTTCGTTTCCCATTCCTTTCTTTCCAGGTTGTTTCAAGCTAAACTTTCTGTTAACAGAGTTTATGTAACACGGAAGCACGTGCAGAGGGATGACGCGGATTCATACGTTACGTACACACAAACTCAGACGGGGAGACAGTAAAAGTATGACATACAAGACCCAAAGACAAACATAAAACGGTGATTGGCCATAATTTTCTCTTTCTGTCTGTTGATTTAGAGCTAGATTGGGTTCCCGTCTTTAACATTGTCCGATCTATGAAAACTCGAACATGTCACTGAAATCGGTCTGGCGAAATCTGTGCCATCGGGCATAATCAAACGTGGTGGTTCTATCTGGCCTGACCATGTCAGTCTGATTCTTCTTTGTCTGGCGCTTTTTTCCTTTCTTCCGGGCTGCTATTCCTGTCGGTCCTCTGTTCCTACTCTCGCTCAGTAAAGTCGGGCATTGTGCTTTCCAGTGTCCGACCATCTACAAAAAGCGCATTGGTCTTGCCCTAAGTCTGGCCGTCCTGCGCGTAGTGTCGGAGGATAACTTTCGGGTCGTGGTGTCCAGGGGTTGTCCTGTTGATATATTCCCCTACCTGCTCCTTCCTCGTCTCTCGTCTTCCGTTGCATTGCCTCTCTGCGCCACATACCGAGACTGTCGAGCATAATAGGCGTTGTCTTATTATTACGAAGGGCTATTTCTAACGTTTCTATTTTATCAAGGTCGAAGGATCCTACCAGTGGCCACTGTTTGTCTTGACTTTCTTTGGTATACCTGTGCCACAATTTATTATAGGCTATGGTAACTAATCCATAGTTTATGAACATGTCCTTATTAGGGGTGCCTTCCAGCGGAGCTAGGTGATCCACCTCTAACAAACGGTCCGGGCTGAACCAATTATCAATCAGTGGGGAGAAGACAGACATGACGGCTCGCAACGAGGGACAAAAAGTCAGCACTGCCTATCTTATCACTGTGCGCAAAGACTAGACAGAATATTTCTATTCTACGTTGTTTGCAGGCAGTGAATACCTCATGAACCAATAACAAAGAATAACCAATAACAAGGAACAACCAATAATCAAAGAACAACCAATAATAAATAAAATAAAATAAAATCAGTGGGGAGAGTAAGTAGGGGCGCAAAGGTCTGCGTCCTCTACCTGGAGTTCTGGACTTTTTGGTTCCGTCCAGAGGTGTCAGGGATAACACCCGAAGACCCCGGAGTTCTACCTGCCTCGGTGCACAAACAAACAGAAACACGGGCTTCTCGAAGGTGGCGTCAAAGACCAAAGGTTTATTACTGCAGGGACACAGAAGTCACAGAAACTACACATGGGCAGTATCTAGGAGCCTGTTCAATTTGTACAAAGAGGGTTGCTCCTTATATACTGAATATTGGGCTTCAGGCAAATTCTTTACATGTTAGCACATTCAAAAACCTTTGTATCTTAAACAATAAATATTTGGCGTTGCACAGGAATCGTCAACAATATCTGATGTCAAAACATTACGAACGAGGGGTTCCCACTATTCCATCATAATCCCATGTCAATTTCTCATTCAAGACCCGGACCGCCTCATCGTAAATTTCGTTACCTCCCCCTAATAAAGGCCCAGAAGGAAAGGAGCGGAGCCAGGTGCAGAAGATAGAACAGTAGGATAAGAGATGTTTGTGGGTCGTAAATGGGCAAGGCTACCAGCTTCGGCCGCCTAATCATGATCAAGCCAACGGACACGAGAACCAGTATAGCAGGACTGGCCTCAGGCTGGGGAGGCAGCTCTTGCTGAGTCATGCTGCCACAGCGTTGCT
Source organism: Lissotriton helveticus (assembly GCF_964261635.1). NCBI lineage: Eukaryota > Metazoa > Chordata > Amphibia > Caudata > Salamandridae > Lissotriton > Lissotriton helveticus. The sequence continues at coordinate 184,999,332 of NC_136071.1, forward strand.
TGCCTAAGGTGCATGTGTCACTAGCAAGGTGAATTGCCGGCTAAAGCCTACGTGTCCTTAATTGAAAGAGGTTATTGCGTGTTCATTGACTATGTGAGGGCAAAGAATACAAAATGGCTTCCGTGTTCTAAGATGGATGCCACGGGTAGATCAGAAATGTGTTTGTAACAGGAGTGCTCTTGCTCGTAGCATAGCGAAAACACCAGGATATACTAAATGGATCATTTGCGGTTCACTGATACCAAAATTATGTATTTGCGACAATGTTAAAAACACGGGTTCAAATCGTCACGGAACCTCAGACCCTCCTTTTGCCCTTACATAGGCAATTACTCAGTCTATGTCAGAATCTAACTCTATGCTCATTAGGTCAGTGACATGTTGTTGCATCATCATCTTGTCTCGTACCTTCTCTCCAAATGTAGGTGGCTTTCTGAAACAGGTTGCAGCACAGAGACTACACAAAGCGGGACCACATTGGATAATAAGGCAGCATGAGAACAGAAATACTAGGATGACACCAATGACCATCAGAACCTTCCATCCCCACGCTGATACCAGAGTCCAAAACCACTCCATGAAGGACCAGTTTCCCTTGTCTACGTGTATAGAGTCGGAAATCTTGTGTAGCTTAGAGATCGCTTCATAGACGGTTGGAGCATTATTGGGAATAAAAACACAGCAGCTCGATTGGATCATTCTGCATACCCCACCTCGATCTGCAAGTATTACGTCTAGAACCATACGGTTCTGCAACGTCATGAGACGATCCGCCTGAAGCTCAGCTGTTAAGTTACTACGGGCACCAGCAGTTTCTGTAATAGTAGATTCAACTACCCGTGTTAGTTGATGTAGATTTCTACTATTGGCCATAGGCCCCCAAAACGGAAGGAAACCTTTGAAGAAGTCTCCAGCTTCCTGACCAGCGGTATCTTCCTTGCTGAAGACACCTCTTGCTACTCTGGTCTTGTGATAATCTGAAGAAGCAGTGTATGTCGGAGGTAACAATCGAGCAATATAACATGAACCTGAGAAGTCAGCAGGCAGCCATGTATACGCTCTGTCTTGACAGATGAAGTAAGTACCCCTAGCAGTAAGGAAGGCAGGGGAGGAGTTAGACGGAAATACGTAAGTCTCAATGCACTCACTCCTCCCTAGCTGAGCTCTCAGATTTCTTCCATTTCCTTGCAAACAGACCTGACCTCGGTGAGGCACGACCCAAACTGAAGTGGAGCTTTTACGCTTGCTTTCTCCCAAACTGAGGCGATACTCTGTAGAGTTCCAACTCAAATACACCCGTAATTCATCTCTAGGGTAAGATGGAGTATTATTGACGTCTTTAATCATGTCAATAATTCCCTGGACTAAAGCTTTGTTGGCTGAGTTGTATTTAGTGGACCGTGGTGGACGCGGAGGATAGGTCTCAAGGGCATAGGAAAAAATGGTCTGAAAGGCCTGAAATGATCCATTATAGCTAAAAGGCAAGACTAGATAGGGAATGCCTTTATCCATAGTGTGAGGTATCAAGCCACACACCCAGCAGTCTGTAGTATTAACTACCAGTTGGTGTTGATGCAAGAGCTGTACAAATGTATTGTTAATAAATTCTGAGCGTCGAGCTTGTTCGTGTTCAGGAAATGAGTGAAAAGAATGCATAGGAGAAACCGTAGAAGTAGTAGGATCAAGGGGAGGTACTGTAGTTACCGGCATAAAAATCAAATGCACACCAAAGATGATTCCACCCACCAACGTTATCAAAACAATTAAAAATGTAACTGCACATTGCATTAGAAAGCATTTGCTGTGAAGTATTCTGTACAGTCTATTTCTGCGAACATAAATTACATTCTTTCGTTGCAGCTCAGGAAGCCCCATCTTCTACAATCCGTTCGTGACCACTGATGATGTGTACGTAGATGAAAATGCCTCTATCAGCCCTGGGAGTTCCCAGAACTAACAGAAAGATCGACCTTGTGTCTGACCCCCGCAGATTCAACTAAGCACACAGCCACGACCCTACGGCTACCCAGACGGCAAGGCAAAATTTAAAACAACAAAATAATAGCAAACTTCCTGGCTGGAGGCAATGTATCAAAAATTCAAATGTGAAAATAGGCAGTTTCCTGCTTTATTTGTCCATATTGCGAGATCGCAAGTTGTATCTCAGTTTTGCAGGAGCTGTCTGGTCTGGAAACAATGTATTTTCAGCCGACGTTGCAATGTTCACGTTTGCAGATGACAAATGTTCTTTGGTGCAGATGGCAAATGTTCAGGGTTCAAAAGAGCAGTTTCAGGAGGAGAGCCAGAGTTTGATGTATCAGTGATCAGTTCTGCATCACTGAAAGGAATGAAACTGGGTATTTGTTCTGCTTCAGAGGCACTGATTCCTTTCTTTACCCAGTTGTCGTGAGGAAGTGGCAGAGGCACACGTTTGACGTGTGTCGTGTGGATCCAATTCTTCCGTCCGGCCACACGAATAGCAGTTCTCGTCGCCAATAAGACTTGGAAGGGGCCAACGAATCTGGGCTGAAGATTTTTCGTTCTTGCAAAATTTCTAATGACTACTTGATCCCCAGGTTTCAGCTGATGACCTGGACTCTCCGGTGGCTTTGGCAATGCATCGAAAACCTGTTGGTGAATAAGGCTCAATTTAGCAGTCAAGTCGAAAAGGTAATCAATTAACATTGGGTATTCCAGCTGCTTAAATTCTTTCGGTCTAGGTACCCCCCAAACATTTGCAGGACGACCAAAAATTATTTCATATGGACTAAGCCCTACTCTAGAATGTACAGTTGCTCTTGTTGATAACAAAGCCAAAGGCAGTGCATCTGGCCAGGGCAAACCCGTGGACGCTTGTATCTTAGCAAGTTTCAGTTTAAGGGTGCCATTGTAACCCTCAACTAAACCCGCGGACTGGGGATGATTCGCACTGTGAAACTTTTGTTTAATCCCTAGGCCGACACACACACTCTGCATAACTTTCCCTACGAACTCACTTCCGTTATCTGACCATACAATCCGTGGCATTCCGAATCTGGGGAAGTATTCTTTAAGAAGGATTTTGGCAGTGGACAAAGCGGTATTGTCCTTCAGTGGGTATGCTTCGATCCATCTGGAGAACGCACAAACTACCACTAGGACGTACTTTAGATTGTTGCAACGATCCATATGAATGAAGTCTAACTGAATCACTTCAAAGGGGCAGGAAGGAGGAGCGAAGTGACCTGCAGGTGTGGGGATTCCCTTGCCAGGATTATGCATCAAGCATACCATACAATTTCTCACCACTCTCTCTGCACATTTACTAATCCCATCATTCTTCCAAACTGGAGCCAACATCTTACAAATCCCTTTAGAACTGATGTGCGCTGCTCCATGTGCCATTGTTACTACTGCAAGCACATACGCATCAGGCAACATCCAACGCTGTTGTTCCGACAAGTCAATCCAACACCCACTCGAGTCCAATTTACCCGTGCTCTCTTTCCATGCAAGCTTTTCCTCCTCAGTCGCCTCTTTCTGAATTTCTTTCACGCTTTCCACTGTGTCCTCGCACATTCCAGACTCAGAAATCCATCTTGCAGACGTTGCAACATACATTCTACTCATCATATTTCTAGCTGTCTGTTTTGCAGTCTCATCAGCAAAAGCATTCCCACGACCAACATCATCCGTGATTGCTTTATGAGCACTGCATTTCACAATCGCAACTTCAGTCGGCAAGGTTAGAGATTCCAACAAGTCATTAACTAGCTGACCATGTTGAATCTTAGTCCCATGGGACGTAATGAAACCTCTCTCTTTCCACAAACGGCCAAAACTATGGGCTACGCCGAACGCGTACTGGCTATCTGTGAACACATTCACTCTCTTTCCCTTAGCTAAAACGCACGCTCTTGTTAGCGCGATCAATTCTGCAGCCTGGGCAGAATTCTGACTCACTCTTGCAGTCTCCACAATCGTACTCAAAGTCGTTACTGCATAGGCAGCAGTCACATCACCATTCTCCAATTTGAAGCAAGACCCATCAACATACAACGTGCCATCTGGATCTGATAATGGAGTGTCTTTTAAATCAATTCGTCCTTTTGTTTCTTCCTCAGTTCTGAAACAACAGTCGTGTGGTTCGGAATCACTCGACTCTTGGCTAGTCGGCAACAATGTTGCTGGATTCAATACATTGCATCTTTTGATCTGAATATGACTCGCTAGCAATGTCAGTTCGTAACCTGATAATCTAGCACTGGTAAGGTGCTGCGTCTTGGTTTGGTTCATGAGTGTATCCACAGCATGAGGAACCATAACCACTAGCATGTTGTTCATTACTAAACCAGCAGATTGTCGAATGGAGGCTGCAGCTGCGGCTGTAGCTCTCAAGCAACTAGGCAACGCTCTAGCTACCGGATCTAACGTTGATGAAAAATACGCACAAGGGCGTTGTTTATCACCAAATTTCTGTGTCAAAACACTCAACGCACAACCTTCTCTCTCATGGACATAGAGCGTGAATGGCTTACTGTAATCGGGTGTACCCAATACAGGAGCTGAACACAGTGCATTTCGTAACTCAGAAAAACTCTCCTGACATTCGGCAGACCATGGCACTGGACTCGGAACATTTTTCCCAGTCAAAGCTACCAACGGTTTTGCCAAAAGAGAAAAATTTGGGATCCATTGCCTACAATATGAGGTGATACCTAAAAAGGCACGTACTTCTCTCTGCGTGCTAGGAACATTCATCTGTGTAATTGCTTTTATTCTCTCTGGGGTCAACTTCCTTCCCTCCTTTGACAAGAGATGACCTAGGTAGGTCACTTCTTGGCAACAGTATTGCATTTTTGAAGGTGACACCTTGTGATTCAAATTTGACAAATGATGCAATAAAGAAATTGTAGCTGTTTTGCAAGTTTCCTTGTCATCGGCAGCCACTAGAAGATCATCGACATATTGTACTAAAGCAGAACCAGGAGGAAGTACAAAGGAATCTAACTGGCTTTTTAATGCTTGACTGTAAATGGATGGGCTTTCACAATAACCTTGTGGAGCACGTTTAAACCTGAAGCTTCGTCCTCCTAGAGAGAAACCGAAGATATCTCTGCTTTCCTTGGCTATCGGAATGCTGAAAAAGGCATTTTTCAAGTCGATAACCGAAAACCATGCTGCTGTAGCAGGAATCAACGTTAACAATGCAGTAATGTCTGGAACCACAGGAAAATGTGGAATCACAATTTTATTAACCTCTCTAAGATCAATTACAAACCTATATACTGGAGGTTTTGTTGGGTCAGTTCGTTTCAAAATAGGCAGTACAGGACTATTACAGACATTACCTCTAGTTTCTTCTACAACGTCTTTCTCAATCAGATCTTGCACAATTAATAAAAGTGCGCGTTCACCTTCACTAGAGATTCTGTATTGTGGAATTCGTGGAAGTTTTACATTCGCTTTCAAAGTTACTACATATGGTGGAATTTCTAAAAGACCTACATCATTAGGACCAGTCGCCCAAAGAGTATCAGGGAGAGAACGCAGCTCTGGTGGGAGCGCATCCATCGACAAGTACATCGGAGAAATTATTCTTTTACCCAACGTAAGCTGTACTCCTGCCGGAGAACAGTACAATGTCGCGTACAGGCGTTTTAATAAGTCTAAACCAAGCAGATTTTCATTACAACCTGTCGTCAAAATCAGGGGAGCTTTCAAGTGGCGGGGTCCAACAGAAATAGACAAAGGACCAGAAACAGGGTTGTGAACAGGGGCGCCTGAAAAACCTACTGAAACGTTTGTTGAGCCAGACAAAGGTGCGCCAGGGAGTTTCGCATGTATGATAGAACTTTTTGCTGCACCAGTATCCAACAGAAACGGTTCGACTATACCTGATGTTGCTACTGCGACATAAGGCCCACTCTGATCTACTGGAACTGATACTACTCCCTCTCTTTGTCCATGGCTGTCCTAGTACTCCCTTGGCTGAACTTCCTCACTAGCTTCATAGTAGTCTTCAACATGATACTGTTGAGACCTATTTTGTTGGGCAGATTGTCCATTTCGCTGATCGAAATGATTAGAAGGGCGATCACTTGTCTGTGGAGGCATAGCACCTCGTCCTCGACCTCTAGAGTTTTGTATAGAACTACCACGACCTCTCTGAGCTGTCGCAGCATTATTTTGCGCTAAGACTGGACACTCAGTCTTATAATGGCCTTCCATTTTGCAATAAGCACACTGATTCCATTGGTACTGTGGCCTCTGAGAATTATACTCCGTCCTTTGATATGACCCTTGCTGTGTATTAGTCTGATTCGTGCGAGGCGGATATGCTTGCTGTAAAAGAACTTTAGTTTTTAAATCTTTCGTCTTTTTATCTGATTTTTCTTTCTCCTCTTTATCCCTATTTTCATAGTACTGGGCAGTCGCAAGTATTTGCGCAGTCGTAGAGACAGCCCACGCACTTTCAGAATTCTTTAATTTACCACTAAGTTCTGGCAACAGATTGTGCACAAATTTATCAACAAATAATCTCTGGCCTCCTTCTGTGCTCATATCCTGACCACTTTGATCCACGAAAGTCTCCTCGAATCTTGTGAAAAAGTCGGAGACGCTTTCGTCTTTCTTCTGTTTGCATGCGGACAATTTGTCCCAGTTAACGCGTAATGCTGGCATTAGGGTTTTCATTAAATCGATTATTCTACCAGGCAAATTAGCAATTAAGGGTTCAGGTTTGGAACCACCTGTCTGCTGACCATCCGCCGCAATTATAGCTGCCCAATCACCACCTAGGGCAACTGGATGATTCTCTTTACGAATTTTAGCCCAAATTGGTTGCGGTACTACATTACCAAATAGCAGATCTATGTCAGCTAGATTCAATACACAAGCGTCAACTGTCTGAGCCAACTCTTTGTAGTATCCTGCAGGATTTTTACGCGGATCTGGCAAGGCCTGTTTCACTGCTAATACTTCAGCTCGCTTCCATGGAATATGTATCCATACTCTCTGGAATTGGGCCGGAGCGGCTGCAATACCAAAGTTTACATTAGCTTGCACAGCTTCACGCCAAATTGGTGGAACCTCCCTCATTGGGTATTGACGATTTTGTTTCGTACTACGTTTCTCTAACTCCCTCGGTGAACGAAGGGATGGGTCATTCCTATAACTTAAAATCAGTTCCATCGCTTCTTTTATATTTTGACCAACTATCATACCTGCAGCAAACTCTTTCTGAACATTAATTAATTCTTCTAGATTTGATTCAGGGTCATCCTCTTCCAATTCCTCACGTAGAAGGAAGCACATTTCATCGAACACATATCGTTGTGTCGGTTCATTCCATTGCATAAATGTATCTAATACATCTTGTACATTATATCTTCCAACTTTCGAAACCCATCTAAGAGCAGTGGAATCTAATATTCCTCGCTCTTCAGTACTGGGAAGCTGACTACGTCTCTGCACAGAGTCAGAGGTAGGAGTCTTAATCAGAGTTTTATAGAAGGGAGATAGAATATTAGAGACAGAATCAGTGATTCTCCGACGAACAGAAAGTGGAGTCATAATATTAGCAGAAGCAGTAAATAGAGTAGCAGTTGGAACAGATAGATCAGGAACAGTAGGAGTAGCGGGCAAAATAGCCTGTGAACTAGCAGGTGTGAGCGATACAGGTATAGGTAAAGAAGCCGGCAACCCTGGAAGAGGGGGTGTCGAAGGAACATTAATATTGACCACAGGAGGTACAGGAACTTGATTCAGAGGAGCAGGAACACCAGGTTGTCCAGCAACCGGTAATTGAACATTCGGTATAGGTGGAGCCGTAGCACCCTGTGCATACGGTGGGGGTGATCGTAACAAGTAAGACAACAGGGGATCCTTTTCGGGGTCCTCTACTATCTTAGCTGTACTCGATGGCAAAACAGGATAGCACTTGTCTATCGCTAAATTACGCTCTCTATTGGCCACCTCCATCGCTTTCTCAGACTCGTTGAGTTGCAGCTGCTTAGCAGACTGTTCTAAAGTCAACTCTTGCTCTTTCTGTTCTTTCTTCAACTTTTTAATTTCTCTCTGTTTAGATTCTTTTCGCCAATAACGGAAAGAATCAAACATTGCCGGCCGGGCTTTCTTCTTGAACAATTTCGTTTCTAAATTATCAAGAACTTGGGGTTCAAAACTACCATGCAGTGGCCAACTAAGGACACCATCTTTCTCTGTATAGTGGATCCATACCTCGTTATAAGAGATAGGGCCCACACCAAATTTGCAATATAGATCATAAAGGGGAGTTCCAATCGGAGGAACCAAACACGAGTCCTCCAACTGGGAATCACTGTTGCAACTAAAACAAGACAACATACAATTTTTCGGACTTACCATTTTATAATCCGGAACACAGAACAGACAAAACACAAACAAAAGGTGCGCACTCGAACCAAGAACTTAGGCCTACCAAAGCGAACAAATGTATCGATACCCAAACTAAACCAAATGATTATCTTAACCAGAACAACCAGTGATAATCTTACGAAACCAAACCAAACCAAAAACTAAAAGGATTATCCAAACAGGAGCAACCCTTACGAAGTAACCAACTAGCAACCACTTAATACTTAACTGAGGCACTGAAGACGTCACCAAGGAGAAACCCGTCACGTCTCGCCGTACTAAGGACTGCACCTCGGGTCCAAGACAGGGCGACGGTCAAAGCAACGGACCACTGTAGCCATCCGAACGGGAACCCTCGTGGAAGAGAACGTCGGGCCACTTTTGCGATATGCCGGGATCGATGAAGTGGGGCGCCTCCCTCTGGAATCTTCACACGAAGCTTCTCGAACTCTTCAGGCTTTTGGACCGGTACCGAATGACGTCGCCCCACGTTGGGCGCCAATTGGAGTTCTGGACTTTTTGGTTCCGTCCAGAGGTGTCAGGGATAACACCCGAAGACCCCGGAGTTCTACCTGCCTCGGTGCACAAACAAACAGAAACACGGGCTTCTCGAAGGTGGCGTCAAAGACCAAAGGTTTATTACTGCAGGGACACAGAAGTCACAGAAACTACACATGGGCAGTATCTAGGAGCCTGTTCAATTTGTACAAAGAGGGTTGCTCCTTATATACTGAATATTGGGCTTCAGGCAAATTCTTTACATGTTAGCACATTCAAAAACCTTTGTATCTTAAACAATAAATATTTGGCGTTGCACAGGAATCGTCAACAATATCTGATGTCAAAACATTACGAACGAGGGGTTCCCACTATTCCATCATAATCCCATGTCAATTTCTCATTCAAGACCCGGACCGCCTCATCGTAAATTTCGTTACCTCCCCCTAATAAAGGCCCAGAAGGAAAGGAGCAGAGCCAGGTGCAGAAGATAGAACAGTAGGATAAGAGATGTTTGTGGGTCGTAAATGGGCAAGGCTACCAGCTTCGGCCGCCTAATCATGATCAAGCCAACGGACACGAGAACCAGTATAGCAGGACTGGCCTCAGGCTGGGGAGGCAGCTCTTGCTGAGTCATGCTGCCACAGCGTTGCTTGCCTAAGGTGCATGTGTCACTAGCAAGGTGAATTGCCGGCTAAAGCCTACGTGTCCTTAATTGAAAGAGGTTATTGCGTGTTCATTGACTATGTGAGGGCAAAGAATACAAAATGGCTTCCGTGTTCTAAGATGGATGCCACGGGTAGATCAGAAATGTGTTTGTAACAGGAGTGCTCTTGCTCGTAGCATAGCGAAAACACCAGGATATACTAAATGGATCATTTGCGGTTCACTGATACCAAAATTATGTATTTGCGACAATGTTAAAAACACGGGTTCAAATCGTCACGGAACCTCATACCCTTTCACTATCCGCAAAGAGGAATCTGTTATTTCCTGTTTGCAGACAGAGAATCTCCAGAAGGCAATCCGTGAACAGTAGTTCGGGGTCAAAGAACCCAGTTAATCAGTGTGGGAGAGGGAATCTCCCAAAAACCGTTAATAAATAATAGAATCAGTGGGGGAGAAAAATAGGCACGACGGCTGCGTTACCTATCCTTCACTGTTTGCAAAAGGGAAAGAGCCTACTGTTTCTCCGTGTGCAGACAGTGAATCTCCAAATAAGTCAAATAAAGAGTAATACTAGTATTTTCTGAACAACCAATACAATTATTTTGCAGTTTGTCGTGTTTACACGACCTTACCCGGACCGTATGGACAGTTTCTTGTCTTCCGAATCCAGCGCCCGTTCGTCCTCTTTTTCTCGTATTTCTCACGGCACTCCTAATGGTTCCCAGTCAGGACCGTAGATCACTCGAGAGAGGTCTGTTCGGAACTAGTGAAGTTCGGATGATCGGCTGCCAGACGAGGGTCTATTGGGCACGAGCTCTCCCGATCGTTGCAGTCGTTCACTCTGTCGTCAGGACCTCTCCCACTGGATCCACGAGTCGCTGATGGGCCCCACGCTTGGGACGCAATTGTCGAAAATAAGGTCGGGGACAATCGGTATTTGCCCGGCGGTATCGCCTCTTTAACCCACGAAACATTAATCAATGAAGAGGCAGGCGCTGGAGACTGGAAGGCAGGAAACAAGGTTTTATTTTCTCCGGAGGAGAAACACATCAGTTGGACAGCAGGTATCGTTCTGAGGTGCTCTAACTCATTTCTGAGGCCTGGCCCCTTATATACAGGTTTTTGTGGCTTTATTACAGTTTACATATTCATGGCAATGCTTTGATGTACGGAAAGACATTCCCGGAATCTCCCCTTCGGGCCCGTTCCCACACACATTTACAGTAGAAGTCCCCACCCCGGTCACAACAGGTGATGGTTATCGCGCAGCTGGATATTCCGCCGATTCATGGAGTGTGGGGGGTTCGATCGGATCTCGTGGGGTGGGGGCTCTGATCAACTCGGGGGTCCTTTGATGAGTGAAGCTCTCAACTGTACGGGGAGGGGCAAGGAATAGTATCAGCAGAGCTAGGTGTCGGCCTGGGAACAGGGAAGACAAACGGGCACAGGAAAAAAGGGGGTTTTTGCATCAAAGGGCCCGGGACTATGAAAAGAATGAAGGGAGGGGTCGCGCTGGGAACAGGATGGGGCTTTGAGGCAGAGCTGCGCTGAAGAGGGGTTTATGACTCAAGGCAGGTGCGAGCGGGGGGGGGGTTGGTCAGCGTGCAGGCTTGGTGAGGGCGAAGGGCTATGTCGGGGGCCGGGGGCATGTAAAAAAAGGGGGCTGTTCTGATCGAGGCATTTTAAAATGGCGGGCGCGCACGAAAAAGTGTGGCATCAGGGGGAAAGGCAAGATGGCGCAGATAATGTTCACCAAACCGTACTAATTTTCCACAACCTCACTAACAAAGTTCTTGATGTAACTAAACCATTTAATATTTTTTGCCCCATCACAGCTTAAACAGTCCTCTATAATGGTTCTATTCAGTTCTGTGGCAGTATTGGTCCAAACATTGTGCCAAGGTAAAACAGGGGCTAGTTTTATAATATCCGTGAAGGAGGGCAACTTCGGCGTGTAAGGCATATATAGCAGTGTTCTTCGATGAAGCTATTAAAAATCGCAGGACCTGTTCTCGATTCGCTGTATTGCCTCCACTTGCTGCCAGCCCCAAATGCCCGCCCCATAAGTACCAGTGGCCACACATTTAGCTTTAAATATTTGGAGGAGCTCCCTGACTGGTCTATTCCCTATTTTTTTTGCGAATCTCATAAGAGCACCAGATGCTCTATTAAATGCGCAGGCCGACGTTTCTCGGTTTGTCTGGCAGGGTAAGAAGCCTAGAATGCATAGAGCTCTTTCGCTGCTGGCCCCTGAAGCCGGTGGTTTAGGAATACCCGATTTTCGCAAATACTTTCAAGCTACACAGTTACGTTATCTTGTGGAATGGAGTAGGTGGGAGTCCGATAAGCACTGGCTCTTTCAGGACCAGGCGGTAGCAGGGAGACCCCTGCAGGAGATCCCTTTCCTACGTCGCCCTCATAGGCCCAAGAACCTCTATGCCTCTTTTGTCACAAGGGTACCCCTGCGGGTGTGGGATGCTACCACCGTTTTACATGGCCTCACCACGTTTCCGTCACCACTTACCCCGCTGGTAGACAACCCGGACTTCACTCCGGGGATGGAGAGGGGAGCGTTCGCACGATGGAAACAGGCGGGGTGTAGAGCCTTATGTCATTTATATGGCCCTGAAGGGGTTATCCCCTTTACACAACTCCGTCAGGAGTTCTCGCTCCCAGAGATAGAGCGACTTCGTTATATGCAAGCTCGCCATTGGGCCCTCCAGCCGCAAGTGAGAGGGACGGCCGATCGGCCTTTTCTTCCCTATGAAAAGTGGCTCTTGACGCGGACTTCGGACTCCAAACTGATTACGGATTTGTATAAGCTGCTGCAGCCGCCGGCGACTCACTTTTATCACCCTGGGAGGGAGCGTTGGGAAAGGGAGTTGGGGAGGACTTTGAGCCCTAAGGAATGGGAACACATATCCTATAGAGCGAGGCATTCGGCATACCACGTAGGGCTCACTGATACACTGACTAAGGTCTCTACCTATTGGTATTATACACCTGAACGGGTTCATGAGTTTGATCGTAGTAAGGAAGACACTTGTTGGTGGGGGTGTGGGCACCGGGGTACACTCACGCATATACTATGGGATTGCCCGCTCCTGGAACCTTACTGGAAGGAAGTGTTGGATGAAATTGACTCTCATTTCGAAATTGAACTGCCGCGCTTTCCTGCTTATACCCTGTTAGGGCTTCCGAATGGTTTGATGTACCCCCTCAGGTCCCGCAGGGGCAGGCAGATAGCGATAGCTCTAGGCTCCGCAGTCCAGAACATTTTAATTCACTGGCACACCGCTACGATACCATCTATCACCGGCTGGCTCCATAGGTTGTGGCATGTGTTGGGTATGGAGAAATTGTCTCTCACGGTGGCGGGTGAAGTGGACCAGTTCAGGGAGCTCTGGCAACCGTTTCACTCCTTATTGCTTACTGAATTTAGGGAACTTACCTGTCCCAAGTATCTCCGCCTCCTGCGGCTTCTGAACCCAGTAGAGTCTGCCCAATGACCCCTTGCTGGACTCATCCTCCTTGTGAATGTTGCTCTGATGTGTATCTTGGTTAGGGACTGTGCACTGGACGCGGGGTGGGGGTGGGTATTGGGAGTTGGGATGTTGGGGGGGACTGTTGGGAGGGGGGTTGCACGGGAAATGTCATGCCATGTTGAGACAAAACGCGACTTATGTTACTGTGCAGGCGTGATCCGTGGGAATGACATCTGTTCATGGCACTACTGAGAACTGGCTTTTTCGCCCTGCTGTGACGCTTATTGAGATCTGTGTTTGTTCTCACATGTTGTGCTGAATAAAATACTTTAAACCTAAATGCTAGGGCCCTTGCGTTCACAGCGGGATTCCACGTGCCTTGCCTGTCAAAGTGAACCCCCAAATAACAAAAGATGTCGGCTAACTCCACCCGCCTTTCATCTAAAATAATTGGACATGGTGTTCTTTGTTTATTTGGGCCGCACAACATGGTAAATGTCTTGGAGACATTTACACGTAGTCTTCTGGACTTCATAAAATTTGAGAAGGTCTGTACGGCTTTCTGAAGGCCCACCATTGTCTGCGAGAGGATAGCCGCATCGTCAGCGTACAATAGAATGGGGATGGGTTTGCCTTTGATTACAGGATAATCATAATACTGTTGTGTTAAGCAAGAACCCACCCTATTGATATAGAGGTTAAATAGCAGGGGAGCTAATATGCAACCCTGCCTTACCCCTCTATTAATCTTAAAAAGCTCAGTACATTCCCCCCTCTGGCCGTACCTTACACGTGCACCTGCCCCAGCATAAAGTTCTCTGATGTAAACAATTATTTGGTTGTCCAAGCCAATGTCCCTTAAAGTCTGCCAAAGATTGTCATGCAAGACACAACCGAATGCAGAGCTGAGGTCCACAAATGTCACGTATAGGTTGGTTTTCTTTGCATGTATATATTTGGAGACAATTAGGGAAAGATTTAGCCCCTGCTCAATTGTCCCCCGCCCTCCCCTAAACCCATACTGGAAAGGTGATAACACTACCTGGCCCTCCAGCCAGTCCTGAATGCGGGAGAGAATGACCCTACCTGCCATCTTCATAAAGCCATCTAACAAAGAGATGGGCCGATAGCAGGCAGGATCATTCCTGTCCCCCTTTTTATGAATCGGGACCAGGATTGCCTCCTTCCATGTCGAGATGAAACCTCTTTTATTTATACAATTTAGGACTCTAGTGAGTAAAGGGGCCCACAGGTCTGGAAGTGTTTTAAACACGTCAATAGGGACACAGTCGGGTCCTGGTGCTTTGGAAGCTGAGCTTTCCCTTAGGGCCTTATAGACCTCCTCCAGTTCAAACTGAATATCTAAGGGAAACAGAGGATCTGCTCCCTCAGCAGTTATTGCTGTTTGGGGGGAAGCCGCAGGTGGAACCAGCATACCATAGAGGGCTTGGAAGTGATCCACCCATTCCTGAGCCGTGATAGCATTATCTAAACGTGGGCCCTGGTCATCTTGGTAGAAGGGAGCGTTCACAGCCTTCCAAAAGGCAACAGTGTCCTTTTGTACTGAGGCTGCGTGAAGGGCTGTCCAAGCTTCAGCCTTTATGTCTTTCTTCCTTCTAGCCAGGGCGACACGATAGTTACGCCTTGTCATTTGTACCTGTTCTCTAACTATTGGGGTAACATGTAATGCTTGTTTAAGTTCCCTCAGTGCCCTAGTGCAATTTGGGTCAAACCACCCAGGAGTTCTCTTCACTACATTGCGCGGGTTTCTGGTCATGAGCTGTTTAATTGAGCAGCAAATTTTATTAAAAGAATCCAAAACAAGATCTTTGTCCTCTTCTAGGGTCAGGCACGTATTAATTTCCTTTTGGGAACTGATCACTAGGTTTTTTTAGAAAACTAGCTGGGATTACCTTCTCCCATTTAATGCAAAATCCATTTTGCTGACCAAGAATGGGATTAAAGTCATAATTACAATGAGTATTATGGGATGGCACTTCCAGATTTAGTTTAAAGGTGACTGAAATAGGGTAAAGATCACTAATACCACTGGTAAGTGTCTTCCATTTAGTGACCAGTGGGGCATAACGCGACGAAAGTAAAGTAAAATCAATAATTGATTTTGCCCCTCTTGCGTTAAAAGTGGGAGTAAATATTTTGGGCCGGGAGCAAGCTTCATTAATAAATACCATGGAATGCTCCACTAGAAAGTTATTAAGCATGTCCCCTAGTTTTGTGTGGGCAAAATGACTAGACGCCCCCAAATTTTCGTCTTCCCAGCCACACACACCCTGTAGGCTCATTGGACATAAGGGACAATTAAAATCCCCTACCCACATAATAGCCATATCCCCCGCACGGCTACCCTCAATGTTCTTAAGGGTGCCTGACAATTTCTTAATGATGGTTTCCAAGTGGACTGTGTGGATGTTATTATAAAAATTAACTATAGCTAGATTTTTTAAAGAGCCCCATGTTACCACTAGTATTTGATAGTATGCACAGTCCAAAAAGCTCTTAAGGACAATAGGGCCGGTGTAAATCGACAAATATATAGACAGCCCTCCCTTATGTCTACCCATTTTGCTAGGAACTGCCGGGGTAAA
This sequence comes from Lissotriton helveticus, assembly GCF_964261635.1. NCBI lineage: Eukaryota > Metazoa > Chordata > Amphibia > Caudata > Salamandridae > Lissotriton > Lissotriton helveticus. The sequence goes on from NC_136071.1 coordinate 185,014,966, forward strand.
AAAGGTTTTATATCCTAACAAATGGGATTGCTCGATGGCCCATGTTTCCTGAAGAGCTATGATGGAGTGAGTCCTGGTTATTGATTGCCAGGCTGCGTCGTTGATTTTTGAGGCAAGACCCGCTGTATTCCACGAAATTATGCTACCAGGGGTTTCAATGCTAATTAGCCGTGTTGGATCAATAGGTGTTACAGGAGCCAATTCCGATGGGACACTGGGAGTTGTCCCCGGGGTATTAGCCAACTGAGGAAATGATGTTAATTCTTCCCCTAGTGCTTGTGATTGAGGCTGAGTATCTAGGACGTTATAAGGTTCCTGTGTGCTAATGATTTGTACAGGAATCAAGATTTGTTTTTGGGACAGATTGGAGGGTTTAAAGAGAGTGAATTGTGTACCAGTTGTCAAGCTCTATTAACTGATCATTAACTCCTTAGTATTCAATGTGTACAATAAGCAAGGCTTTACGCTTTTGGGGCCAGATGTAGGTAATTTTAATTTACCACCTCTTAAATATCGATTCATACTGAATCGGTATTTAAGAGGTGGTAAAATAGAGGGGGGGAGATGTAGGTATTTCAGGTTCGGTAAATACCGAATCGTTAAGATTCAGTATTTACCGATTCTGTAAATACCGATTCGTATTGCCCATTGATTCCTATGGGCCTTGCAGCCCATAGGAATCAATGGGCAATACCGATTCTGTAATTACAGAATCGGTAAATACCGATTTTAGCAAGGGTGCAGGGGGTGTCACTTTGACACCCTCTGGCACCCCAAAAATAGGCATGCGCGCCATGTGGCACACAGACATGCCCTAAGGGCATGTCTGTGTGTCACATGGCACAGGTGTGCATGCACACATGTGCATGCACACCTGGATTCGGTATTTTACCACCCAATTGGATTGGGTGGTAAAATACCGATTCTTAAAGCCCTGTGGCACTCTGACATGTGCCAGCTACATCTGCATTTACAGAATCGGTATTTTACCGAGTCTGTATTTACCTATTCGTTAATTTTACCGAATCGGTAAATACAGAATCGGTAAAATACCGATTCTGTAAATGCATGCCCTACATCTCAAAATCCAATTACCGGTCGGTAACGGCCGAATTCGGCCGTTACCGACTGGTAATTGGCCACCTACATCTGGCCCTTGGTCTCCTACGCCCAACAATTTTAACTCCTCCATATTCAACATTTAAAATGTTGTTAAATGATGCCTGGAATAACAGAAGCCACATCAGGTGATAGCTAGCTTCATAACTTGTTTGCTTCTCGTGATAAATGCTCATTCAAATACTAGGCTCCTCTGCGCTAGTAACACGGTTTCAGAACCTAATGTACCATCACTAGCAGGCTGCAAATACTGAAAACAACTTTTATGCAGGGGCGCCATGTTCATCTTTCAAAAGCACCTGATGCCCCGTACATTGACCCAGCAAATTCCAGACATCAATAAAAATGACAACTCCGGTGATTAATGTTCTTCCTGGAGAAAGACTGGAGCTTTGTCGAGTAGAAGTTTTGAATCCTCACAGTGCAGAGGGTTAATGTGCCTGCTGGATGTAAATTGCAAGGAAAATAATAGATCCATATCTTTTTTGCCCAGTCTTTCGTTGTCCTAATTTTGCAAAAGGGATTCATTTGAGAAGAAATCAAATCTTATTTTTAAATAAACAATTGTGTTACATTTAAATTAAATTAAATTCTGAATTTGTGCTTAAACTACACTGCCTACCAGCAAGGACGACCTGTGACACCTACTCCTCGTAGGCCTCTATCGTATGTAACCTTTCCTGTATACTGATTTGCACAGTGCTGATTGTCTCTGTGCAATGCATGTGTGATGTAAAGTATTCTGACATCTTAAAATCGTATGTAAGGCGCTATAAAACTAAATTAATCTAAGAGACAGTGGTTATGGAAACTTGGGGGGGCATTGTCAAATGGTGGTAATGAGGTAATCCATGGCAGAGGTGGTCATTGGGGGGCCAACAAACATTGTCGCACAGGGCGCCCCCAGTGCTAAAGCCGGCCCTGCTTTTATGGATGCTTTCACCCAAAGCGTTGACAACATATACATTAAAGGCGGGCTGGTTTTGTCGTCAAATATTGTTAAGGAAAATGTGCTCTTACCCTTTCCCATGTTGGCTGCTCTATAGAGGGATGCCGGTGTGATCTGGGACTACAGTCCTTATATACAGCAGGCTAGTCTGTGACCTCAACAAAAGGAGCGTTTTCTCTATTCTCAGATAAAACTGCATCACATTACTGATTCTTTATTGTTGAGGGGGTGGTCACCTTTTTGTCCAGCTGGTATTGCCTTTGTTTAGAGGTAAGGATTGGAGCTTCGGCAGAAGGAGCAGGTTATGTTGGCAGGGCCGCCTCGCCATTACATAGAATTATCCCGTCTTCCAGCAGCACTTGCACTTGACATCGGCACGCTAACATTGAAAATTGCTGTGCCTTTTGACTTTGCTGTAGTGTAATGACGTTCATGTGCACATGATTTACCTACTAATCGGCGAACAGGTGATAGGTATTTTAATGTGTGGGGGTGTTCCTTCTTGTTTCCGCCCGCATCAGCAGAAAAATTGTATTGGTGGCGGGGGGGAGACGAGCCTCTGAAATGACAGTACACTGCGGTTAAACGCCTGGGAAACCTAAATGAATTAAAGCTGCTTGATTAAATGCAAAAACATGATTCGTTTGGTTTAGCATTCTGCAGTCAGTTCTTCCACTGAGCTCTTCCACTGTGAGAGAGTGGACACGTTTGTCAGGCCCAGCCCACAAACTCGATCTAAGCAAAGTTTTTAATCAACGTCTCCATCTAATTAAACAACAGTATTGGAATTAGCATGTAGATATTCCCTTTACTAGAAACAAGTTTCACACAGATGTGACACTCCTAGTTTTATGACCTGTCCTCCTGAAGTACTGAACCTGGGAAAGTAAAAGGGGCCTAAGGGGCAAGGGCTTAGGCCCCGGGCCGGGAGTCGGAAGGGACCCGGACCGGTCCCAGATCTCAGATGGGGGGATGGATAAGTTTGCGCTAACGCCTCTGAATATTTGCACGTTCTACCTGAATTCAGTTGTGCCACAGTCTACCCTACAACAGTGGGCCATTGAGGGTGGGAAACAGAGTCGAAGGAAGAGGAAACAAGAGGAAGAAGTGAGAGAAGGAATGGAATAAAGTAATGGGGTGAAAGAAGGAGGAACAAGGGTAAGGGAGGGAGAAATGGGAGAGCATTAACCAGGATAGGAATTAAGTAAAGAATCTTAGGTGATCATGGAGAGATGATAGGGAAGAGTGAAAGGGAAAAGAAAGGAACACATTGGAATGAGAGGGGAGATTATATTTAGAACATCAGTTAGAAAAAGGGAGAGACAAGGAGGATAAGAACTGAAAGGATAAGAGAGCAGAGGAAAAAGAGAGGAAAATCAAATGGCTAAGGTTTCAAGAATGGAGAATTTGACATCTGAGTAAAAAGCGTAGAAGGCAGGATTAGGAAAAAAATAGCAAGGGAAAGAAAGGTAACTGGGAGAATGCCCTCCTTTCTGAGAAAGAACACGTTTTTAAAAAAAAGCATGATAAACAGCTAGATGAAGATTATTGAATCTGGCTGAAAGTACTTGAACAGGAGTGAATGTGAAGAAGCCAGGGCATCTCGTAGATAGGAAATGTGTATAATAGCCAAAGTACTGGGGTCAGAACATCCTATTATATCTGAGCTAAACTTGCAGTTGCAGTTTAGGGAGCTAGTGGTCAGTTGTACGTGACCTGTGTGGCTACCCACGGTCATCTCAGCCTACTGCCTGAGCAAGTGCATTCTTGCCTGACCATGATGCGCCTCTTTCCATAGCTTAACACAGAGTCAATTAAAGCTGTCTCTAGGCCAGACTTAAATAAGAAACGCAGATGTGCCTGTGGTGTTGGAAGCCTGTCCACGTTTCAAGCAAGCACATAGCTTTTTCTGATTTCCTTGTAAACCAGTCATTGTCTTCACAAGAAGCACAATGGAGGACATGGTTTTTCCTAGACTGTAAACAAAGCAATCCCCTCTTGCCAGCCAGATCTGCTCTAACATTGGTTGGTTTGATGGCCTTTGGTTAGTAGGAGTTTTGCATGGCCCCAGCTCGAAACCATCGCAGTGCGAACTCAATGTGCGCCCTTTCCATGTCTGATAATGAGTTCACTGATCGTGTCATGAACATGGAGGATTTTCCTTGCTTGGCACAAATGTGTGCACAGGCCGGGCGATTATAATATATGATGGCGCACTGTTTGTATTTTGAACCTGCGAGGGTTTTATCTTGGATATACTGTGATACAGCTGTTGGGCCAAACTCTTACAATGTCATTCGCATACATCTTTGTCCTCTCATTAAAGCTCATCCATCTATCCATTCATCCATCCATCATATATCCATGCATTTAAATGGGATTACTCTCCGTAGTCCCCTCCAGGTTCTTTTCAAAAGGCTGCGCACATGTGATGCACATTTAAAGCACATGCCTGTCATAAAGTGTCCTACAAGTTGTCACACAAGTGAATTGTCACATAAGTGGCGTGCCCTTGAGGACAGCCTATGCTTCATGTTCATGGTTGGGCTAAATGGTTGGTGGGGTCTGTAACTATTTGCTGCTGATACAATGGCAGTGGGATATGCCAATTATTAACTCCTCAAAGTAAATGGACATACGGATCTGCTAATCTGCTTCACATAACACTCAGAATACTTGAAAAGAACTTTAAAGAATATGCATCCGTAAACTCTCTCCTGTGTTAAACATTCAAAATGATACTGGGACTTCATGGGGAGTTGCTCTTAAAGGATGATGAGCTGTATCACTAGTCTTCCACAGGCCTCCCCTGTGAAGTGTTTTTTAGATACGTTATTGTTCATACTGACTGCTGAGACATGGTTAGATAAGTCCTTGCTGGCCTAAGATTTCTCCAAAATAAATGCAGGTTTGATCTTCTTTATTTCATCAAAAGCCATTTTTGTTGGCTCTTAGGGCTCAGTGCACTTTACCACCACTAACCAGTGCTAAAGTGATTGCGCTCTTTCCTTTAAACATGGTAAAACTGGCAAATGTAATTTACTTGTTAGTCTCTAAAAATGTGGCTCTACATGTAACAAGGGACTGTAAATTAAATGCTGCTAGTTGGCCTGCAACACTTATTGTGCCACCCACGTAAGTAGCCTATTTAAACATGTGTCAAGGCCAGGCCCTGTCATTGCAGTCTGCGTGTGCAGTTGTAAAACTGCCATTTTGACCTGGCAATTGGAACCTTTTGCCAGGCCTAAAAATATTCCCTTTTACTACATATGTCACCAGGATGTGTCACCACTAGCGCCAGCCCTAGTAGTGGTTGCAAACTGTTGCGCTTGCTCGCAACACACCATGTGGGGGCTGGTCTCACTTTTACTTTGTTCTCTCTGATTCACTACTTGTGTCTATTTTTGGTGCTCTCTGGCACAAAGTCTATGGGTACATATGACTGGGTGGGTAACCTGGTGCTCCTTAAGGTCATCATCTACTATTTACTGTGCTTTGAAAGTTGATATAATTGAATATGTAATGAGAAATGTGCTGTAAAATTCACCATTTTGGTCTGTCTTTTTCCAAAATTTTCGTAGGGGGAGAACCCCCCAAATCCCTCTAGTAGCGGTTCGGCTCGCTCGCTGCGCTCGCTCGCTACGCGCCAGACGGGGACTGATTTGGCTAAATTTGCCAGGGCTGCTTTCAGTTCCCAGTCCAGCCCTGAACCCAGGGCCGGACTGACAATTCCGGGCACCGGGCAATCCCCCGGTAGGCTGGGTGGGGTGGGGGCCGGTTTTATGATAGGGGGCCGGTTCTCTTACTGGGGGCCGATTTGGGCATGTCAAACCGACCGTACAAAGTAAAATTAAACATAACATTGGATTAAGAACAACCCTTCGTGACGTGACATGAGCCGGCCGATTTCAATTTAATTTAGGCAGCAGCAGTCAGCCTACTATACCGGACTCGTAATTTATTTAATAAAAACACCTCACCATGTGATCTTGATGATGAGTGACGTAGACGCAGGCAGCGCGCAGATATCACCTCCTCCGCGTCTGCGCGCTGTGGCTTTAGTTAGTTGTGGGGTCCGCTGCCTGTGATGCTCATGCGCATTTGGCTTGCGCTATAAAAAGTGAGCCCAGCGTGACTCCGAGGTCGTGGAGGCGAGGTAGGCATGACATCTCAGAGGCCACGGAGGGACTGGGAAAGAGCGAGGCACCCTCTAATTGTATGCCCCCTATTTGGACTGCAGCCCGCAGGTGAGTCTATTTACGACTGGACCGGATACCGTCCAGACGTTTTAATTGCATGCAATCCTTAAATCCTCCTGCTCTGCCTCCTGGTCTGATCTGATTCATACTCGGTGGTGGCCGGGGCCCTTGCCCCTTAGGCCCCTTTTGATTTAATTGTCTGTTGAGAGTCGCAACCAGGCGACAATGGTTGCCAATACCACTGTGGCACTGTATGTCGCGACCGGGGCGGGCCGGTCAGAACTTGAAGTTGAATTATCATGGCTGCGTGCTCATATTATTCAAATACTGAGCGCTGACTCTATCTTTCTGTCGAAGTTAAGTAAGAAGGGTGCATTGTGCAGGTCCAGGGCATTGTAACATGACAGATTGGAGGTTCAGTTCAGTTCAATTCAAAAACTTTATTCAAATTGAATTTACAAATCATAAAAGTATACAAATAAAATCAAAGTTAAAATTCCATCTTATTCGCTCAAAATTAAACATTACTAAAAAAATGTTTTTAAATTATTAAAAAGAAGTTAAAAAGAGATATAAGACAGTGCAATCAGGTGAAATACATGTTAATTAATTATAATTAATTGGCTATTGCTATCCCATAATTATAGTCCTTCTCACTTTTAAGATTGTATTCAAGTAGAGGCTCACTGTACTAATGGTAAGGCAATCGTCTAAGGACCTTAGTTTATTATAGGCATCTCTAGCTTTTCTTAAGCCCCAGACTAACAAGAGAGGTTTTAAAATTTGTCGCCTAGGGTGGCTATATAAAGTACAGAAAAGACTGCAATGTATGTTTGATTGATATGATTTATCATCACAAGGACAGCGTCTTTTTTCTCTCGCCCAGTCTTTACAATTCGGAAATGATACAAGTCTATAAAAAGTTTCCAGGCGAAAGTATGTCAGGAGTCTGCGATGCTGCAGGGGTTGATCTAATACAAGATACAGCTGAATGCCCCTTTGGGATGTCACCTCATCGTGGCTCATGACAGATTTTTTAGACCTTTTGCCCTTCCATCTTTGCAATTCCAAATGTTCTAGGAGAGTCTTTTTTAGCGTGGATCGCGAGAGCTGTTCCAGTGAGGCCGGGTCGGTAAAATATTCAGGATGACCAACCTTGTCGAAACTAAGGTCGGGGACAATCGGTATTTGCCCGGCGGTATCGCCTCTTTAACCCACGAAACATTAATCAATGAAGAGGCAGGCGCTGGAGACTGGAAGGCAGGAAACAAGGTTTTATTTTCTCCGGAGGAGAAACACATCAGTTGGACAGCAGGTATCGTTCTGAGGTGCTCTAACTAATTTCTGAGGCCTGGCCCCTTATATACAGGTTTTTGTGGCTTTATTACAGTTTACATATTCATGGCAATGCTTTGATGTACGGAAAGACATTCCCGGAATCTCCCCTTCGGGCCCGTTCCCACACACATTTACAGTAGAAGTCCCCACCCCGGTCACAACAGGTGATGGTTATCGCGCAGCTGGATATTCCGCCGATTCATGGAGTGTGGGGGGTTCGATCGGATCTCGTGGGGTGGGGGCTCTGATCAACTCGGGGGTCCTTTGATGAGTGAAGCTCTCAACTGTACGGGGAGGGGCAAGGAATAGTATCAGCAGAGCTAGGTGTCGGCCTGGGAACAGGGAAGACAAACGGGCACAGGAAAAAAGGGGTTTTTTGCATCAAAGGGCCCGGGACTATGAAAAGAATGAAGGGAGGGGTCGCGCTGGGAACAGGATGGGGCTTTGAGGCAGAGCTGCGCTGAAGAGGGGTTTATGACTCAAGGCAGGTGCGAGCGGGGGGGGGGGTTGGTCAGCGTGCAGGCTTGGTGAGGGCGAAGGGCTATGTCGGGGGCCGGGGGCATGCAAAAAAAGGGGGCTGTTCTGATCGAGGCATTTTAAAATGGCGGGCGCGCACGAAAAAGTGTGGCATCAGGGGGAAAGGCAAGATGGCGCAGATAATGTTCACCAAACCGTAATAATTTTCCACAGTCCTCCCTTTAACATATTCAAGACATCTTGCTGATCTATTTCCTATTCAAGTCTATTATGGTGGGCATAAGAAAAAGCAGTAGGAACCCAGGTGAAGGAGTCGTAAACATTACATTTAAGGTCTCTAGTTTTAGGAGGCGGGTCTATTGATAAACTTTGATAAACTTGTTAGCAGGAAATTCATAGTAATGTAATACAAAAACGATTCTGTAGTGGGAGCAGTGAGTACATTGCATAATGTGAACTGACAGGTTATTATATACAGGCTCCGTATATATTTGGTTGGAGCATAGTCAATACAATGGTGGCTGGAAGAGAAATGAGACGTAGCAAAAACGATGATTGAGGGTGTCAATGTTCGAAGTTAATGAGTTCTCAGTATTGGTTGTCGTCTTTTGTTGGCGCTGTGGAGCACCGGCGGTGGAGCTAAGGGTCCAGCTCTATTCTAGGTCCCGTGTTGCAGGGCACGACCTTTTCCTCGCGTTTCTGGTCAAAAAGGTCCTTTTCGCCCTGTGTCCTTTGGAGTCGATAGTCAAAAAGTTCAGATGGAAGAAGAGTGTAAAAATAGTCCATAGGGTAGGTCGGAGGAAAAAAAGGGGGGGAATGGAGCAAGGCCAGATCGGGAACAAACTAGGGGAACGAGAGATTTCAGGTAGGCGGGCTTATGACCGAGTTTAGGGAGCGGGGACCTTTCGGCACACATTTGAACATTGGACAGGGGCATCAGGTTAGCCCTCTCCTCTTGTTTTGTCGGAAATAGTGCCTCGTCCTGCAGCTCCGTTCTGTCGCGGTCTCGCCTTGGCCCATGTCGCAGACGTTCCATAGTCTGTAGTCAGGCCACGTGCTCCCACATCCGGTCCTTCTTTCCTCCGACAGCCGTACCCTTGAAGGAGTTTGAAAAGACAGTCTTTAGAGAATGGGCAGAGGAAGGTAATCACACAAGTCTATTTCTCTCCCAGCTCCAGGTAAATGAGAATAGAAACGTCCGTTATATTAGGGTTCACACTGACATATAAATGATCGATGGTGGGCCTGCTGGATTTACTATGACTTTCATTCACAACTATTTATTATAGTCACAACAGTTCATCTGATGGAGACCCACCTTCGTAATACAAGCCTGACAAAGCTATATCATTCTCTAGGGGTTTATATTTACAAAGGGTGTTGCGAGCTATCAACATGGTACTAATAGGTATCTCGCTGAGGGACGAACATAGGCTAAACATTTTTCATCTTATCAATGCATCCTGCCTTTTAACTAATCATTTTCGCTTTTCAACAAGGTTCATTGTAATGGTTTTCTTCGCTTAGGTCTAGTCTTTAACTTTGTAAAACATCATTCTGGTTCCTATGCAGCCTCTCACGGCCTGATTACTAAATTAGAAAAGACAGGGGTCTCATGGGAAAAACAACTAGGGACGTAGAAAACGGTGGTGGGGGGGGCATCGTCTTACTTTGGGTTATAAGGGCATTATCGGCAGAAGGCCACAGTTCAGTTGGTGAGCGTTCAGTGACATTTCTCGAATTCCAAACTCTGAAATTTGCCTATCAAAAAAAATCATTTCTAGGAACCACAGCTGGCCTGCGTTAGTCGCAAGTCGACCCATCTCTTACGATCGGGGGGTGAAGGATAGTTAAAAAAACTCTTATCGGGGGTAACTGAACGCAATACTGGGTGCATCCTGGGAAGATGGGGAGGTTTCAATTACCTTTACGGTTTGGGTGTTGCGACAATTCGGAACGGGGAAGGTCGCGTCATCTGAGGCATTTTATCTCATCATAGGAGCCGCTGACATGTAGTTCCCTCATTACGGGTCAGATTAGGGAACCTCAGTCGTCTTACCTGTCCTTTCCCTTATGGCCAATTCTCGGTCTCATCAAAATATTTTTCGGAAAGGAGAGGTAGTGACACAGCGTTAGGGTGATTGCATTAAAGACAAGTTTTGAGCCAATACTGGCGGTATCTGAAGCCAATTGGGTGGTGTGCTAGGGGTGGCGGTTTGCCAATTTAGGAGCTAGTCGTTCGGAAGAGTGAGAGTGTGGAGGAGAGAGAGAGTGAGAGAGAGAGAGAGAGAGAGAGAGAGAGAGAGAGAGAGAGAGAGAGAGGGAGAGAGATGTGCAACAATAGGCTAGATAGCACATGTGCAGCATAGGGAGCGGCCGTGTACTTAAGGTAGATTATTCGGCGCATTACTTGATACAAAACATCGCAGGTCCGTGTTAGTATTTTGAAAGCATGCAGTTCAGGACGGGCGAGCATTAGGTCGGGTACGGGGGACATGCTTTGAGAAAAAGGAAAAAAGGGGGGGGGGGCACCATTGTCGCACTCCTTGCATTCTCAGTCCTTTGACCAGTTGAGTCAGCGCTTCAGTCACACTCAAACATTCCCTCATAGTTTCATACACACGCGACATGTGTCCATTCATACAACATGGATTAAGGGTGATCATTTTCCATCAAGTCATATCATCTATTGACCCGTTTGTTACATTAGCAGTTTGTGGGTGTGCTTGGGTGCCACCTTGCGGCGCTAGTCCGCTTCGCGTATCAGACATGGCAAGGCTTCAGATCTTCGCCATACCTCGGTTGTGATCTCTGAGGTAGCCTGCAGAGGGAGAAAAAAAGGGGGAGGGGGGCAATATTCGAGCATATTAAAAAGCACGGGTACGAAAGTCTTTTACTTACCTCATACTCGTCTTATCTCCTTGGGATAGAATCCCTGGGGTTTTTGGTTTCTGGGGCCAAGGGGGGAATGGGGGCAGTGCGATCCATAGGCTGTGAGTAGGGAAACGTTAAAGAATCAGAAGTACTTAGTGCGAGGTTTCCAGTTGGTAGGTGTATTTAGCTATTGGGGTCCTTAAACCTCTTTCAACGTTGTGATGGTCTAAGGTTTATCAGCTCTTCGGTCAACTCTGTTCCCTAGTATCTTTGAGTGTCGTATCTTTATAATATTTTATCATTTTACATCGTTTCATTTTACCCATCCTTTACATTACGCCATTTCGCTTTTACCCATCCCTAGAAGTCGGGGTCCTTCTCCATGCGCGAATCCCTGAGTCAGTCGCATTTTTGACGGCGGAGTGTCGTGTCTCAGATTCGATCCTCCATCCGGGGCTGGGCAACCATCTTCTTTTAACCTTAAAGAGAGAGCAGAGTAGGGTGCACAGAAAAGAACTCTCCCGCCGATCCCATATTGTAAATAAAGCATGCAATACCCGTTCATAGTTTCGAAAACCTTTATTTTTGCAAAGTCATTTCAGTACGTAGATTATGAGGGTGCAGTCGTATTTTGGCCGGACACGGCAATGGCTAAAGTGCGTACAGAGGGGGTGTTATTTTGCAGCAATAAAGACGTTAGAAAGTTTTTATTCATTCATAGGAAACTAAAACGTCTATCAATTGGTTGGGGGATCGGGGGCATTTTTTCATAATTTAGAAACATAGTCAGAATAGTTGCAATCTGATTTCCTATATGCATACCGTGTGCGTGTGTCATAAGCGAGGTTACACATCAGCTATATAAAAAAATATATATAATACATCGTACATTTGTAATCAACATTTTTAACGGGATCCTTTTATATGTTCGTCGAGTGAGCTCTCCTTCTTTCTCGTCAAGTGTACAAAGGATCATGTATGTCTCAGAACATCAAGTTTAGTATTAGTAAAAAGGGACACCATGAGGTGTTCGTAAGTTCCTATCGATACCGGCGCCATTTTGGGCGGGGCCGGGTTAGTCCGGAAGTAGCATCAGGGGAAATGTTTCCTACAACTGGCAGTTGGACCAGAGTCCTTTTCGGCAGTTCTAGAATTCATGCTAACAGAAAGAGCGGCAATGTCATGCTTGCTTCGTTAGTGATCGAGGCAGTCGTCCCTTACCGGAAGCCTGCAGGGGCCGAGGGCTCCGCCGGGGACCTTCGTAGACTCTTCAAGGCTGTGGAGATGCTGTCGGAGGTGGGGGCTCGTGCTCCGGTGGGCGAGCGACCGAGTTATATTGCTGTTCAAAGTTACTCTAGCGGCCGAGAGCCGCCTTCCAGCGGGCCCAGACGCCATTTTAAGGCCCTGCAGCAGTCCCCTCTCGTCGAGTCTGCAAGAGTGGAAGAGACCTTCCTGAGGACAAATAGGGAACGGAACTCGGTGTCGTGGAAGCGGGACGTTCGGCTGGGGTGCAGCTGTGATGCCCCCACCTGGGGGGCGAGGGAGACTCGTTCGCGCCGTCTCCTTCTCCCGGTGCACTCCAGGCCGCTCTCTTTCATGAGCATGCACGATGGTCTCTCCACACCCTGTGCTCCACAAGGCCCATGCTCAATGCTGTGGAAGTATGGCCACCTGCGGCGCACATTCGGTGCTGCACAAGTATCGGTGCAGCCATTGCATATTCGGTGCTCCGAAAATATGGGCACCGTTGCATGTTCGGTGCTGCGCAAGTACTGGGGCGCCACCATGGTATGTTCGGTGCTACGCAGATATTGGCACCGCCGTCTGGCTGGGGGAGTTCGGCGCTGGGCCGGGGGCTGGGAGACCTCCTATCTATGGAGGTGGGAGAGGCTCGTCCGCGTCGCCTCTCCCTCCCAGCCCAACTTGGACTAAATTCCATGGAGGTACGAACAGGACATCCCGCCGTCCAGAGTTGCCGCGGCCATGGTTCATAACAGAAGTGGCGCCTGGCGTGTTGCTGCTGCCACAACGGAGGAGAAAAGGAAGAGGTGTCTCGTCCTTCTCTGGGCCGGGCTTCCTTAGGTTATCGGCTGCAGCCGGATCCAGTTGGCCCCGGTCCCTGGCCATGGGTGGTCGGACCGGGGGGGGGGGGGACATGTGGCGGGACTGCCTGCAACTATCCAGGGTCGCTGTGGCTGGGCCGGGGAGGCATGTGGCGGGACTGCCTGCAGCTACCCAGGGCCGCTGCGGCCGGACTCCGCTGGCCCCTGCCTCTCCTCCGGCTCCCCCATATGTTAAGATTTCCTGACCGAGTGTTGGCAGCGGGGCCCGCCTTATATGGGTTGCCGCCGGTTGGGCGTAGCCGTAACCCTGCCCTACTTTGGAAGGTTCCAGAATGTGGGGGGGGGGGGGGGCGAATGTTCTGTTGACTTTCATTTTCTACAGTTTACCGTTCTTGTTTCTAGCGTTATTGTTCCTTGCTTGTTATGTTAATTAAAAGTTCGTGTTCATCAGTGGCTTACTGATTTCGTTTCCCATTCCTTTCTTTCCAGGTTGTTTCAAGCTAAACTTTCTGTTAACAGAGTTTATGTAACACGGAAGCACGTGCAGAGGGATGACGCGGATTCATACGTTACGTACACACAAACTCAGACGGGGAGACAGTAAAAGTATGACATACAAGACCCAAAGACAAACATAAAACGGTGATTGGCCATAATTTTCTCTTTCTGTCTGTTGATTTAGAGCTAGATTGGGTTCCCGTCTTTAACATTGTCCGATCTATGAAAACTCGAACATGTCACTGAAATCGGTCTGGCGAAATCTGTGCCATCGGGCATAATCAAACGTGGTGGTTCTATCTGGCCTGACCATGTCAGTCTGATTCTTCTTTGTCTGGCGCTTTTTTCCTTTCTTCCGGGCTGCTATTCCTGTCGGTCCTCTGTTCCTACTCTCGCTCAGTAAAGTCGGGCATTGTGCTTTCCAGTGTCCGACCATCTACAAAAAGCGCATTGGTCTTGCCCTAAGTCTGGCCGTCCTGCGCGTAGTGTCGGGGGATAACTTTCGGGTCGTGGTGTCCAGGGGTTGTCCTGTTGATATATTCCCCTACCTGCTCCTTCCTCGTCTCTCGTCTTCCGTTGCATTGCCTCTCTGCGCCACATACCGAGACTGTCGAGCATAATAGGCGTTGTCTTATTATTACGAAGGGCTATTTCTAACGTTTCTATTTTATCAAGGTCGAAGGATCCTACCAGTGGCCACTGTTTGTCTTGACTTTCTTTGGTATACCTGTGCCACAATTTATTATAGGCTATGGTAACTAATCCATAGTTTATGAACATGTCCTTATTAGGGGTGCCTTCCAGCGGAGCTAGGTGATCCACCTCTAACAAACGGTCCGGGCTGAACCAATTATCAATCAGTGGGGAGAAGACAGACATGACGGCTCGCAACGAGGGACAAAAAGTCAGCACTGCCTATCTTATCACTGTGCGCAAAGACTAGACAGAATATTTCTATTCTACGTTGTTTGCAGGCAGTGAATACCTCATGAACCAATAACAAAGAATAACCAATAACAAGGAACAACCAATAATCAAAGAACAACCAATAATAAATAAAATAAAATAAAATCAGTGGGGAGAGTAAGTAGGGGCGCAAAGGTCTGCGTCCTCTACCTGGAGTTCTGGACTTTTTGGTTCCGTCCAGAGGTGTCAGGGATAACACCCGAAGACCCCGGAGTTCTACCTGCCTCGGTGCACAAACAAACAGAAACACGGGCTTCTCGAAGGTGGCGTCAAAGACCAAAGGTTTATTACTGCAGGGACACAGAAGTCACAGAAACTACACATGGGCAGTATCTAGGAGCCTGTTCAATTTGTACAAAGAGGGTTGCTCCTTATATACTGAATATTGGGCTTCAGGCAAATTCTTTACATGTTAGCACATTCAAAAACCTTTGTATCTTAAACAATAAATATTTGGCGTTGCACAGGAATCGTCAACAATATCTGATGTCAAAACATTACGAACGAGGGGTTCCCACTATTCCATCATAATCCCATGTCAATTTCTCATTCAAGACCCGGACCGCCTCATCGTAAATTTCGTTACCTCCCCCTAATAAAGGCCCAGAAGGAAAGGAGCGGAGCCAGGTGCAGAAGATAGAACAGTAGGATAAGAGATGTTTGTGGGTCGTAAATGGGCAAGGCTACCAGCTTCGGCCGCCTAATCATGATCAAGCCAACGGACACGAGAACCAGTATAGCAGGACTGGCCTCAGGCTGGGGAGGCAGCTCTTGCTGAGTCATGCTGCCACAGCGTTGCTTGCCTAAGGTGCATGTGTCACTAGCAAGGTGAATTGCCGGCTAAAGCCTACGTGTCCTTAATTGAAAGAGGTTATTGCGTGTTCATTGACTATGTGAGGGCAAAGAATACAAAATGGCTTCCGTGTTCTAAGATGGATGCCACGGGTAGATCAGAAATGTGTTTGTAACAGGAGTGCTCTTGCTCGTAGCATAGCGAAAACACCAGGATATACTAAATGGATCATTTGCGGTTCACTGATACCAAAATTATGTATTTGCGACAATGTTAAAAACACGGGTTCAAATCGTCACGGAACCTCAGACCCTCCTTTTGCCCTTACATAGGCAATTACTCAGTCTATGTCAGAATCTAACTCTATGCTCATTAGGTCAGTGACATGTTGTTGCATCATCATCTTGTCTCGTACCTTCTCTCCAAATGTAGGTGGCTTTCTGAAACAGGTTGCAGCACAGAGACTACACAAAGCGGGACCACATTGGATAATAAGGCAGCATGAGAACAGAAATACTAGGATGACACCAATGACCATCAGAACCTTCCATCCCCACGCTGATACCAGAGTCCAAAACCACTCCATGAAGGACCAGTTTCCCTTGTCTACGTGTATAGAGTCGGAAATCTTGTGTAGCTTAGAGATCGCTTCATAGACGGTTGGAGCATTATTGGGAATAAAAACACAGCAGCTCGATTGGATCATTCTGCATACCCCACCTCGATCTGCAAGTATTACGTCTAGAACCATACGGTTCTGCAACGTCATGAGACGATCCGCCTGAAGCTCAGCTGTTAAGTTACTACGGGCACCAGCAGTTTCTGTAATAGTAGATTCAACTACCCGTGTTAGTTGATGTAGATTTCTACTATTGGCCATAGGCCCCCAAAACGGAAGGAAACCTTTGAAGAAGTCTCCAGCTTCCTGACCAGCGGTATCTTCCTTGCTGAAGACACCTCTTGCTACTCTGGTCTTGTGATAATCTGAAGAAGCAGTGTATGTCGGAGGTAACAATCGAGCAATATAACATGAACCTGAGAAGTCAGCAGGCAGCCATGTATACGCTCTGTCTTGACAGATGAAGTAAGTACCCCTAGCAGTAAGGAAGGCAGGGGAGGAGTTAGACGGAAATACGTAAGTCTCAATGCACTCACTCCTCCCTAGCTGAGCTCTCAGATTTCTTCCATTTCCTTGCAAACAGACCTGACCTCGGTGAGGCACGACCCAAACTGAAGTGGAGCTTTTACGCTTGCTTTCTCCCAAACTGAGGCGATACTCTGTAGAGTTCCAACTCAAATACACCCGTAATTCATCTCTAGGGTAAGATGGAGTATTATTGACGTCTTTAATCATGTCAATAATTCCCTGGACTAA
Source organism: Lissotriton helveticus (assembly GCF_964261635.1). NCBI lineage: Eukaryota > Metazoa > Chordata > Amphibia > Caudata > Salamandridae > Lissotriton > Lissotriton helveticus. The sequence continues at coordinate 185,031,617 of NC_136071.1, forward strand.
AGCTTTGTTGGCTGAGTTGTATTTAGTGGACCGTGGTGGACGCGGAGGATAGGTCTCAAGGGCATAGGAAAAAATGGTCTGAAAGGCCTGAAATGATCCATTATAGCTAAAAGGCAAGACTAGATAGGGAATGCCTTTATCCATAGTGTGAGGTATCAAGCCACACACCCAGCAGTCTGTAGTATTAACTACCAGTTGGTGTTGATGCAAGAGCTGTACAAATGTATTGTTAATAAATTCTGAGCGTCGAGCTTGTTCGTGTTCAGGAAATGAGTGAAAAGAATGCATAGGAGAAACCGTAGAAGTAGTAGGATCAAGGGGAGGTACTGTAGTTACCGGCATAAAAATCAAATGCACACCAAAGATGATTCCACCCACCAACGTTATCAAAACAATTAAAAATGTAACTGCACATTGCATTAGAAAGCATTTGCTGTGAAGTATTCTGTACAGTCTATTTCTGCGAACATAAATTACATTCTTTCGTTGCAGCTCAGGAAGCCCCATCTTCTACAATCCGTTCGTGACCACTGATGATGTGTACGTAGATGAAAATGCCTCTATCAGCCCTGGGAGTTCCCAGAACTAACAGAAAGATCGACCTTGTGTCTGACCCCCGCAGATTCAACTAAGCACACAGCCACGACCCTACGGCTACCCAGACGGCAAGGCAAAATTTAAAACAACAAAATAATAGCAAACTTCCTGGCTGGAGGCAATGTATCAAAAATTCAAATGTGAAAATAGGCAGTTTCCTGCTTTATTTGTCCATATTGCGAGATCGCAAGTTGTATCTCAGTTTTGCAGGAGCTGTCTGGTCTGGAAACAATGTATTTTCAGCCGACGTTGCAATGTTCACGTTTGCAGATGACAAATGTTCTTTTGGTGCAGATGGCAAATGTTCAGGGTTCAAAAGAGCAGTTTCAGGAGGAGAGCCAGAGTTTGATGTATCAGTGATCAGTTCTGCATCACTGAAAGGAATGAAACTGGGTATTTGTTCTGCTTCAGAGGCACTGATTCCTTTCTTTACCCAGTTGTCGTGAGGAAGTGGCAGAGGCACACGTTTGACGTGTGTCGTGTGGATCCAATTCTTCCGTCCGGCCACACGAATAGCAGTTCTCGTCGCCAATAAGACTTGGAAGGGGCCAACGAATCTGGGCTGAAGATTTTTCGTTCTTGCAAAATTTCTAATGACTACTTGATCCCCAGGTTTCAGCTGATGACCTGGACTCTCCGGTGGCTTTGGCAATGCATCGAAAACCTGTTGGTGAATAAGGCTCAATTTAGCAGTCAAGTCGAAAAGGTAATCAATTAACATTGGGTATTCCAGCTGCTTAAATTCTTTCGGTCTAGGTACCCCCCAAACATTTGCAGGACGACCAAAAATTATTTCATATGGACTAAGCCCTACTCTAGAATGTACAGTTGCTCTTGTTGATAACAAAGCCAAAGGCAGTGCATCTGGCCAGGGCAAACCCGTGGACGCTTGTATCTTAGCAAGTTTCAGTTTAAGGGTGCCATTGTAACCCTCAACTAAACCCGCGGACTGGGGATGATTCGCACTGTGAAACTTTTGTTTAATCCCTAGGCCGACACACACACTCTGCATAACTTTCCCTACGAACTCACTTCCGTTATCTGACCATACAATCCGTGGCATTCCGAATCTGGGGAAGTATTCTTTAAGAAGGATTTTGGCAGTGGACAAAGCGGTATTGTCCTTCAGTGGGTATGCTTCGATCCATCTGGAGAACGCACAAACTACCACTAGGACGTACTTTAGATTGTTGCAACGATCCATATGAATGAAGTCTAACTGAATCACTTCAAAGGGGCAGGAAGGAGGAGCGAAGTGACCTGCAGGTGTGGGGATTCCCTTGCCAGGATTATGCATCAAGCATACCATACAATTTCTCACCACTCTCTCTGCACATTTACTAATCCCATCATTCTTCCAAACTGGAGCCAACATCTTACAAATCCCTTTAGAACTGATGTGCGCTGCTCCATGTGCCATTGTTACTACTGCAAGCACATACGCATCAGGCAACATCCAACGCTGTTGTTCCGACAAGTCAATCCAACACCCACTCGAGTCCAATTTACCCGTGCTCTCTTTCCATGCAAGCTTTTCCTCCTCAGTCGCCTCTTTCTGAATTTCTTTCACGCTTTCCACTGTGTCCTCGCACATTCCAGACTCAGAAATCCATCTTGCAGACGTTGCAACATACATTCTACTCATCATATTTCTAGCTGTCTGTTTTGCAGTCTCATCAGCAAAAGCATTCCCACGACCAACATCATCCGTGATTGCTTTATGAGCACTGCATTTCACAATCGCAACTTCAGTCGGCAAGGTTAGAGATTCCAACAAGTCATTAACTAGCTGACCATGTTGAATCTTAGTCCCATGGGACGTAATGAAACCTCTCTCTTTCCACAAACGGCCAAAACTATGGGCTACGCCGAACACGTACTGGCTATCTGTGAACACATTCACTCTCTTTCCCTTAGCTAAAACGCACGCTCTTGTTAGCGCGATCAATTCTGCAGCCTGGGCAGAATTCTGACTCACTCTTGCAGTCTCCACAATCGTACTCAAAGTCGTTACTGCATAGGCAGCAGTCACATCACCATTCTCCAATTTGAAGCAAGACCCATCAACATACAACGTGCCATCTGGATCTGATAATGGAGTGTCTTTTAAATCAATTCGTCCTTTTGTTTCTTCCTCAGTTCTGAAACAACAGTCGTGTGGTTCGGAATCACTCGACTCTTGGCTAGTCGGCAACAATGTTGCTGGATTCAATACATTGCATCTTTTGATCTGAATATGACTCGCTAGCAATGTCAGTTCGTAACCTGATAATCTAGCACTGGTAAGGTGCTGCGTCTTGGTTTGGTTCATGAGTGTATCCACAGCATGAGGAACCATAACCACTAGCATGTTGTTCATTACTAAACCAGCAGATTGTCGAATGGAGGCTGCAGCTGCGGCTGTAGCTCTCAAGCAACTAGGCAACGCTCTAGCTACCGGATCTAACGTTGATGAAAAATACGCACAAGGGCGTTGTTTATCACCAAATTTCTGTGTCAAAACACTCAACGCACAACCTTCTCTCTCATGGACATAGAGCGTGAATGGCTTACTGTAATCGGGTGTACCCAATACAGGAGCTGAACACAGTGCATTTCGTAACTCAGAAAAACTCTCCTGACATTCGGCAGACCATGGCACTGGACTCGGAACATTTTTCCCAGTCAAAGCTACCAACGGTTTTGCCAAAAGAGAAAAATTTGGGATCCATTGCCTACAATATGAGGTGATACCTAAAAAGGCACGTACTTCTCTCTGCGTGCTAGGAACATTCATCTGTGTAATTGCTTTTATTCTCTCTGGGGTCAACTTCCTTCCCTCCTTTGACAAGAGATGACCTAGGTAGGTCACTTCTTGGCAACAGTATTGCATTTTTGAAGGTGACACCTTGTGATTCAAATTTGACAAATGATGCAATAAAGAAATTGTAGCTGTTTTGCAAGTTTCCTTGTCATCGGCAGCCACTAGAAGATCATCGACATATTGTACTAAAGCAGAACCAGGAGGAAGTACAAAGGAATCTAACTGGCTTTTTAATGCTTGACTGTAAATGGATGGGCTTTCACAATAACCTTGTGGAGCACGTTTAAACCTGAAGCTTCGTCCTCCTAGAGAGAAACCGAAGATATCTCTGCTTTCCTTGGCTATCGGAATGCTGAAAAAGGCATTTTTCAAGTCGATAACCGAAAACCATGCTGCTGTAGCAGGAATCAACGTTAACAATGCAGTAATGTCTGGAACCACAGGAAAATGTGGAATCACAATTTTATTAACCTCTCTAAGATCAATTACAAACCTATATACTGGAGGTTTTGTTGGGTCAGTTCGTTTCAAAATAGGCAGTACAGGACTATTACAGACATTACCTCTAGTTTCTTCTACAACGTCTTTCTCAATCAGATCTTGCACAATTAATAAAAGTGCGCGTTCACCTTCACTAGAGATTCTGTATTGTGGAATTCGTGGAAGTTTTACATTCGCTTTCAAAGTTACTACATATGGTGGAATTTCTAAAAGACCTACATCATTAGGACCAGTCGCCCAAAGAGTATCAGGGAGAGAACGCAGCTCTGGTGGGAGCGCATCCATCGACAAGTACATCGGAGAAATTATTCTTTTACCCAACGTAAGCTGTACTCCTGCCGGAGAACAGTACAATGTCGCGTACAGGCGTTTTAATAAGTCTAAACCAAGCAGATTTTCATTACAACCTGTCGTCAAAATCAGGGGAGCTTTCAAGTGGCGGGGTCCAACAGAAATAGACAAAGGACCAGAAACAGGGTTGTGAACAGGGGCGCCTGAAAAACCTACTGAAACGTTTGTTGAGCCAGACAAAGGTGCGCCAGGGAGTTTCGCATGTATGATAGAACTTTTTGCTGCACCAGTATCCAACAGAAACGGTTCGACTATACCTGATGTTGCTACTGCGACATAAGGCCCACTCTGATCTACTGGAACTGATACTACTCCCTCTCTTTGTCCATGGCTGTCCTAGTACTCCCTTGGCTGAACTTCCTCACTAGCTTCATAGTAGTCTTCAACATGATACTGTTGAGACCTATTTTGTTGGGCAGATTGTCCATTTCGCTGATCGAAATGATTAGAAGGGCGATCACTTGTCTGTGGAGGCATAGCACCTCGTCCTCGACCTCTAGAGTTTTGTATAGAACTACCACGACTTCTCTGAGCTGTCGCAGCATTATTTTGCGCTAAGACTGGACACTCAGTCTTATAATGGCCTTCCATTTTGCAATAAGCACACTGATTCCATTGGTACTGTGGCCTCTGAGAATTATACTCCGTCCTTTGATATGACCCTTGCTGTGTATTAGTCTGATTTGTGCGAGGCGGATATGCTTGCTGTAAAAGAACTTTAGTTTTTAAATCTTTCGTCTTTTTATCTGATTTTTCTTTCTCCTCTTTATCCCTATTTTCATAGTACTGGGCAGTCGCAAGTATTTGCGCAGTCGTAGAGACAGCCCACGCACTTTCAGAATTCTTTAATTTACCACTAAGTTCTGGCAACAGATTGTGCACAAATTTATCAACAAATAATCTCTGGCCTCCTTCTGTGCTCATATCCTGACCACTTTGATCCACGAAAGTCTCCTCGAATCTTGTGAAAAAGTCGGAGACGCTTTCGTCTTTCTTCTGTTTGCATGCGGACAATTTGTCCCAGTTAACGCGTAATGCTGGCATTAGGGTTTTCATTAAATCGATTATTCTACCAGGCAAATTAGCAATTAAGGGTTCAGGTTTGGAACCACCTGTCTGCTGACCATCCGCCGCAATTATAGCTGCCCAATCACCACCTAGGGCAACTGGATGATTCTCTTTACGAATTTTAGCCCAAATTGGTTGCGGTACTACATTACCAAATAGCAGATCTATGTCAGCTAGATTCAATACACAAGCGTCAACTGTCTGAGCCAACTCTTTGTAGTATCCTGCAGGATTTTTACGCGGATCTGGCAAGGCCTGTTTCACTGCTAATACTTCAGCTCGCTTCCATGGAATATGTATCCATACTCTCTGGAATTGGGCCGGAGCGGCTGCAATACCAAAGTTTACATTAGCTTGCACAGCTTCACGCCAAATTGGTGGAACCTCCCTCATTGGGTATTGACGATTTTGTTTCGTACTACGTTTCTCTAACTCCCTCGGTGAACGAAGGGATGGGTCATTCCTATAACTTAAAATCAGTTCCATCGCTTCTTTTATATTTTGACCAACTATCATACCTGCAGCAAACTCTTTCTGAACATTAATTAATTCTTCTAGATTTGATTCAGGGTCATCCTCTTCCAATTCCTCACGTAGAAGGAAGCACATTTCATCGAACACATATCGTTGTGTCGGTTCATTCCATTGCATAAATGTATCTAATACATCTTGTACATTATATCTTCCAACTTTCGAAACCCATCTAAGAGCAGTGGAATCTAATATTCCTCGCTCTTCAGTACTGGGAAGCTGACTACGTCTCTGCACAGAGTCAGAGGTAGGAGTCTTAATCAGAGTTTTATAGAAGGGAGATAGAATATTAGAGACAGAATCAGTGATTCTCCGACGAACAGAAAGTGGAGTCATAATATTAGCAGAAGCAGTAAATAGAGTAGCAGTTGGAACAGATAGATCAGGAACAGTAGGAGTAGCGGGCAAAATAGCCTGTGAACTAGCAGGTGTGAGCGATACAGGTATAGGTAAAGAAGCCGGCAACCCTGGAAGAGGGGGTGTCGAAGGAACATTAATATTGACCACAGGAGGTACAGGAACTTGATTCAGAGGAGCAGGAACACCAGGTTGTCCAGCAACCGGTAATTGAACATTCGGTATAGGTGGAGCCGTAGCACCCTGTGCATACGGTGGGGGTGATCGTAACAAGTAAGACAACAGGGGATCCTTTTCGGGGTCCTCTACTATCTTAGCTGTACTCGATGGCAAAACAGGATAGCACTTGTCTATCGCTAAATTACGCTCTCTATTGGCCACCTCCATCGCTTTCTCAGACTCGTTGAGTTGCAGCTGCTTAGCAGACTGTTCTAAAGTCAACTCTTGCTCTTTCTGTTCTTTCTTCAACTTTTTAATTTCTCTCTGTTTAGATTCTTTTCGCCAATAACGGAAAGAATCAAACATTGCCGGCCGGGCTTTCTTCTTGAACAATTTCGTTTCTAAATTATCAAGAACTTGGGGTTCAAAACTACCATGCAGTGGCCAACTAAGGACACCATCTTTCTCTGTATAGTGGATCCATACCTCGTTATAAGAGATAGGGCCCACACCAAATTTGCAATATAGATCATAAAGGGGAGTTCCAATCGGAGGAACCAAACACGAGTCCTCCAACTGGGAATCACTGTTGCAACTAAAACAAGACAACATACAATTTTTCGGACTTACCATTTTATAATCCGGAACACAGAACAGACAAAACACAAACAAAAGGTGCGCACTCGAACCAAGAACTTAGGCCTACCAAAGCGAACAAATGTATCGATACCCAAACTAAACCAAATGATTATCTTAACCAGAACAACCAGTGATAATCTTACGAAACCAAACCAAACCAAAAACTAAAAGGATTATCCAAACAGGAGCAACCCTTACGAAGTAACCAACTAGCAACCACTTAATACTTAACTGAGGCACTGAAGACGTCACCAAGGAGAAACCCGTCACGTCTCGCCGTACTAAGGACTGCACCTCGGGTCCAAGACAGGGCGACGGTCAAAGCAACGGACCACTGTAGCCATCCGAACGGGAACCATCGTGGAAGAGAACGTCGGGCCACTTTTGCGATATGCCGGGATCGATGAAGTGGGGCGCCTCCCTCTGGAATCTTCACACGAAGCTTCTCGAACTCTTCAGGCTTTTGGACCGGTACCGAATGACGTCGCCCCACGTTGGGCGCCAATTGGAGTTCTGGACTTTTTGGTTCCGTCCAGAGGTGTCAGGGATAACACCCGAAGACCCCGGAGTTCTACCTGCCTCGGTGCACAAACAAACAGAAACATGGGCTTCTCGAAGGTGGCGTCAAAGACCAAAGGTTTATTACTGCAGGGACACAGAAGTCACAGAAACTACACATGGGCAGTATCTAGGAGCCTGTTCAATTTGTACAAAGAGGGTTGCTCCTTATATACTGAATATTGGGCTTCAGGCAAATTCTTTACATGTTAGCACATTCAAAAACCTTTGTATCTTAAACAATAAATATTTGGCGTTGCACAGGAATCGTCAACAATATCTGATGTCAAAACATTACGAACGAGGGGTTCCCACTATTCCATCATAATCCCATGTCAATTTCTCATTCAAGACCCGGACCGCCTCATCGTAAATTTCGTTACCTCCCCCTAATAAAGGCCCAGAAGGAAAGGAGCAGAGCCAGGTGCAGAAGATAGAACAGTAGGATAAGAGATGTTTGTGGGTCGTAAATGGGCAAGGCTACCAGCTTCGGCCGCCTAATCATGATCAAGCCAACGGACACGAGAACCAGTATAGCAGGACTGGCCTCAGGCTGGGGAGGCAGCTCTTGCTGAGTCATGCTGCCACAGCGTTGCTTGCCTAAGGTGCATGTGTCACTAGCAAGGTGAATTGCCGGCTAAAGCCTACGTGTCCTTAATTGAAAGAGGTTATTGCGTGTTCATTGACTATGTGAGGGCAAAGAATACAAAATGGCTTCCGTGTTCTAAGATGGATGCCACGGGTAGATCAGAAATGTGTTTGTAACAGGAGTGCTCTTGCTCGTAGCATAGCGAAAACACCAGGATATACTAAATGGATCATTTGCGGTTCACTGATACCAAAATTATGTATTTGCGACAATGTTAAAAACACGGGTTCAAATCGTCACGGAACCTCATACCCTTTCACTATCCGCAAAGAGGAATCTGTTATTTCCTGTTTGCAGACAGAGAATCTCCAGAAGGCAATCCGTGAACAGTAGTTCGGGGTCAAAGAACCCAGTTAATCAGTGTGGGAGAGGGAATCTCCCAAAAACCGTTAATAAATAATAGAATCAGTGGGGGAGAAAAATAGGCACGACGGCTGCGTTACCTATCCTTCACTGTTTGCAAAAGGGAAAGAGCCTACTGTTTCTCCGTGTGCAGACAGTGAATCTCCAAATAAGTCAAATAAAGAGTAATACTAGTATTTTCTGAACAACCAATACAATTATTTTGCAGTTTGTCGTGTTTACACGACCTTACCCGGACCGTATGGACAGTTTCTTGTCTTCCGAATCCAGCGCCCGTTCGTCCTCTTTTTCTCGTATTTCTCACGGCACTCCTAATGGTTCCCAGTCAGGACCGTAGATCACTCGAGAGAGGTCTGTTCGGAACTAGTGAAGTTCGGATGATCGGCTGCCAGACGAGGGTCTATTGGGCACGAGCTCTCCCGATCGTTGCAGTCGTTCACTCTGTCGTCAGGACCTCTCCCACTGGATCCACGAGTCGCTGATGGGCCCCACGCTTGGGACGCAATTGTCGAAAATAAGGTCGGGGACAATCGGTATTTGCCCGGCGGTATCGCCTCTTTAACCCACGAAACATTAATCAATGAAGAGGCAGGCGCTGGAGACTGGAAGGCAGGAAACAAGGTTTTATTTTCTCCGGAGGAGAAACACATCAGTTGGACAGCAGGTATCGTTCTGAGGTGCTCTAACTCATTTCTGAGGCCTGGCCCCTTATATACAGGTTTTTGTGGCTTTATTACAGTTTACATATTCATGGCAATGCTTTGATGTACGGAAAGACATTCCCGGAATCTCCCCTTCGGGCCCGTTCCCACACACATTTACAGTAGAAGTCCCCACCCCGGTCACAACAGGTGATGGTTATCGCGCAGCTGGATATTCCGCCGATTCATGGAGTGTGGGGGGTTCGATCGGATCTCGTGGGGTGGGGGCTCTGATCAACTCGGGGGTCCTTTGATGAGTGAAGCTCTCAACTGTACGGGGAGGGGCAAGGAATAGTATCAGCAGAGCTAGGTGTCGGCCTGGGAACAGGGAAGACAAACGGGCACAGGAAAAAAGGGGGTTTTTGCATCAAAGGGCCCGGGACTATGAAAAGAATGAAGGGAGGGGTCGCGCTGGGAACAGGATGGGGCTTTGAGGCAGAGCTGCGCTGAAGAGGGGTTTATGACTCAAGGCAGGTGCGAGCGGGGGGGGGGGGTTGGTCAGCGTGCAGGCTTGGTGAGGGCGAAGGGCTATGTCGGGGGCCGGGGGCATGCAAAAAAAGGGGGCTGTTCTGATCGAGGCATTTTAAAATGGCGGGCGCGCACGAAAAAGTGTGGCATCAGGGGGAAAGGCAAGATGGCGCAGATAATGTTCACCAAACCGTACTAATTTTCCACAACCTCACTAACAAAGTTCTTGATGTAACTAAACCATTTAATATTTTTTGCCCCATCACAGCTTAAACAGTCCTCTATAATGGTTCTATTCAGTTCTGTGGCAGTATTGGTCCAAACATTGTGCCAAGGTAAAACAGGGGCTAGTTTTATAATATCCGTGAAGGAGGGCAACTTCGGCGTGTAAGGCATATATAGCAGTGTTCTTCGATGAAGCTATTAAAAATCGCAGGACCTGTTCTCGATTCGCTGTATTGCCTCCACTTGCTGCCAGCCCCAAATGCCCGCCCCATAAGTACCAGTGGCCACACATTTAGCTTTAAATATTTGGAGGAGCTCCCTGACTGGTCTATTCCCTATTTTTTTTGCGAATCTCATAAGAGCACCAGATGCTCTATTAAATGCGCAGGCCGACGTTTCTCGGTTTGTCTGGCAGGGTAAGAAGCCTAGAATGCATAGAGCTCTTTCGCTGCTGGCCCCTGAAGCCGGTGGTTTAGGAATACCCGATTTTCGCAAATACTTTCAAGCTACACAGTTACGTTATCTTGTGGAATGGAGTAGGTGGGAGTCCGATAAGCACTGGCTCTTTCAGGACCAGGCGGTAGCAGGGAGACCCCTGCAGGAGATCCCTTTCCTACGTCGCCCTCATAGGCCCAAGAACCTCTATGCCTCTTTTGTCACAAGGGTACCCCTGCGGGTGTGGGATGCTACCACCGTTTTACATGGCCTCACCACGTTTCCGTCACCACTTACCCCGCTGGTAGACAACCCGGACTTCACTCCGGGGATGGAGAGGGGAGCGTTCGCACGATGGAAACAGGCGGGGTGTAGAGCCTTATGTCATTTATATGGCCCTGAAGGGGTTATCCCCTTTACACAACTCCGTCAGGAGTTCTCGCTCCCAGAGATAGAGCGACTTCGTTATATGCAAGCTCGCCATTGGGCCCTCCAGCCGCAAGTGAGAGGGACGGCCGATCGGCCTTTTCTTCCCTATGAAAAGTGGCTCTTGACGCGGACTTCGGACTCCAAACTGATTACGGATTTGTATAAGCTGCTGCAGCCGCCGGCGACTCACTTTTATCACCCTGGGAGGGAGCGTTGGGAAAGGGAGTTGGGGAGGACTTTGAGCCCTAAGGAATGGGAACACATATCCTATAGAGCGAGGCATTCGGCATACCACGTAGGGCTCACTGATACACTGACTAAGGTCTCTACCTATTGGTATTATACACCTGAACGGGTTCATGAGTTTGATCGTAGTAAGGAAGACACTTGTTGGTGGGGGTGTGGGCACCGGGGTACACTCACGCATATACTATGGGATTGCCCGCTCCTGGAACCTTACTGGAAGGAAGTGTTGGATGAAATTGACTCTCATTTCGAAATTGAACTGCCGCGCTTTCCTGCTTATACCCTGTTAGGGCTTCCGAATGGTTTGATGTACCCCCTCAGGTCCCGCAGGGGCAGGCAGATAGCAATAGCTCTAGGCTCCGCAGTCCAGAACATTTTAATTCACTGGCACACCGCTACGATACCATCTATCACCGGCTGGCTCCATAGGTTGTGGCATGTGTTGGGTATGGAGAAATTGTCTCTCACGGTGGCGGGTGAAGTGGACCAGTTCAGGGAGCTCTGGCAACCGTTTCACTCCTTATTGCTTACTGAATTTAGGGAACTTACCTGTCCCAAGTATCTCCGCCTCCTGCGGCTTCTGAACCCAGTAGAGTCTGCCCAATGACCCCTTGCTGGACTCATCCTCCTTGTGAATGTTGCTCTGATGTGTATCTTGGTTAGGGACTGTGCACTGGACGCGGGGTGGGGGTGGGTATTGGGAGTTGGGATGTTGGGGGGGACTGTTGGGAGGGGGGTTGCACGGGAAATGTCATGCCATGTTGAGACAAAACGCGACTTATGTTACTGTGCAGGCGTGATCCGTGGGAATGACATCTGTTCATGGCACTACTGAGAACTGGCTTTTTCGCCCTGCTGTGACGCTTATTGAGATCTGTGTTTGTTCTCACATGTTGTGCTGAATAAAATACTTTAAACCTAAATGCTAGGGCCCTTGCGTTCACAGCGGGATTCCACGTGCCTTGCCTGTCAAAGTGAACCCCCAAATAACAAAAGATGTCGGCTAACTCCACCCGCCTTTCATCTAAAATAATTGGACATGGTGTTCTTTGTTTATTTGGGCCGCACAACATGGTAAATGTCTTGGAGACATTTACACGTAGTCTTCTGGACTTCATAAAATTTGAGAAGGTCTGTACGGCTTTCTGAAGGCCCACCATTGTCTGCGAGAGGATAGCCGCATCGTCAGCGTACAATAGAATGGGGATGGGTTTGCCTTTGATTACAGGATAATCATAATACTGTTGTGTTAAGCAAGAACCCACCCTATTGATATAGAGGTTAAATAGCAGGGGAGCTAATATGCAACCCTGCCTTACCCCTCTATTAATCTTAAAAAGCTCAGTACATTCCCCCCTCTGGCCGTACCTTACACGTGCACCTGCCCCAGCATAAAGTTCTCTGATGTAAACAATTATTTGGTTGTCCAAGCCAATGTCCCTTAAAGTCTGCCAAAGATTGTCATGCAAGACACAACCGAATGCAGAGCTGAGGTCCACAAATGTCACGTATAGGTTGGTTTTCTTTGCATGTATATATTTGGAGACAATTAGGGAAAGATTTAGCCCCTGCTCAATTGTCCCCCGCCCTCCCCTAAACCCATACTGGAAAGGTGATAACACTTCCTGGCCCTCCAGCCAGTCCTGAATGCGGGAGAGAATGACCCTACCTGCCATCTTCATAAAGCCATCTAACAAAGAGATGGGCCGATAGCAGGCAGGATCATTCCTGTCCCCCTTTTTATGAATCGGGACCAGGATTGCCTCCTTCCATGTCGAGATGAAACCTCTTTTATTTATACAATTTAGGACTCTAGTGAGTAAAGGGGCCCACAGGTCTGGAAGTGTTTTAAACACGTCAATAGGGACACAGTCGGGTCCTGGTGCTTTGGAAGCTGAGCTTTCCCTTAGGGCCTTATAGACCTCCTCCAGTTCAAACTGAATATCTAAGGGAAACAGAGGATCTGCTCCCTCAGCAGTTATTGCTGTTTGGGGGGAAGCCGCAGGTGGAACCAGCATACCATAGAGGGCTTGGAAGTGATCCACCCATTCCTGAGCCGTGATAGCATTATCTAAACGTGGGCCCTGGTCATCTTGGTAGAAGGGAGCGTTCACAGCCTTCCAAAAGGCAACAGTGTCCTTTTGTACTGAGGCTGCGTGAAGGGCTGTCCAAGCTTCAGCCTTTATGTCTTTCTTCCTTCTAGCCAGGGCGACACGATAGTTACGCCTTGTCATTTGTACCTGTTCTCTAACTATTGGGGTAACATGTAATGCTTGTTTAAGTTCCCTCAGTGCCCTAGTGCAATTTGGGTCAAACCACCCAGGAGTTCTCTTCACTACATTGCGCGGGTTTCTGGTCATGAGCTGTTTAATTGAGCAGCAAATTTTATTAAAAGAATCCAAAACAAGATCTTTGTCCTCTTCTAGGGTCAGGCACGTATTAATTTCCTTTTGGGAACTGATCACTAGGTTTTTTTAGAAAACTAGCTGGGATTACCTTCTCCCATTTAATGCAAAATCCATTTTGCTGACCAAGAATGGGATTAAAGTCATAATTACAATGAGTATTATGGGATGGCACTTCCAGATTTAGTTTAAAGGTGACTGAAATAGGGTAAAGATCACTAATACCACTGGTAAGTGTCTTCCATTTAGTGACCAGTGGGGCATAACGCGACGAAAGTAAAGTAAAATCAATAATTGATTTTGCCCCTCTTGCGTTAAAAGTGGGAGTAAATATTTTGGGCCGGGAGCAAGCTTCATTAATAAATACCATGGAATGCTCCACTAGAAAGTTATTAAGCATGTCCCCTAGTTTTGTGTGGGCAAAATGACTAGACGCCCCCAAATTTTCGTCTTCCCAGCCACACACACCCTGTAGGCTCATTGGACATAAGGGACAATTAAAATCCCCTACCCACATAATAGCCATATCCCCCGCACGGCTACCCTCAATGTTCTTAAGGGTGCCTGACAATTTCTTAATGATGGTTTCCAAGTGGACTGTGTGGATGTTATTATAAAAATTAACTATAGCTAGATTTTTTAAAGAGCCCCATGTTACCACTAGTATTTGATAGTATGCACAGTCCAAAAAGCTCTTAAGGACAATAGGGCCGGTGTAAATCGACAAATATATAGACAGCCCTCCCTTATGTCTACCCATTTTGCTAGGAACTGCCGGGGTAAAAAAGGTTTTATATCCTAACAAATGGGATTGCTCGATGGCCCATGTTTCCTGAAGAGCTATGATGGAGTGAGTCCTGGTTATTGATTGCCAGGCTGCGTCGTTGATTTTTGAGGCAAGACCCGCTGTATTCCACGAAATTATGCTACCAGGGGTTTCAATGCTAATTAGCCGTGTTGGATCAATAGGTGTTACAGGAGCCAATTCCGATGGGACACTGGGAGTTGTCCCCGGGGTATTAGCCAACTGAGGAAATGATGTTAATTCTTCCCCTAGTGCTTGTGATTGAGGCTGAGTATCTAGGACGTTATAAGGTTCCTGTGTGCTAATGATTTGTACAGGAATCAAGATTTGTTTTTGGGACAGATTGGAGGGTTTAAAGAGAGTGAATTGTGTACCAGTTGTCAAGCTCTATTAACTGATCATTAACTCCTTAGTATTCAATGTGTACAATAAGCAAGGCTTTACGCTTTTGGGGCCAGATGTAGGTAATTTTAATTTACCACCTCTTAAATATCGATTCATACTGAATCGGTATTTAAGAGGTGGTAAAATAGAGGGGGGGAGATGTAGGTATTTCAGGTTCGGTAAATACCGAATCGTTAAGATTCAGTATTTACCGATTCTGTAAATACCGATTCGTATTGCCCATTGATTCCTATGGGCCTTGCAGCCCATAGGAATCAATGGGCAATACCGATTCTGTAATTACAGAATCGGTAAATACCGATTTTAGCAAGGGTGCAGGGGGTGTCACTTTGACACCCTCTGGCACCCCAAAAATAGGCATGCGCGCCATGTGGCACACAGACATGCCCTAAGGGCATGTCTGTGTGTCACATGGCACAGGTGTGCATGCACACATGTGCATGCACACCTGGATTCGGTATTTTACCACCCAATTGGATTGGGTGGTAAAATACCGATTCTTAAAGCCCTGTGGCACTCTGACATGTGCCAGCTACATCTGCATTTACAGAATCGGTATTTTACCGAGTCTGTATTTACCTATTCGTTAATTTTACCGAATCGGTAAATACAGAATCGGTAAAATACCGATTCTGTAAATGCATGCCCTACATCTCAAAATCCAATTACCGGTCGGTAACGGCCGAATTCGGCCGTTACCGACTGGTAATTGGCCACCTACATCTGGCCCTTGGTCTCCTACGCCCAACAATTTTAACTCCTCCATATTCAACATTTAAAATGTTGTTAAATGATGCCTGGAATAACAGAAGCCACATCAGGTGATAGCTAGCTTCATAACTTGTTTGCTTCTCGTGATAAATGCTCATTCAAATACTAGGCTCCTCTGCGCTAGTAACACGGTTTCAGAACCTAATGTACCATCACTAGCAGGCTGCAAATACTGAAAACAACTTTTATGCAGGGGCGCCATGTTCATCTTTCAAAAGCACCTGATGCCCCGTACATTGACCCAGCAAATTCCAGACATCAATAAAAATGACAACTCCGGTGATTAATGTTCTTCCTGGAGAAAGACTGGAGCTTTGTCGAGTAGAAGTTTTGAATCCTCACAGTGCAGAGGGTTAATGTGCCTGCTGGATGTAAATTGCAAGGAAAATAATAGATCCATATCTTTTTTGCCCAGTCTTTCGTTGTCCTAATTTTGCAAAAGGGATTCATTTGAGAAGAAATCAAATCTTATTTTTAAATAAACAATTGTGTTACATTTAAATTAAATTAAATTCTGAATTTGTGCTTAAACTACACTGCCTACCAGCAAGGACGACCTGTGACACCTACTCCTCGTAGGCCTCTATCGTATGTAACCTTTCCTGTATACTGATTTGCACAGTGCTGATTGTCTCTGTGCAATGCATGTGTGATGTAAAGTATTCTGACATCTTAAAATCGTATGTAAGGCGCTATAAAACTAAATTAATCTAAGAGACAGTGGTTATGGAAACTTGGGGGGGCATTGTCAAATGGTGGTAATGAGGTAATCCATGGCAGAGGTGGTCATTGGGGGGGCAACAAACATTGTCGCACAGGGCGCCCCCAGTGCTAAAGCCGGCCCTGCTTTTATGGATGCTTTCACCCAAAGCGTTGACAACATATACATTAAAGGCGGGCTGGTTTTGTCGTCAAATATTGTTAAGGAAAATGTGCTCTTACCCTTTCCCATGTTGGCTGCTCTATAGAGGGATGCCGGTGTGATCTGGGACTACAGTCCTTATATACAGCAGGCTAGTCTGTGACCTCAACAAAAGGAGCGTTTTCTCTATTCTCAGATAAAACTGCATCACATTACTGATTCTTTATTGTTGAGGGGGTGGTCACCTTTTTGTCCAGCTGGTATTGCCTTTGTTTAGAGGTAAGGATTGGAGCTTCGGCAGAAGGAGCAGGTTATGTTGGCAGGGCCGCCTCGCCATTACATAGAATTATCCCGTCTTCCAGCAGCACTTGCACTTGACATCGGCACGCTAACATTGAAAATTGCTGTGCCTTTTGACTTTGCTGTAGTGTAATGACGTTCATGTGCACATGATTTACCTACTAATCGGCGAACAGGTGATAGGTATTTTAATGTGTGGGGGTGTTCCTTCTTGTTTCCGCCTGCATCAGCAGAAAAATTGTATTGGTGGCGGGGGGGAGACGAGCCTCTGAAATGACAGTACACTGCGGTTAAACGCCTGGGAAACCTAAATGAATTAAAGCTGCTTGATTAAATGCAAAAACATGATTCGTTTGGTTTAGCATTCTGCAGTCAGTTCTTCCACTGAGCTCTTCCACTGTGAGAGAGTGGACACGTTTGTCAGGCCCAGCCCACAAACTCGATCTAAGCAAAGTTTTTAATCAACGTCTCCATCTAATTAAACAACAGTATTGGAATTAGCATGTAGATATTCCCTTTACTAGAAACAAGTTTCACACAGATGTGACACTCCTAGTTTTATGACCTGTCCTCCTGAAGTACTGAACCTGGGAAAGTAAAAGGGGCCTAAGGGGCAAGGGCTTAGGCCCCGGGCCGGGAGTCGGAAGGGACCCGGACCGGTCCCAGATCTCAGATGGGGGGATGGATAAGTTTGCGCTAACGCCTCTGAATATTTGCACGTTCTACCTGAATTCAGTTGTGCCACAGTCTACCCTACAACAGTGGGCCATTGAGGGTGGGAAACAGAGTCGAAGGAAGAGGAAACAAGAGGAAGAAGTGAGAGAAGGAATGGAATAAAGTAATGGGGTGAAAGAAGGAGGAACAAGGGTAAGGGAGGGAGAAATGGGAGAGCATTAACCAGGATAGGAATTAAGTAAAGAATCTTAGGTGATCATGGAGAGATGATAGGGAAGAGTGAAAGGGAAAAGAAAGGAACACATTGGAATGAGAGGGGAGATTATATTTAGAACATCAGTTAGAAAAAGGGAGAGACAAGGAGGATAAGAACTGAAAGGATAAGAGAGCAGAGGAAAAAGAGAGGAAAATCAAATGGCTAAGGTTTCAAGAATGGAGAATTTGACATCTGAGTAAAAAGCGTAGAAGGCAGGATTAGGAAAAAAATAGCTAGGGAAAGAAAGGTAACTGGGAGAATGCCCTCCTTTCTGAGAAAGAACACGTTTTTAAAAAAAAGCATGATAAACAGCTAGATGAAGATTATTGAATCTGGCTGAAAGTACTTGAACAGGAGTGAATGTGAAGAAGCCAGGGCATCTCGTAGATAGGAAATGTGTATAATAGCCAAAGTACTGGGGTCAGAACATCCTATTATATCTGAGCTAAACTTGCAGTTGCAGTTTAGGGAGCTAGTGGTCAGTTGTACGTGACCTGTGTGGCTACCCACGGTCATCTCAGCCTACTGCCTGAGCAAGTGCATTCTTGCCTGACCATGATGCGCCTCTTTCCATAGCTTAACACAGAGTCAATTAAAGCTGTCTCTAGGCCAGACTTAAATAAGAAACGCAGATGTGCCTGTGGTGTTGGAAGCCTGTCCACGTTTCAAGCAAGCACATAGCTTTTTCTGATTTCCTTGTAAACCAGTCATTGTCTTCACAAGAAGCACAATGGAGGACATGGTTTTTCCTAGACTGTAAACAAAGCAATCCCCTCTTGCCAGCCAGATCTGCTCTAACATTGGTTGGTTTGATGGCCTTTGGTTAGTAGGAGTTTTGCATGGCCCCAGCTCGAAACCATCGCAGTGCGAACTCAATGTGCGCCCTTTCCATGTCTGATAATGAGTTC
Source organism: Lissotriton helveticus (assembly GCF_964261635.1). NCBI lineage: Eukaryota > Metazoa > Chordata > Amphibia > Caudata > Salamandridae > Lissotriton > Lissotriton helveticus. The sequence continues at coordinate 185,050,084 of NC_136071.1, forward strand.
ACTGATCGTGTCATGAACATGGAGGATTTTCCTTGCTTGGCACAAATGTGTGCACAGGCCGGGCGATTATAATATATGATGGCGCACTGTTTGTATTTTGAACCTGCGAGGGTTTTATCTTGGATATACTGTGATACAGCTGTTGGGCCAAACTCTTACAATGTCATTCGCATACATCTTTGTCCTCTCATTAAAGCTCATCCATCTATCCATTCATCCATCCATCATATATCCATGCATTTAAATGGGATTACTCTCCGTAGTCCCCTCCAGGTTCTTTTCAAAAGGCTGCGCACATGTGATGCACATTTAAAGCACATGCCTGTCATAAAGTGTCCTACAAGTTGTCACACAAGTGAATTGTCACATAAGTGGCGTGCCCTTGAGGACAGCCTATGCTTCATGTTCATGGTTGGGCTAAATGGTTGGTGGGGTCTGTAACTATTTGCTGCTGATACAATGGCAGTGGGATATGCCAATTATTAACTCCTCAAAGTAAATGGACATACGGATCTGCTAATCTGCTTCACATAACACTCAGAATACTTGAAAAGAACTTTAAAGAATATGCATCCGTAAACTCTCTCCTGTGTTAAACATTCAAAATGATACTGGGACTTCATGGGGAGTTGCTCTTAAAGGATGATGAGCTGTATCACTAGTCTTCCACAGGCCTCCCCTGTGAAGTGTTTTTTAGATACGTTATTGTTCATACTGACTGCTGAGACATGGTTAGATAAGTCCTTGCTGGCCTAAGATTTCTCCAAAATAAATGCAGGTTTGATCTTCTTTATTTCATCAAAAGCCATTTTTGTTGGCTCTTAGGGCTCAGTGCACTTTACCACCACTAACCAGTGCTAAAGTGATTGCGCTCTTTCCTTTAAACATGGTAAAACTGGCAAATGTAATTTACTTGTTAGTCTCTAAAAATGTGGCTCTACATGTAACAAGGGACTGTAAATTAAATGCTGCTAGTTGGCCTGCAACACTTATTGTGCCACCCACGTAAGTAGCCTATTTAAACATGTGTCAAGGCCAGGCCCTGTCATTGCAGTCTGCGTGTGCAGTTGTAAAACTGCCATTTTGACCTGGTATTTGGAACCTTTTGCCAGGCCTAAAAATATTCCCTTTTACTACATATGTCACCAGGATGTGTCACCACTAGCGCCAGCCCTAGTAGTGGTTGCAAACTGTTGCGCTTGCTCGCAACACACCATGTGGGGGCTGGTCTCACTTTTACTTTGTTCTCTCTGATTCACTACTTGTGTCTATTTTTGGTGCTCTCTGGCACAAAGTCTATGGGTACATATGACTGGGTGGGTAACCTGGTGCTCCTTAAGGTCATCATCTACTATTTACTGTGCTTTGAAAGTTGATATAATTGAATATGTAATGAGAAATGTGCTGTAAAATTCACCATTTTGGTCTGTCTTTTTCCAAAATTTTCGTAGGGGGAGAACCCCCCAAATCCCTCTAGTAGCAGTTCGGCTCGCTCGCTGCGCTCGCTCGCTACGCGCCAGACGGGGACTGATTTGGCTAAATTTGCCAGGGCTGCTTTCAGTTCCCAGTCCAGCCCTGCATAAACCAGACTCTATATTATGCATTCCCAGTAGTCTGGCAAGCCACATTTGGAAAGAGGGAGCGGTGGTATCCTTCCATCCCGCAGAAATAAGAATCCGAAGTACCGCCACTACGATAAAAACCAGAGCTTCCGCTTCCCTTCCCAACTTCTGCTTACCATCCGTGCCTAATAACATCAGGGTAGGGGATAGATTGATTTTATAATCTAGCAGCCCCTTCCAGAAATTAATAATCTCCCTATGAATTGGGACAAGTTTATCACAGTGGTAGAACATATGTAATAGATCTTCAGGGCCAACATTGCATCTAGGGCACTTATCATCCTCCCTAACCCCACAAAAAAACAACTTCGCAGGGGTATGATAAAGATTAAACAATGTTTTATAATGCTGTGCCCTCAAATTTGAGGACCGAAATAATTTCTTATTTAAAAGAAGGGCTAGATCCAGATCGACGTCTGGGTCTCCCAGCTTCAGCGCCAGTGCTGATTCGGATTTCTCCAGGTCATCTTGTAATCCCAACAACAGATGATTATAAACAATTTTTATTTTCTTGCCCCCTTTTACTAAATAATCAATCATGGGATTAACTGTCGACAAAGAGATCTTAGATCTGTAAGCCGACAAGGTTCGTACAATCTGGCCGTACAAGAACCAATGATTGGGAGGAATCCCGTACTTCTGCTGAATTATTTCAAACCCAAAGATATCATCTCCTGCCATATTATCACCTAAAATCCTCACTCCATGCTCCTTCCAGAACAAGCAGTTCCTATCCGTGCCAAGATAGGGAAAAAGGCTGGAGTTCCATAGATGAAGATTGGTGGTTATTTTGGGAATATTCAAGACCTTTTGGACTGCCTTCCAGGTCCCCCACACCCCTTCCAAGATCTTATACCGAGCTCTCTTGTAGTATCTTCGGTCTACTTCACACATCAATAGACCAATAGCCTTTCTCCCCAGTAAAGGCTCGAAAATGGAAGGGGGAATCTGATTATCTCCTTGACCAACTGCCGGGCTTGGATCTGATTGAAAAAGTACGGGCATTTGTGTCAAGAGGAATGTCCAATGGTATAGCCTAAGGTTTGGCATGGCCAACCCGCCCCTTTCCAGTGGAAGTGACATAAGATTAGTGGAGCGCTTGACCTTGCCATACTGCCAAATAAACCTTATAAAAATTGATTCTAAATTTTTGATTACTCTATCCTCTAGCAGGAGTGGTATGGCCCGGAATAGATACAAAACTTTGGGAAACATTGTAATTTTTAAGACGTTTACCCTCCCTATCAAAGAGAGATGTAACACGTCTATTCTTTTCAATTCAGCTTCAATCGTTTTAATAAGGGGCAGATAATTATCTGCTATGATCTTATCAACTGAGGCGTTTACTCTCACTCCGAGATATACAGTTGAATCGACCTATCTGGCGTCTGCCTTAATGATGTTTTTAGTACAGATTATTTGTGTTTTTCCTTCATTTAGTAGGAACCCTGACCGGCTACCAAAGTCCTTTGCCAGTTGGGCCAGAATAGGCATCGCCTGCTGAGGGTCAGTGGTTATTACCGCCAGATCGTCGGCGTAGGCTAGTAATTTATTTGCATATCCGTTAAGCACCACTGGACTAATCTGAGGGCAACCCAGAATCTTCTGGATCAGGGGATCAATATATAATGAAAAAAGAATCGAGGAACAGGGGCATCCTTGACGCGTCCCCCTCTTAATTACTATCTTATCAGAGCCCTCTCCCATTACTACAACTCGGGCTACCGGATCTTTATACATTGCTTTAAGAGCTCTCATAGCTTTATATCCAAAGCCTCTGCCTACCAGAATACCCCAAAGATATTCCCAGACCATGCGGTCGAATGCTTTCTCCGCGTCGAGGAGGATCATGGCCATCTCCCCCCCCCCGACCCTCCCCCCCCCCACGGCACCATGGGCATCGAACAGTGCTATAGCTCGTCTAGTATGGTCCGTCGTACCTCGCCCAGGCACAAACCCATGCTGCCACGGGGAGACGAGACCGCCAATGATCCTCCCCAGTCTTTTAGCCCAAACTTTGGAATACAGCTTTGTATCCGCATTAATGAGCGAGATTGGGCAGTATGACCCTGGGCTCTCCTTTGGTTTCCCTTTCTTATGAAATACAATTATGTTCGTTTCCCTCCAGGAATCTGGGATTACACCTGAACACATTATACCATTAAAGAGATCCAACAGCAATGGAGCGATCTCAGCTTCAATACTTTTGTAAACCTCCAAAGGGATTCCATCGGGCCTGCAGCCTTTCCGGCCGCTAGCTCCTGTAATGCGATTGTGATCTCACTGATTGTCAGATCTCTGTCCAGCTCTTCTCTGCCATGTTCATCCAATATCGGACCTTCATCCCCACTCTCCTCATTCTGACAACTAGAGCAACCCTCCTCATCATACAATGTTTGATAACATTTCTTAAACACCTGTAATATTTCCTTTGGCTCGGTATATTCTATGCCATCCTCATGTATGCTAGAAATTATATTCTTGGTTTTATCCTGTCTGATACGAAGCGTCAGCGCCCTACCTGCCTGCTCCCCTGTTTCGTATCGCTTTACCCTGAAGGTCTGGTATACACCAGTTGCCTTCTGCGTTACCATTTTCTGAAGCTCTGCTTTAATAATCATCAATTTTCTTTGGCTTTCAGCTCCATATACCCCCTGTCCAATGTCACTGATATGCTGCTCTTCTGCTTTCGCTAATTCCTCCATGAGTCTCTCTACCTCTCTCCTATCCTCTCTCCTTAGCCTTGCCGTACAGCTTATGGTTTCCCCCCATAGGGCAGCCTTAAATGCTTCCCATACACCGTTACGCGATGTACTGTACCGGTTTGCATCAAAGAATTCCCCTGTCCATTTCTTAAGATGTTCTACAAATCTATTGTCCGTTAATAGCCTCCTTTCGAAGGTACAGCTAGTGTGTTCCCTCTCTATATTATCCACTTTGCAGGACAGAATCAACGGATTATGATCCAAAATTACTTTCGGGAGTTTCTTAATGCAAACTTTATTCAGTTCTGACGTGGAAATTAAAAAATAATCTAGCTTGGTATATTTCTGGAAAGGATTCGAAAAATATGTAAAGCAGGGGTTCTGCGTCTCCTTATCCCCCCAAACATCCTTCAGCCCATGTGAGCTCATAAGAGCAGTTAAAGCCCGAAACACTCTAGGTTTCCTTCCTACATATACATATTGATTATACCAGTCAGAGGAAATGATTAGATCCCCGCAGACTATTATAGGAGTGGGCCAACTGGCTAGTTCTCCTTCCAGAAAATCAAAGACCTCTGGATCATCTTGGTTTGACCCATAGACTACGCACATTGTGTAACCTAGATAGCGCTCAGCTGTTACCCATCTCCCCATGCAATCGACTTTAAACCGCTTAGCCCCCCCCCAGGGAGGATCTTGCTAAAATTGCAACTCCCCTGTTGACGACGTTTGAGATGAACATGCCAACAGCTCAAAACCTCTAATATACAACAGGTTCCTTTTTGCCCATGGTAGGTGGGTCTCTTGGAGACACAGTAAATCAATCCCATTATATTTAACAAAATGAGCCAGCCTTTGGCGCTTCCTCCATGTTACCTTTACCATCCGGCTATACCCAACGCTGCAGAGGCGAAGATTAGCCCAATCCCCTACCCGAACCCCTATGTGGTGTACTGGGTTAAAATTACAGCACACCGTTCACTGGGGTGCAGGGAGAGGGTGGGAGAGAAACAAAATAGGGAAGGAATACTGGATTTCAGGATTTCTGAGGGATGGAACACTCCTGCTGCTTGTTGGCCTCAGTTTGTAGCGAACAACCCACACCCAAAGGGATACCTGGAGTCAATGACAAGAGCATACAATATCGAGGGTTAGTACAGGACACCTCTATGGGTCAGCTGTTTCTTTAATCATGTACAACGCAAATCCCACCTCAGTCTCTTAGAGCCACCCTCTTACCGGCAAGGTCTCTGGGCATCTCCTGAACTGACCGGCAAGGATGGCGCAGTGAAGCAGCAATAATGGTCTGTATAATCCAGAGGAAACGTAAGGTTCTCCCACCTCCGTATTGAACCAGGGGAAAAAGTCTAAGGACAGAAAAAAAAACTTTTGGTCTTGACAGTTCCACAAAGTATACAGGGCTAAAACCTGAAATAGCGCAATTCGATGGCCACCGACTTTATTCGCACTACAAAAAACAAACAGAGTAACGTCCGCGACTAACACAGTCCGGAAAAACACCTGAAACCTCACACAACGAGGTAGAGAGGTTACCAAAAATACCGGAAGCGTGTCTAAAATCCACTACGCAGCCGCGTATGAACCCTTTAGGTATCGAGGAAGAGTGAAGGCAATCAGGAACGCTGAACCAATGCTCTCCAGAGCATCAGCGTACAAATGGAAGGGGTCACAAAATTGGGACCGACAGCCGCCGATCTCGAGGAACCACCGGAAGGAACGAAGGAATCCAAAGAAGGTCCAAGGACGACAGACAAAGTCACTGGTACCAATCTCCAGGCAAAGGCGACCGGGAACAAAACCAAGCATGGAAATGAAGGTAGGTGCACTATTTATGCCCCATGCCCGCCTACTTCAGACCAGGTGACCGGTTGCACATGAAAAGAGGAAGAGGAGGGGACCTAGGATGGAACCCAGGGACCTAATCCCTAACAGTACCCACCCCCCAAGGCCTCCCTACCGGACGAGGCTTGGATGGATGAGCCATGTGGAATTTACGCACCAATCTGGGGGCATGTACGCCACTAGCTAGTTCCCATGACCTGTCTTCTGGAGTATAGCCTTTCCAGTCAACTAGATAATACAACCTCCCTCTCCTACGCCTGGAATCAATAATGGCATGTACCTCGAACTCCTCCTGATCGCCGACCATCAAGGGAGGGGGAGGGGGCAATTTCTGCATAGTTTCCACATAAGGTTTGATGAGAGAGGTGTGAAAAACAGGATGTACCCTATAAGCATCAGGAAGTTCCAACTTCATTGCCATGGGGTTAATCACCTTACATATAGGAAAGGGACCTACATACCGGGGGTGTAACTTTAATCCGTAAATTCTTGGTGGCCAACCATACTCGATCACCCACTACATATACCGGAGCGGGCAACCTATGCTTATCAGCCTTTGCCTTCATTATCACCTTGGACTTCTGTAATTGTGACTGTGCCATCTCCCATACATGTGTCAAGGACTTACTCAGAACATCTATAGCAGGTACATGTCCAGACGGTTGTATTGGTATGGCTCTAGGATGGTAACCCATAGAACAAAAAAAAGGGGTCATTCCTAAGGTAGAATGCTCGCTGTTATTATAGGCGAATTCTGCCAAAGGAAGAGCGTCAACCCATGCACACGATAAAGATGACAGAAGACAGCGGAGATACTGCTCCATCGTTTGATTGGTGTGTTCTGTCTGGCCATCCGTCTGCGGATGGTACGCAGATGATAACCGTATCTCCATTCGTAGCACTGAACACAACTCCGTCCAAAAATGGGATATAAACTGCGCTCCGCTCTCTGATATGATAGCTGAGGGTAACCCATGATGTTTTACAACTGAGTTAATGAAAACTGCTGCCTGGCAGTGGGGATCTTTGGCAATGGGACAAAGTGAGCCACCTTAGTAAATAAATCCACCACCACCATTATTGCAGCATACCCTGCTACTGGAGGCAATCTGTTACAAAGTCCATACTAATGGTGTGCCAAGGGGCCGGAGGAACAGGCAACAGATGCAACATTCCAGAATGGCTTAAATGGGAAGGCTTACTAATGGGGCAAACAGGACAAGATGACACATAAACCTGAACATCACGCGCCAATGTATCCCACCAAAACCACCTCAGACAAATCTCCTTAGTCTTGTGAATACCCGGATGTGCAACCAAAGACGAGGAATGACACCATTGAAGAACCATATCTCTCATTTCGGGGGGTATAAACAAACGGTTCGCACGATACAACAACCCCTTTCTTTCCTCGAACAATGAGTCAGATAAACAGGGCACCAAATCAACGTTCTGCATCTTTCTTTTTACCATGGCACAGAAGTCATCAGCAGACACCACCCCCACTATCCTTTTACCAGCAATCATAGGTAGCATTTCCTTCTCTTGTTCAGCGTCAGTCTGTTCTACATGAATGCGGGATAGAGCGTCTGATTTCACCTGCTGGGTTGCTGGTCGATACGTTATGACAAAGTCATATTCGTTAAAAAACAAAACCTAACGCATTTGCCTAGGTGTTAATGCTCTGGCAGAGCGAAAGAACTCCAAGTTCTTATGATCTGTGTAAATAGTGATCAAATGCCTGGCTCCCCATAAGTGATGTCTCCATTCCTCGAATGATAGTTTAATTGCCAGCAATTCTCGTTCCGCCACAGTATAGTTGCGTTCAGCTGGCAACAAAGTTTTTGAGAAGTACGCAACAGGATGCATAAAACCTGTGTCCTCGTCCCTCTGTGAGAGCACTTCCCCCACAGCACACAAAGAGGCGTCGGTTTCCACAAATAAGGCAAAGCAGGATCTGGATGCACCAGAACAGGGGCAGAGGTTAAATTATGTATTAACTGACAGAAGGAGGCCTGTGCCTCAGCTGTCCAAATAAACAAAACACCCTTTTTAAGCAAGGCCGTCATGGGAGCCACCACATCCGAGAAATGCGAGATAAAACGCCTGTAGAAATTGGCAAAACCTAATAGGACCAGCACATCCTTAACACACATAGGTTGTGGCCAAGTTATAATAGACTCTATCTTTCTGGGGATCCATCTTAATACCGTCTGATGAGATGATGAACCCCAGAAATTCTACACTGGTGGCATGAAAACAACATTTCTCCAATTTCACAAACAACTTATGTTCCTTCAATTTCCTCAAGACTTGGAGTACATGTGACTCGTGCTCAACTGAAGACTGGGAAAAAATCAAAATATCGTCAATATAAACTATAAAACTTATATCCCAAAATTCCCTCAACACCTCATTAATAAAAAACTGAAAAACTGCCGGAGCATTACACAAACCAAAAGGCATAACACAATACTCAAATAAACCAAATTTTGTTTTAAAGGCAGTCTTCCATTCATCACCAGGTCGAACACGAATCAGATGATATGCTCCCCTTAAGTCGAGTTTGGTAAATATGGTAGCAGTTCTCAGCTGGTCCAATAATACCGGAATCAAGGGAAGAGGATATTTATTTTTTACAGTGACTTTGTTAAGAGCCCTATAGTCTACACAAGCACGCAGACTACCTTCCCTTTTCGGTATAAAAAAGATCGCTGAGGACGCAGGTGAAGACGAGGGACGAATAAATCCCTTAGCAAACATGTCATCGACATACTGCTTAAGATGTTTTTCCTCTGGCTCAGATAAGGCATATATGCGACTGCATGGCAAAATAGCTCCCGGTACCAGATCGATTCGGCAATCAAAGGGTCAATAGGATGGAAGTCTATCTGCTTGACCCTTATCAAAAATATCCCTGATAGAGGAGTAGGGAGCCGGTAACAACGGGACCTCTCCACACTCACTACCAGCACACGCAAAGGAGGTATCCAGTCAGTAGCCACCTTATAACAATTTTGTAAACAATGAACAGAGTCTAACGTCACTGTTCGCCTCACCCAATCAATTCGAGGATTGTGCAGTTGCAGCCAGGGCACACCAAACGAAGGGGCATCAATCAAATCGAAATTTATAACCTCAGAATGACCATTATCAAACAACAAACATGACGGTTCTGTCTGCTGTGTTATGGATCCAGATGACAGCTCAGTGCCATCAATAGCACGTACAGGTTCTGGCTGCTCTTTTTTCACACAAGGAACCATCAGTCTCTCAGCCAACTGAATATCCATAAAGTTGCCTGTGGCCCCAGAGTCAATCAATACTGAAATCGTAACCATCCTAGTACTTGAAATCACTAGACAGGCTGAGATGGTAAAGTGTTGCGGTACTCCCTGTACAGCCCCTATGACCTCATATGACGTGTAGTAATCTTCCAATGTGGTACCCACTCCTTGTTTCTCTACAAATGCCACTGTTTTTCTTGGTAGAGTCACATTAGAGGGTTTCAATGGACATTCACGGGCAAAATGACCTGTACCTCCACAATATAAACACAGATTCAGGTCCCGCCTTCTCTTCTTCTCTTCAAAAGTTAACGGACCCCTGACCCCACCAATCTCATTGGTTCAGGTCCTAACTGCTTGGACTCAACAGTAGGTTTCCCTTCCTGTTTTACCCACGCAGTTTGTGAAGACTGAAACCTATTCCGCTCCCCACACCTTTCCAACAGCCGATGATTGAGCTTCACCACCAAATCAATAAAAGCCACACAATCCGTGAGAGGATCAACGACCTGGGACATGACATCCTTTAAATCTTCGCACAATCCCTGATAGAACAGAGTGTGATGTATTCCTATAGGTTCTGTATCGATACCCCTATTCCTGACCCTGGTCTGGTTAATAATTAACTAACAGCAATCCCACGGTGCAAAAACCGCTATCTGATTAAGCCACACCACGGCACAGGAACGCGTTATCTGATTAGGTCATAACGCTTGCCATCTAATTAGGCAAGCACTATTCCCCCAGCCCCTGATAAGGCATACGGAGTTCTCAAAACAAATCAAACCTATGACAACCTGGGAAAAACCCTACAGCCATTGTTTTGATTTCACCGAGAACTTCAGTAAAGAATGTGCTAACGACCAGTTCGTATGACATCCTTATTGACGTATATATGTCCATCCTTACGTCAATCTCGGCACCTTACAGGTATAAATATTACCGACATTGCCTTAAGCAAACACACGCGGTGGTGACGAGATCGGAGCAGCGAGACTTGCCGAGGAGCCCAGCAGAGAGCGAAGCCCACTGGCGCTGCCCCGCCTTCCTGACGCGCTGAGAAGGAGACGCTGCCTTTCTCCTGCCGAGAAATCCAGCTCCGGCGCTTCCAAGCAGCCCTTGCAGGCAGCTGGAATATCAAGACCAAAGACGAGAGATACCAGCCCTCAACCATTCTAGATCTCAGGTACAGAACTGAATAACCCCTTGCAGAGAATTCTTGAGTCAGTCCCTTGGCAAAACAAACTTAACTTAAACTGCTACTTATCTACTCCCGCCCACGTATTAGGCTTAGGTCAGGTACACCGGGGTAGGCGTAGTTAGAAGCACCAGTTGAGTACGATTAGTCAGATGTATATATGTATGTATCTATTTTATCCATTTTAAACAATCATATGGCTTAGAAACCATATCAATGCTTTTACAGTATTATTTTATAATTCTGCTTTTACTGTATGCACTTTACTTAACCATAAGTATCGCAATAATATCGATCCATTTCTCTATTATGAGAAAAGAGACTGATCAATAAATAACATCTTTTATTGAACATGCCCGTCTCTTCCTTTTCTCTACAATCTGGTGAAACTAAGAATGCACTGAACTGACTGAGTAAAATAAGTTGTCTTTTGTTTTCACACGACTCTAGAGATACACTCTTGATTAGGGGAGAGCAAAGTTGTCATGTTCTATGGTTGTCAGAAACTAAATCCCTTCTTGTCTATCCAGGGAGGTTAAAATCCTCCTTGCCTATTCGAGAAAGTTTCTAGTGAACTCTGAGCTAGCTGGCAAACACAAAACTTTAAGTCTAATATCGTCAGTAGAAGACCTAGTTAACCTATGCCCTAGGTCTATACTATTGAAGGTATTATTCCAATGCACAGAGCCTATTGGGATAATAGGAACTACACTACATGGCGCCCAAACGTTTGGATAGGCGATAAAACTAATGCAAGACATTAGAGTAACTCAGTCGTGCTTTTTCACACAGAGCCCTTTTTTCCCATAATACTCCAAAGACGTCTGGAGTGGGTGAAAGGTTATATCCGCCAAACCTCGCAGGAGGAGACTCCTATGTACGGTTCTTGGTTTATTCAACGTTGAAGGATACACTGTTCCAAAATATTGTGCATCTAATCTTTGTTTCCGTGGAAACCTGATCTGCAAATAAACAAAATCCTCTTGTCAGCAAAATGACAGAGAGTGAAGAAGAAAGGGAGACAGTTAGAGTAGCAGCTGAACTCATAGCGGCTGATAATACTCTGCTGGAAAATGACCCAGATATAATACTCATCCCGGTCAACATAAGAAAATCTATAACTTTAAAACTTATAGAAAATGGACTGACACCAAGAGGTGGTACAGTCATATTCGTAATTGAGGCACACGAATATCGGCAGACAGAGGTATTCTATTCATGGATAAACTTTCCAGCAGCAAACGCTGTAACAAAGGACTTTCACTATTACAAAATAGAGGAACCTCCTAATGAGTACACTCCTTTCGAGGAGGTGGAAGTACCACTCAAATTCCAAGAGCACCTGCTCTTGTTTAATGGCGCCCTAAAACATAATAATCACATCACCAGGCTCGGTCCACTAGGTAGACCAGGAGCGACGTGGCCGGTCCTAGCCGGATACACACCACATCCAGACATTGAAGAAATGCCTGCAGCAGAGCTTTTAATACAGCTAAAACAATTAATAAAAATACATAGACAATTAGTCCAATATGTAATGCGGACTTCAACTGTCCAACCAGTAATTAAAATTCCACAGCTGACCCCTCATCAGGGGAACACAAATAAAATTACACCACAGAACATACAGTCCTGCCTAGGTAAAGTACCAGCTAAACGGGAACAAATTCCATTCTGGTTAGCACAAAAAAATCACTCAAATAGAGGCGGTATTTCCAGATACCACCCCTCTCGAGAAACACAGGATTCTGACTATCTGTCTTCCAATGGGAATCGCACCACACGTGGAGGACTGTGACACTTGGGGAACAGTCTTTGCTTCCATTTACACAAAAACACATGGTGTTCCATCCATGTCAGTAATACCAGATGTGCTAAAACAAATTCAAGATGAATATGGTCCAGAACCCGCTTTAACTCTTGGAATGAAATTACTGAAAGACTTCAAGCAGGTCTCGGCAATATTACTAGCCAACATAAAGGGAGAAGCAGCGAATGTGGCGATCCGCCAGAGGTTAAAAGAGACAAATATAGCAGACCAACCAGCTGAAATTGCCAGAATTATAGAAAAATCCTATGAGGAACTAGGTAGAGATAGTTTGGGTGGAATACCGGTAAAACCCCAACTAATTGAAAGTCCAGAAAAAATATTTATTAAAAATACTTTAAACACTCAAAAAAAGAACTGGGATGGAAACAAACAATCCAATCCTAAAGAAAAAAGATTCCAGTCCAGAGGAAGGTCTCCTCGGCGGAGAGAAAGATCTCCGAACCAAGGACACAGGTCTCCCCAAAGTGAGCCCTCTGGGAAAAAATACAACCTTAGAAATAGGGATAATATAAAAAAACCTGATAGATATCAAGATATTGATACACGTCCCTCTCAATCTTTTCAGACTTCCTCGCAGAAATCGGAAAGAAGAGGACGATCAGAACACAGGGAAGAGCACGTCAAGTCCAAAGACAAGGAACCTGCTCATCCAAATAAAAAATTACAATTTCCAAAAAAGAAGGTAGCCAGCATTAAAGTAATCAACGATGCCGAGAATTCTGAGGACACAGCTGAAAAACGGAGAATGGGCTCAGACAATGCTAGACAGCGCAGCAGAAGTGAGCATAGCTCGCAAGATCCTTATGAATCATCTGGAGACAGTGGACACGAATGAATACATTCAAGTGGAAACTGCAGATACCAGAGTTAGCAAACCTCATAAAATATATGAAATAACATTGCGTATAGCGGGGGATAAGACTAGAAAAATAAGGGGTCTATTTTGGGATAATCTCTCCAAGGGCTATGACATCCTTCTAGCTGAAAAAGACTGGCCACCCAATTATGCCTGCCTTCTCAAATCATATTCCAATTCATAAAAAATATACACTTGCAAGGAAGTGGGCAGTAGCTCAAGCTCCTGCTTTATATAAAAATCATGTAGGATGGGATGAGGACTCTCCTCCTCACAAAATCCAGTTAAAATCACAACCTACTGCACAGAGACAGTACCCAATTAAGCAAGAAGCTAAAAAACAGGTAAAAGAGATCCTATATCAACTTGAATACCAGGGGGTGATTGAAACTTGCACCTCACAAATGAACAATCCTTTGTTTCCTGTCTCCAAACCAGACAACTCTTATCGTCTTGTTTTGGACTACAGACATCTTAACTCATGTTGCAAAACCTTTGCAGTGCAAAACTCGCATAGTGCTGCACTAATGAATAACATAGTGCGCAAAAAATACAAAACAACATTAGACATTTCTAATGGATTCTTTTGTCAAAATATAGCACCAGAAAGCAGATATTTGACCGCGTTCTCTGTAAATGGCTCGCAAAAAAGTTTCTGCCGTTTACCCCAGGGGCACAAGAACAGCCCAGGGTTATTCTCAGCGAGAGTAACAGAATTACTACAAACATATGATGACGAGGCATTATCCTATGTCGACGACATCTATCTAACAGATGATGACTTGGATACTCACTTGAAAAGAGTGAACACCATAATACTTGGGTTCGCAGCAGAGGGTTACAAATTCAACTTTTAAAAATCTAGAATTGCCCATCTAACAGTCCTGTTTTTAGGATATGAATTATCAAGTGAAGGCAAAAGCCTGGCTGACAATTTCCTAGAGAAATGTGCTGTAATCCAAGCACCTAGAACACTAAAAAACTTACAATCAATTCTAGGCTTCCTAAATTTCGGAAGAACTTACATTATAAATTACGCAGAAAGGGTCAAACCCCTTTATGATCTAATAAAACCAGATTTTAAAAGAATCAATTGGACTCAAAAACACACAGAAATTCTGAGATCCTTACAAACAGACATGTTAATTAAAACAAAATTACAAACACGTGATAACACACGCAACCTTGTGATTAGAGTCATCCCAGGGAAATGCGGATTCACATACCTGACCTCTAATGAGGGAGAAAAGGTACCAATTACATACAATTCACACTTGTACACAAAAGCTGAAATGAAATTTAGCCCTACGGAAAAAATTCTAACCGCGGTACAGACTGCTGTAGCAAAAGAACGAGCCCTAGCACAAGGTAAACGAATAATCATTGTGACACCAATACCAGCCCTGGAGGCGGTAACAAAGGCAAGCATTCCGAATGCTAAAGCACTCCATCCAAGGTGGATACAGTGGGCTAACTCTCTTGCTGCAACAGACGTGGTATACGAATTTGATCCCAACTTAAAAACACAAGAATTTCTCCAATATGAATTTGAATGTCCTCCGCCAACCGAAATTCTGCCTCTAGAACATTACGGCTGTATAATATATACAGACGGATCAGCACAACCCGCAGTGGGGGGTAAACAAGCTTACAGTGCTGCGTGCGCGATTGTTAAAGGTCGCTGGCACGAAGGGAAATTTAAGCCAGCGGTTACTAAAACACAATCTCTAGGCTCTGCGCATTGGAATAATACCTTCAATAGTATAGACCTAGGGCATAGGTTAACTAGGTCTTCTACTGACGATATTAGACTTAAAGTTTTGTGTTTGCCAGCTAGCTCAGAGTTCACTAGAAACTTTCTCGAATAGGCAAGGAGGATTTTAACCTCCCTGGATAGACAAGAAGGGATTTAGTTTCTGACAACCATAGAACATGACAACTTTGCTCTCCCCTAATCAAGAGTGTATCTCTAGAGTCGTGTGAAAACAAAAGACAACTTATTTTACTCAGTCAGTTCAGTGCATTCTTAGTTTCACCAGATTGTAGAGAAAAGGAAGAGACGGGCATGTTCAATAAAAGATGTTATTTATTGATCAGTCTCTTTTCTCATACAAGAGAAATGGATCGATATTATTGCGATACTTATGGTTAAGTAAAGTGCATACAGTAAAAGCAGAATTATAAAATAATACTGTAAAAGCATTGATATGGTTTCTAAGCCATATGATTGTTTAAAATGGATAAAATAGATACATACATATATACATCTGACTAATCGTACTCAACTGGTGCTTCTAACTACGCCTACCCCGGTGTACCTGACCTAAGCCTAATACGTGGGCGGGAGTAGATAAGTAGCAGTTTAAGTTAAGTTTGTTTTGCCAAGGGACTGACTCAAGAATTCTCTGCAAGGGGTTATTCAGTTCTGTAACTGAGATCTAGAATGGTTGAGGCCTGGTATCTCTCGTCTTTGGTCTTGATATTCCAGCTGCCTGCAAGGGCTGCTTGGAAGCGCCGGAGCTGGATTTCTCGGCAGGAGAAAGGCAGCGTCTCCTTCTCAGCGCGTCAGGAAGGCGGGGCAGCGCCAGTGGGCTTTGCTCTCTGCTGGGCTCCTCGGCAAGTCTCGCTGCTCCGATCTCGTCACCACCGCGTGTGTTTGCTTAAGGCAATGTCGGTAATATTTATACCTGTAAGGTGCCGAGATTGACGTAAGGATGGACATATATACGTCAATAAGGATGTCATACGAACTGGTCGTTAGCACATTCTTTACTGAAGTTCTCGGTGAAATCAAAACAATGGCTGTAGGGTTTTTCCCAGGTTGTCATAGGTTTGATTTGTTTTGAGAACTCCGTATGCCTTATCAGGGGCTGGGGGAATAGTGCTTGCCTAATTAGATGGCAAGCGTTATGACCTAATCAGATAACGCGTTCCTGTGCCGTGGTGTGGCTTAATCAGATAGCGGTTTTTGCACCGTGGGATTGCTGTTAGTTAATTATTAACCAGACCAGGGTCAGGAATAGGGGGATCGATACAGAACCTATAGGAATACATCACAAGAGAAGTCCTTTTCTCCATTGGCCATTGTGTTTCGTATACCAGACGATTGAATGTGGCTATATAAGTCAGTAAATCTTGCTTACCCTGCCTCAACTTTAGTAACTCCGCATCACTGGCTTGCATAAAGGTGTGTTTTGCGAATAAACATCGCATCTGCTCTTTAAACGCCTGATAATTATACAAGACTCTGTCCTCATTGTCTACTAATGGGACTCCACATAATGCCGCAGTACCTGCTAAATATGAAATGATACATGCCACTTTAGCTGAATCGTCCGGAAAAGCATTAGGACGACACATGAAATGCAGATGGCATTGGTTCATGAATGTACTATATTTATTGCAGTCACCGGAAAAGCGTTCTGGCACTGCCAAAGGTACTGGTACGGGAGTAGTTACAGTCACCGCTATGGGGGGCCCTCCACTGGTAGACTGTCCTGTGCCTCTCTCAAACTGGATGGTGGCAGGGTGTAATACCGGTCTCTGGACTCCACCCCGATCCCTTGCTTTCACAACACTAAGCTCCTGTCTCAAGCCTACATTCTCTTGTCTTAAATCCTGCATATGGGATTGTAGGGAAGCAATTGCACTCATTAGATCTTGTAAAGTAGGGCCCTCACCCTCACCCATTGAATGCCCATCTTCATTCATCATCGCCCGGGCAGCGTATAAATTCTTGGGCTTGGTTTTCTGTTACCTTTACCATCCGGCTATACCCAACACTGCAGAGGCAAAGATTAGCCCAATCCCCTACCCGAACCCCTATGCGGTGTACACGGTTGAAATTACAGCACACCATTCACTGGTGTGCAGGGAGAGGGTGGGAGAGAAACAAAATAGGGAAGGAATACTGGATTTCTGGATTTCTGAGGGATGGAACACTCCTGCTGCTTGTTGGCCTCAGTTTGTAGCGAAAAAACCCACACCCAAAGGGATACCTGGAGTCAATGACAAGAGCATACAATATCGAGGGTTAGTACAGGACACCTCTATGGGTCAGCTGTTTCTTTAATCATGTACAACGCAAATCCCCCCTCCGTCTCTTAGAGCCACCCTCTTACCGGCAAGGTCTCTGGGCATCTCCTGAACTGACCGGCAAGGATAGCGAAGTGAAGCAGCAATAATGGTCTGTATAATCCAGAGGAAACGTAAGGTTCTCCCACCTCCGTATTGAACCAGGCGAAAAAGTCTAAGGACAGAAAAATAAACTTTTGTCTTGACAGTTGCACAAAGTATAGAGGGCTAAAACCTGAAATAGCGCGATTCAATGGCCACTGACTTTATTCGCACTACAAAAAACAAACAGAGTAACCTCCTCGACTAACACAGTCCGGAAAAACACCCGAAACCTCACACAACGAGGTAGAGAGGTTACCAAAAATACCGGAAGCGTGTCTAAAATCCACTACGCAGCCGCGTATGAACTCTTTAGGTATCGAGGAAGAGTAAAGGCAATCAGGAACGCTGAACCTATGCTCTCCAGAGCATCAGCGTACAAATGGAAGGGGTCACAAAATCGGGACCGACAGCCGCCGATCTCGAGGAACCACCGAAGGAACGAAGGAATCCAAAGACGGTCCAAGGACGACAGACAAAGTCACTGGTACCAATCTCCAGGCAAAGGCGACCTGGAACAAAACCAAGCATGGAAATGAAGGTAGGTGCACTATTTATGCCCCATGCCCCGCCTACTTCAGACGAGGTACATGAAAAGAGAAAGAGGAGGGGACCTAGGATGGAACCCAGGGACCTAATCCCTAACACTCCAATCGTTCAACCCGCCCACATTAACTGTACAGATTCTAATGTTCTGCATTTTGATGATCTAAATCATCACCTACACCTTTCTGAAATACATGTATCCTAATCTTAACTGGGTCATTGACCAGAACAAACAAGAAACAAGTAAAATCAATAAAACACCAGATTATCTCATTTTTTAGTTTTCCCCCCTTACCTCCCCCTCCCCACACCCCTCTTTCCGCCCCTCACCACCCGACTCAAACCCCAACCACCCCCTGTACCCACCCTTGCACCCTCTCTTGTGAAGCGCTCAGACCTTGTCTGTGCACGTGATGTTTTACAGTAGAAACAGTGAGGAATATTTAAGAAAAAACTGATACTGCTCTGCTAATTGCCCTTTATAAACTTCTATCTATATCCGCAGCAATCAAATCCCCCCACCTTTCTGTTGAATGTTTGAATATACTAACTGGAAACAAATAGATAATAAATGGCTAATTGCCCAGAGAGTCAAGATACTCCTTTGCTTTGATCTCAGATGCGAAGTATTGAGTCCTCCCTTCATTTATTATCTTTAGTTCAGCTGGATTTATCAGGTAGGCCTGCATCTTCTCCTCCTGAAAGGGCTTGATCATTTGCCTCAGTCTCCAACGTCTTTCAACAGTTGCATGGCAAAAGTCTGGGCGGACAATGAATGACACCTCTTCGCTGGTCCTCTTCGCATCTGGTCTTGCCTTCTCTGCAATGGTCTGCCTTAAAACAAAATTACCCAGGAAAATTAGTATCGCCCTGGGTTTGTCTCCTTCCCTTGCATTTCTGCGCATTTTGAACGGGGTAAGGTGTGCCCTCTGGATTTCTCCAGACCAGTTCCAGCTTGAAAGCTCAGGAAATGCCTGCTCGAAGAGCTTGATAATGAACGCTCTGACATCTGATCCTTCATCCCCCTCCGATATTCCAAGGATCCTGAGTTTGTTCCGCCTGAGCCTGTTCTCCATATCTTCAAGCTTCCACTGGATATCTACTACTTGAGAGCAGTGAGCATCGACCTTACTTGTGGCTGCTGCGACCTCGGCTTCCGTTGACACAACTCTCTCCTCGAGGTTTGATACTCTGTCCCCCATATTGGTGCAGGCTTTGGACAGCTTTCTCACCACGCCCGGCATTTTTCTCATTGCGGCTTGAGATTTACGACTGTCCTGCCGTGTTTCCTCCCTGTGTGCGATAATTTCTTGATGGATTACCTCCAAGAGTGACATTTGGGTTGACTCAACACAGGGGCTTCCCTGCAATGGCATTGCAGATGAGAGATCCCAGCTTAGCTTACATTGCGGATGCTCTTGCCCCTTTGATACAGCTAAAGGTCTAACTGCCGTTGCTGGTAGTTCATACTCGGCGTCGCTCTCAGAATCTGGGTTACTATCCTGCAAGAAGGAGCTGCGATCGCCATCCTCTTCGGACCACTCGGCCCCCTCGGATACTGAAAAGAAACATTCGCTTGGGACTTTCTCCTTATCTTTACCATCCCCAATGTAGCATTGTTGTTTCCTAAATCCAGACCGCCTACATCCTCCTGAGCCGAGGCGGCTGACGGAGCCAGCTCCTGCTGCTCTTGTGTGCTGTTTATTACATCTACAGATCCCGTGTCCGGCTGAGGGATCTCTTCGAGGACTTTCTGATTAGTAGTTTCTGCAGGGGGGGTGGTTGAGATGTGCACTACTTCTTCGAGCAATGGGGGGGTAGCCTTCCAGTAACAGTGTCTGTTGACCCCTTATCCTGATCCTCCACCTCCTGAATTGGCACATCCTCCCCCAGCCGTGCAGCATCCTTAGTCCCCTTCTCCTTACCTCCTTTGGAGAACATGTCAGCAATTGAAGCAGTAGCCTGTCGAGTTCTAGCTGCTACCTGTTGTTTCTTCGAGGGCGTTTGATTTTTCAGCCGGGTTTCACCTTCGTCAGCTATCACCCCTTCCATCCCTGCTTTCTTCTTGGAAATTGCCGCTTTTTCCCCCGTGTTTAATTTTGGGGCCATGGCTCCCCTTTGCCTTCGCCTGCCTTTTCTACGGCGCCACAGGCTTTCCGACCCCCGATCCTCGCTGCCTCCTCTGGGCTCCGCACAGAACTCCGCACTGCTCCGCTGCCTCATGCATAGGCCCGCCTTCCTGTGCTCCCAAGAAGCCGGCGGCAGGGAGAGAGGACAGCTACAACCAGCGCCAGAGCCCGCATTAGCTGTCTTGCCGATCCGCAGCAGGTAAGGGCAGAGATCAACGTCATATGCGTCTCGATTAAACCTTGTTTATTTTACATGTGAGGTTTTCCTTGGCTGCTTTAATCCAGGTTCTTTAGGGCTCCGTCATCATCCTCACTGCTCCACTGTAAAACGGCCACAGCTACGCGGCTGACATCTTGCTTCTCGTCCGAGGGTTCAGTCATCTCTATTTGTACAAGTTCTGTATGAATATTTCCAGAATATTCCAGTTGTATTCCCTTTTAGATTATTTGGGACCAATTCACAGAGGCATATAAGAGTACTTCTTTACTGAGGGGAAAAGCTTCCATTGGTGCAGCAGGTGCAGTGTTACCAGGGCCGAAGGGATCCACTGAATGTTGCTTATTTCTGTATTTTACATTCCAAACATTAATCAAGGGGCCCATTTCCTTCCTGGGACCAGGAGCCATGACACGCTGGCTAAGCAACTGACTTTGAGCACTCCAAAATCTTTTTTTGAGTAAACCCCCTCCCCTTCAGGCCCAAGACAACATCTGGAAAACAACCGGGGGCACAATTCATTGGTTGTCAAACGATGCCATCACACATCAAGGGCTAGACATACCTATGGGTCTCCTTTAATTTCCCTTCCAGCAGTTTACCTGATTTCTAATTAAGAAGCGAGTAGTCTCAAAGGTTTGCATTTTATGGTCCAGAAGCATCTGTTTTGACACACGCAACAACACAACTACAACAGTGCTTCCGTCTGGTAATCACAGAGCTTGTGACTCAGTCATCGGGCTATTACTTTGTAGCACTGTTAGAGAAAGGTTGCGTAATGCTGGCTTCCATTTGCAACTAAACCCCCTCATATCAGTTTCAGGCGTGTGCAATGTCTGGAACGGCTGCCCATCTTGATACAGCAGACTTGCAAGTGGATATCTCAATTGAGGGCTTTATTATTAGTTGACCAGCAAAATACAGCAATAGTACCACACCCAAAGTTATTTAAACAACTAAGATAAGGTGTGATGCCCTTCTCTAGTTCCTTCCTGCCTGCCATTGGGCCCACCATCTTTTTTCACTTGTCCTTTGGCCACTTCCTGTCACAGGTGCTGCATCTGGTGGCCAACTGGACCACTGAATTCCCTGCTTCGAGGGTCATCGTCTCTCTCTTGGCTCCATTACACAGGAAGCAGTGTTAATATACTGTTATGTTATGTTATGTTATGCAGATATGTAGAGCTCACTATCACCCGGGAGAGTATCCTGGTGCTGAGCAGGTGTGAGTCTAGGCACACCTAGGGCCTAGTGAGACTACTCGAAAGCCTGGTTTTCAGCTTCTTGCAGAATTCAAGAAGTGAGGAGGAGGCTCTCATGTTCAGAGGCAGTTGTTCCATGCTTTAGAAGTGATGTAGTAGAAGGCTCAGCAGCTAGATCTGATTTTCCGTATGCATGGGAGTTATGCAAGTAGGAGGCCGGGCAAGCAAAGGTGTCTGGAAGGTTTGTAAAAGCAGATGCAATTGTTGAGGTATGCTGAGCCAGTGTTATGTAGTGTCTTGAAAGTGTGGGTGAGGAGTTTTAATTGTGCTAATTTGTGAATGACAGCCAGTGAAGCTCCTTCAGGTGTGGTGTGATGTGAATGCGGCATGGAAGGATGAGTGGTTCTGGCCACCAAGTTCTGAATGGTCAGCAGACTTCTGGTAAGCTTTTTTCTTGACATTCTTGGAATGAAGAATGTATGCACTGGTATCCATATTTCTCCTCGTTGTGTCATCTTCACTAGGTAAAATGTAAAGATCTACACACTACTTGGGTGGTTTTTCCCACTGATTTCGAAACAACGAAAACTCTATTTTAGGCCTAAATCGGAAATTACAAAAAACTTGTAACAAAATATCATCAGTGTCACTTCGAGCAGGTGTTTGCTGATGGTGGACACTGAAACTTATATTTGGGGACTGGCACTTAATTTTCTGCATCAGACGTTTGCTGAGCACAAGAGAGAGAAAAACACACACATGGGAAAGACCGGAGAAGAGAAACAGGGAATAAGCTGTCACAAAGAGAGAAAGCAGTAACCTGCAAGAGTGAGATAAAGGGGCAGGGAGTGTATGGTTGTGGATCAAAGAGGTTTGAGGTGGAATACAGGCTACAAGCTTTGGTATTCGGTGCGCTGATATTTAATAGGGCCAGCTTCTGAGTAGAGTTTCGGTCACTGGCAATTTTCTCTTGCATATAGATAACTAAATATCGTTTTATGCATCATATGAGTAGACTATAAAAATTGTGGTATCCATCTGACAGGCGACTTATTTACCATATATTTTGTGGAGATTCTTTAGCGTTTTCAGTGCTAAATATTTGAAATGGTGAAAAAGAGCACCAAAGACAAGAAAGTAAGAAATTAAAAATCTGGGAAGAGATAACCAGGGTAAAAGAATGAAAGGTAAAATGGCGAGCCTACTTCAAAACAACATTTATAAATTTACTCTTGTATGCTTCCTCCTCAGTTCAGTGAAGATTTGCAATTTTTTTAGATTGTGGTTTTCAAACTTTTTCCAAGAGTACTCCCAAAATCGTTTTGAGAATGTCATTTTCCCATGACCAAAAAAGCAAATGTGAATGTGTTCAAGACCCAATGAAACCGCTAACATACATGGTATGTCTTGTTGCTCCACTGGGAAAACGAAAAGAATAATGGCGGAGTAATGCGAAGAAGCACCAGATGTTTGGGGGGGGATTTACTAAGATTTTACGCCGTTTTTGTGTCACAAAAGTGACGCAAATCAGCACAAAATCTTTGAAATAACGTGAAAGTAGCTCAAAACTGTGCATAGTGCTGCCTTGCATTACTTAGCGCCAAGGACGCGTACAATGGTGGAGCAGGGGCGTTCCCATACAACCACCCATGGTTTCTGATGCTAAACACACTTAACAAAAAAAAAGTAGACAGGATTTAGCATCAGAAAACTGTGCCCTTTTGAAGTAGGTGCAATGAAGGAGAGATGTTTTCATTTCTACTTCCTTTTCCGACTTAGTACGTGCGCTGCACTTTACAGCACATACAAAGAGGAAAAATGGTTAGAGTAAATCTATGCATAGTATTTTTTTCAAGCCCATGCTAGACTCACGAAGACACCCTTGCACCATGGCACAAAGGTGTCTCTGTGGCGCATGGCATCTGATTTCAGCGCCGGCACTAGATAAAAGGCAGGAGAGTGCCATATTTACAGAAATATGGCACTTTCCTCCTCTCCTTTTCAAGCATTTGCGGGTACTGCACTGCATGATTAAATGGGAAATCTATCCCGTAGAATCAGGTGAGAAGTCCCTGTATAAAGCCATTAAAAGGGGGGTCCAAGGGTGGCTTATTCCACAGGCCACACTCTATTCAGGGTGCGTGGTGGTGCTGAAAATATATTTATAGATTTTGAAGCAAGCCTGCTAACATGAGACATCTTTTCTCTTTCCCTAAGAATTTGTTTTATAATTTAGAAGCAGGCCCTTGTGCCATGTGGGCCCAGCATGACTTTTTTTTACGTCAGCCCTGAAAAATATTCTTATGCTTATAGCTGTGCAGGCTCTTATTGCCACAGTGCATTGTGAGCTGGAAGAGTTGGGGCAGTATGCGTAGCTAGTTTGTTGGTTCATAGGGCGTGCAGGGGGATAAGAACCCCAAGATCTATTCAGCCTGTATTATTCTTCACAAATCCCCATGTTTCCATTTTCATAAATAAAAAGTGCATGCTTTTATTCAGGGCATACTACATAACGTTATCTATGAATGAATAACATGTGTATGGACATGAAATATAATCAGTTTGTAGAGCGCCTAAGGCCACTTCTCAGCGCCTGAACTACATTAGTTATGTAACTACTCTCAAAGTTTTCAGGCACCGGGGTGGAAGATGGACCAAGTTGACACAACAAATTCTCGAGTAGGTCTAATAAATTATGAGGGGTTGGTCCTGGCGGTTGTAAATTTGGACTTTTCCCCCTCCCAGTGGGAAGACTGGGTTCGCGAATCCGGACCAAAAAAACAAAAGAAATGTGCTTCATTTTGTATAAGCCCCTGGGTGGGCCAGGTCCCGGGGGCAATGTGCAGTTCATAAGAGGGGGCCCTCGGTGACCCCTGCAGCCCCAGGGACCACCACCTCTTGGTGGTCCCCGGGGCTTTATTCATTATGTGCGGGGAGCACGCAGCCCCCCGCAGCCCCAGGGACTGCCACCTCCCAGGGGTATCTAAGAAATGTGTAGGGGGCCACCTGCCCCCCAACACTGCCTGGGGACCGCCACCACCCCGGGGCTTAAATTGACTTTTAAAAGTGTGCGTGGGGATCCTGCCCCCCACACTGCCCCAGGGAGCACCACCTCCCCGGGGCACTAAATATTCAAATACGGGGTCCATGTGGCCCCCCGGCCCCGGGGACTTGGGAGGGGGGGCGTGCAGCCCCCTCCTGGAGCTCTTGATGCCCTGGGAACCACCACCCCTTACCAGACGCGGCTGGTCCATTTGTGCGGAAGGGCCCCAACCCCTTTTCCCCCCCGTAGGAACAGTGTCTGTCAGGCTGAACGAAAGTCAGCCTGACAGACACTATCCACTTTTAGTTTAAGCAGCCAGGAGACACACATGCACATTTAGCGCTGGCTCCTGACTGCCTGAACTGAACTTTGCTGGGCTGAGAAAGTCACTGCTCCGTTGGGCGTGACTTTCTCAGCTCAGCAAAGGTTAGTGAGGCCCTCCCCTCAGTGACGATGGATAGCGTCACTGATTGCCTCACACCTGGACGCTTCAGTTTTATGCCCTGAAGCGCCCAGGGTTGAGTGTCAATCAGTGACACTTCATCACAGAGTGGGGTGGGGTCAGAAGTGACCCTATCCCACTCTTTTTACATTGTTTGGTGCGGGCATGTGTGCATGTATGAATGTTTGGGAAAGAGTGTTGTGAATCAATGTGTTTGTGTGTGTGTGCGCCTGGTTGTGAGTGTTAAGTGTATGTGAGCATGTGTGTGTTTCCCGTCCGCCTCCCTCCCCCAAAACGTATCCGCCGCCACTGCCCCCCAGGGCCGGCTCCTGCAATGTCTCGGGGTGCGCACCCCCAGGACATTGCTGTTTGCTATGACAGGGCTAGAGCATGCAAACTCTGCTTTGGTTTTTGGAAGCGAGAGCAGGAAACCTGCTCTCACTTCCAAAAACCAAAGCAAGATTGCTTTGCACAAGGGGAGCTGCATGTCAGCAGCTCCCCTT
Organism: Lissotriton helveticus; assembly: GCF_964261635.1. Classification (NCBI taxonomy): domain Eukaryota; kingdom Metazoa; phylum Chordata; class Amphibia; order Caudata; family Salamandridae; genus Lissotriton; species Lissotriton helveticus. Next base: position 185,075,704 of record NC_136071.1, read on the forward strand.
GTGCAAAAGCAATGCCGGCTCCCGCAGGAGGCGGGGAGCCGGTGGGACTGTGGGAGCATTGGGCCCCCCCCACGATACCCAACGGTGAGGCCAGGTCCCAGCCGATGGGGTCCCCGGGGCTAGAAGTGGCCTGGGAGGTACCTGGTGGGCTAGTTGGCCCACAGGGACCCTCAGGATGGAAGGGGACTTAATACTCCAACTTAGAACACGCCAGGAGGCACGTTTGCAGAGTTGTGGAGAAGGGGGCCATAGCCTTTGTCCACCTATTAGCAATCCCACTGTGTGGGGATTACTGGAGGTAAGAGGTAGGCTAGTTGGCCCCTAAAGGACCCCCAATATAAAACAATGGGGTAGCCCAGTTTAGTGCAGAACCTGGGGATTAATACTGTAAGCGAAAAAGTGGCTCTGCCACTCTAAGAAATCAAAAATTATCTTTATCATGCATGGAGGGGAGGGAGGGGTGTTTTATGGGAATGTTGTCTATGAGGCGTGCCTAGAACGTACTGATAACTTTTGATCTATATACGCCGAAGTGTGTACAACATCGACTCGTTACTAGTGGAGATGATTGTTGTTTTGATAATGTATGTAAACTCCTGACACTGAAATGAAAAATAAAAAAAGTTTTTCCAAAAATTATCTTTATACAATTATGTCTCTCCAAAAAAATTATCTTTATACAATTATGTCTCTCCAACCGGATGAGACCAGTCACCAAATGCAAAAGCGAATTACAACTTTTGTCCAAACCAAACCACAAAACTCTTATTTCACACAATATATTTATATATCAGTATTTTGAAAGGTGAGTGTAAATTTGTTTAAGTACATATATTTCAATACACACAAAACAGTTCTTCTGCAATAACATTTAAGACTTGAGCACAAACATTTAAATATTTACATGTCACGACACATTGCACAAAATACATGGACACATACTACAAATAAAAATTATATCTGAAATAGTGTGAAGTTTAGAAAAAAGAAGAGATATCAGCTCAGTGAGCGAATGGTAAAATTATTTCTTTGTTATCCTGGGCCAATATCAACACTTGGCAATAAAGCGTCGATGTTTCGACCCCTGTAAAATGTGCGATGTTTGAACCGTCTTGGTGAGGTCTTCCTCGGGACTGACTAGAAGATCAGTGTGTAGCCTATATGGGGATACAAATTAAGGTTGGGTATTTTAAAATCTGCGTGGTTTGGACAAGTATCAAAAAGTGGAGAGACCGGATGTCCCTGCTCACCTTAGTAGGGCTTCCACCCTATCTATTGGTCGTAGCACTGTAGTCCTAGTCGCGTGCTACTAGTGATCAGGTCACTATATTCCTGTATAATAACAAAAAGGATGGCTACAATTAGGGCCTATCTCAGTCAAGATTTAAATCTTATGCACTGGGGCACATTAGTTGGATTTGAACAAAATCACTAACCTCCGGCATCTGGCGCATGGGGCTCCATGGGGACTCTCAATCAAAGATCCTAAAGAACCCCCAGCAGCGAAGGGGACTTTAATCTCCATCCAAGAGCGCGCCAGGGAGCTCATTTGCAGAGTGATGGGCAAAGGGGGCGTGACCTGCTATGAGAATTGAGCAATCCCGCTGTGTGGGACTTACTGGAGGTAATAGGAGGGGTAGTTGGCCCTCAAGGATGTCCTCTCTTGTTACCTCCAGTAAGTCCCACACAGTGGGATTGCTAAGATGTCTTCGGAGGCCATAACCCCCTTTCTCCACCACTCTGCAAACGCGCCTCCTGGCAGACTATTGGATGGGGGATGAAGTCCAATTTACTCCTGAGGGACTTTGAGGGCCAAGAAGCCCTCCTGGTACCTCCCGTAAGTCCTACGCAGTGGAATTCCTGAGTGCCGGTCGGAGGCCCAGCACCTTTTCTCCACCATTCTGCAAACGCGACTACTAGCTAAAGAAGTGTTTGCAATGTAATAGGTTTCGTATTTGCGAGAATTAGAGCTATTGGCGTGTAAATGCAAACGTTTTTTTACTAATGTTTTTGGGAGTGGAGTAGTTGTACGTTGTGTGTAGTGGAATTATGTGGTATGTTGTGCAGTGAAATTATGTGGATAGAAAGTATGTGGTATTTAGTGTATAGGAATTATGTGGAGTGGGATTTTGTGTTATGGAGAGTAATTATGTGGTATGATAGTCTGTGTTGTAGAGTGGTAACCTCAGGTTTAGTCTACCTCGTTCCCATAGAAGCTCACCTATGAACTCAGTGAGACAAAAAAATGATGGGATCACTGAGGAGCACTTGTGGACCTAGTCAGAGGTATGAGCAGGTCCACTGGAATTATGTGACTATTTGGCTGCACTGACTTTCGCACAATTATATATTTTCTGCATTAGCCTCATAATTCATCATCTGCAACCTAATCTGCAGATTTGAACGAAAAATGCCTTATTTCTAGCTCAAACGGCTCAAACGTTACCAAAAATGCAGCAACAAGTGTTACAGCGTGGTGGAAGGCCCTTGCAGACCTAGAATGGTCACCTGTTACTTATTGCTAGATGTGGGTGGTAAATTGGTACTAATGGTGTGCAAGCCACTCTTGCTTCCCTCTGCACCTCTCTTGCCTCTTTCTGCATTTCTGTTGCTTCTTTCTGCAATTTTCTTTCTTTTTTTCCACTTCTGTTGACCTCATTCTGCAAATCTCTTGTACTTGAATGAATGAATGAATGAATGATTACGCATTTGTATCACGCATGGCTACCCTTAGGAATCCCAGCGCATTAAGTACCTAGTCATTCCTCCAGCTCAAGGAAACAAAAAGGTTTTTAACTGTTTCCTGAAAGTGAGATAATTAGGTTCCCCTCGGATGACATCTGGGAGCTGGTTCCAGAGCTTTGCGGCATGAAGAGAGAAACAACGGCCACTTTCTGCACCTCTCTTCCCTCATTCTGCACCTCTGTTGCCTCTTTCTGCACCTCATTTGCTTCTTTCTGTTCCCTCTTACAGCTTTCTGCACCCCTTTTGCTTCTTTCTGCACCTCTATTCCTTCTTTCTGCACTTCTCTTGTTTCTTTCTGCACCTGTATTGCTTCTTTCTGCACCCCTCTTGCCTCTCTCTTCACCCCTCTTCCCTCTTTCTGCAGTTCTGTTGCTTCTTTCTGCACGTATCTTGCTTCTTTTTGTACCTCACTTGCCTCTTTCTGTACCTCTATTCCCTCTTTCTGCAGTTCCCTTGCCTCCCTCTGCACTTCACTTGCCTCTTTCTGTAACCCCCTTGCCTCTTTGTGCACCTCTAAGGCCTCTTTCTGCACCTCACTTCTTTCTGCACCCCTTTTGCCTGTTTCTGCACCCCTCTTCCCTCTTCCCGCAACTTTCTTGCCTCTTTCTACACCTCTCTTCCCTCTTTCTGCACCACTCTTGCCTCTTTCTGTACCTCTGTTTCTTCTTTTCTTCACCTGTCTTGTCTCTTTCTGCACCTTTCAGCCACTCTGTTACTATTTTCTGCAGTTCTTTTTGTCTTTCTGCACCCCTCCTGCCACTTTCTGTACCCCTCCTGCCTCTTAGTACTCCTCTCCTACCCCTTTCTGCACCCTCTTGCCTCTTTTTTACCTCTGTTGTTTCTTTCTGCACCTCTTTTGCTTTGTTCTGCACTTCACGTGCCTCTTTCTGTACCATTCTTGCCTCTTTCTGCACCTCTGTTGGTTGTTTCTGTACTGCTCTGGCTACTTCCTGTACCTCTGTTACAAATTTCTGCATCCCTCTTGCCTTTTTTTGCACCCCTCCTTCCACTTTCTGCCCCTCTCTTACCTCAGTCCGCCCACCTGTTACCTCTTTCTGTACCTATTTTGCATGTTTCTGCAACTCTCTTGCCTCTTTCTGTAGTTCTCTTGCCTCCTTCTGTACCTCACATGCCTCGTTTTTACACCTCTTCTTGGTCCTTTGCATTGCTCTTGTTCTTTCTGCACCTCTCTTGCACATTTCTGCACCCCTTTTGCCTCTTTCTGTACCCCTTTTACCTGTTTCTGCACCTCTCTTGCCTCTGTCTGCACCTCTGTTCCCTCTTTCTGTACCTGTTTTGCCTGTTTCTGCAACTCTCTTGCCTCTTTCTGCACCCCTCTTTCCACTTTGTACAACTCTTTAGCCTCTTTCTACACCTCTCTTCCCTCTTTCTGCACCATTCTTGCTATTTTTTGTACCTCTGTTGTTTCTTTCTGCACTTTTCTTGCATATTTCTGCACCCTTCGTGCCTCTTTCAGCACCTCTGTTGCTTCTTTCAGCAATTCTCTTGCTTCTTTCTGAAGTTTTCTTACCTGTTTCTGCACCCCTCTTTCCTCTTTGTACAACTCTCTATCCTCTTTCTATACCTCTCTTCCCTCTTTCTGCACCTCTCTTGCCTCTGTCTGCACCTCTGTTCCCTCTTTCTGTACCTGTTTTGCCTGTTTCTGCAACTCTCTTGCCTCTTTCTGCACCCATCTTTCCACTTTGTACAACTCTTTAACCTCTTTCTACACCTCTCTTCCCTCTTTCTGCACCACTCTTGCCATTTTTTGTACCTCTGTTGTTTCTTTCTGCACTTTTCTTGCCTCTTTCTGCACACTTCGTGCCTCTTTCAGCACCTCTGTTGCTTCTTTCAGCAATTCTCTTTCTTCTTTCTGAAGTTTTCTTACCTGTTTCTGCACCCCTCTTTCCTCTTTGTACAACTCTCTATCCTATTTCTATACCCCTCTTCCCTCTTTCTGCACCACTCTTGATTAGTTTGGTACCTCTTTTGCTTCTTTCTGCACTTCTCTGCCTTCTTTCTACACTCTTCATGCCTCCTTCTGCACCTCTGTTGCCTCTTTCTCTATTTCTCTTTGTTCTTTCTGCACTGTAGGTGCCACTTTTTGTATTCCTCTAGCCTCTTTGAGCACCTCGTTTGCTTCTTTCTGCACCTTTCTCTCCTTTTTCTGCTCTTCTGGTGCTTCTTTCTGCCCCTCTGATGCTTCTTTCTGCACTTGTATTGCCTTTTTTTCTACACCTGCCTTGCTTCTTTCTGCAGCTGACTTGCCTGTTTCAGCATCTCTGTGCTTTTTTCTGCAGATCTCTTGCCTCTTTCTGTATCCCTCTTTTCTTTTTCTGCCCCTCCCCTGCCTCTTTCTGCACCCAGGTGCCCTCTTTCTGCACCTCTCTTGACTCTTTCTGTTACTCTCTTGTTCTTTCTGCACCCTTTGCGCCTCTATCAGCACCTCTGTTACTTCTTTCTGCACTTCACTTCCTTCTTTCTGCACCCCTTGTGCCTCTCTCAGCACCTATTTTGCTTCTTTCTGCACTCCTCTTCTTGCTGCACCCCTCATGACTCCTTCTGCACCTCTGTTGCCTCTTTCAGCACCTCTGCTGGTTCTTTCCGCACTGCTCTTGCTTCTTTCAGCAATTCTCTTACTTCTTTCTGCACTTCTCTTGCTTGTTTCAGCACCTTTATTGCGTCTTTCTGCACCTCTGTTGCCTCTTTCTGTACTTTATCTGCTTCTTTCTGCACCTCTCTTGCCTCTTTTGGCACCTCTGTTGCTTCTTTCTGTACCCCTCCTGCCTCTTTCTGCACCCCTCTTCCCTATTTGGCCAGCTCTCTTGCCCCTCTTTCTAGGGAGAGGTGTGGCGCCGCGGCCAGGGCGACTGACGCTGGAATCTGGGGACCACGGTTCGATCCCCGGCTCCGGCGGCAGGTTAGCCCAGCACCATGTGACTCTGGGCAATAGCTCGCTTAATCTTCCCGACGGCCCCCAGCGCCTAGAGACCCTTACGGGTGATTGTGCGCTTTACAAATGTGGACTTTACTTTACTTTTTACACCTCTTGTCCCTCTTTCTTTACCACTCTTGACTCTTTCTGTACATCTGTTGCTTCTTTCTGCACTTCTCTTGCCTCTCTATGCACCCTTCGTGCCTCTTTCAGCACCTCTGTTGCTTCTTTATGCACTTCTCTTCCTTCTTTCTACACCCCTTGTGACTCCTTCTCTACCTCTGTTACCTCCTTCAGCATCTCTGTTGGTTCTTTCTGCACTGCTCTTGCTTCTTTCTGCACCTGACTTGCCTCTTTCTGCACTTCTCTTGCTTCTTTCTACACATCTGCTGCTTCTTGCAGCAATTCTCTTGCCTCTTTCTGCACTTCTCTTCCTTCTTTTTGCACCCCTCCTGCCTCTTTCTGTACCTCTCTTGCCTCTTTGTACACCCCGCCTACATTTTTCTGCACCTCTCTTGCCTCTTTTTGCACCTCTGTTGGTTCTTTCTGTACTGCTCTTACTTCTTTTTGCACCTCACTTGCCTCTTTCTGTACCCCTGTTCCCTGTTTCTGCACCTTTCCTGCCTGTTTGTGCACCTCTCTTGCCTCTTTCTGTACTTCTGAGTTAGAGGTAGTTTTAATCCCCCTGTCCTATTATGTACTAGGGCCTTACAGGGGAGGTCATGCCAATCACAGGGGTATCACAGCCCATAGTGTACCCTAGTGTATGTAGGTGTTTTCACTGTATTCTAAGTGTCTTTCAGCACAGCACTGGCTCCGGGTCTGGTTACTCAGATTCAGTTACCACATCTACCCGTCTGAAAAAGTTGTGGGCACAGAAGGACTTTCTGCTCCTCTGTTGGTTCTTTCTACACATCTCGTCTTCTTCCTGCACTTTTCATAGTCTTTGTGGACTTCTGTTGCTGCTTTCTGTATTTCTTTTTTTTCTTTCTGTGTGTTGTTTCTTCTTTCATCACATGTCTTACATCTGTAGTCATAGTTAGAAACTAGCATTTAAAAAACCTTTGAAATTCACTGAAAAAAACATAGGTTTCAGGCACGTTATAGTTAGAAATTATCATTTAAAAAACCTTTGAAATTCACTGAAAAAAACATAGGGTTCAGGGACATTATAGTTAGAAATTAGCATTTGAAAAAACCATAGAAATTCACTAAAAAATCATAGGTTTCAGGGGCGTTATAGTTAGTTGGACATTTCACTCGAACAAAACCATAGAAATTCCCCCGTAATAGTTAGTTCAGCTAACTATAACTCGCGCGCGCGCAATGCACTGCTGATGACGTCACATATTACATCCCTCATGACATGGTCAGTGACATCACTCGTGACATCACTGATGATATCTCAAATGACATCACTGATGACATCGTCCTTGTGATAGAGTAGCAGACCTCCTGTCACCCTAATATAACCTTTGATACACGCACTCAAAAATATAAACTAACATTTTCAAAACAATGGACATGCCAATACCAGTTACAACACATTTATTCAGTAATTCCAAGATCTACACACACATCCACTCATTCACCAACAGTCCTATACAGTCACTCATACATGTACTCACTCATCATATGTACTCATACACCTATACATCCTGTTACACACCAACACTCATCCATAGAGTTACTCACACAATCCATTTACTTGCATATACAGTTATACACACACCACCACACTTACTTCTACAGAACCTTACACATACTTACTCTCTTAAACCATCACTTTCAAGACACATACTTGTTTATTCAGGAACTCTTCCAATCTCTCACATATACTCACTTATATACACAAATACTGACATATACTAGTTTAAAACATATGTAGTTACTCATAAAGACACTATTGAAACAGTTATTCACTCACAAACACACCCATACACACACTCATCCACCCATACAGTCCTGTACACATACTATCTTCAACACAAACAGTGACTCACTCATTCATGCATCGATGCCCTAAGTAATACCCCCAGCAAACCACACAGACACTCACACACTCATACTGATACTCTAAAAAACAACTAATAACCCATATAGACACCTATGTAGCTGCTCGCCAACCCATGCAGTCATTTATACACAAAGTGAGAGACTGATACAGATGTTTACATATTTAAACATCACTCGCTATCCCATGTATTCACTAATATACACTTAATCAGTCAGTTATACAATCAATTTTACAAAAAATATTTATCCTTTTATACACTTATATACCCATTGATTCTTCAAATGAACTTAAGATATAGATATATAAAACATATTTAATTTTCAGAAAAACACACATCCACTGGATGATGTCATCAGTGATGTCATCTGTGATGTCATCCGTGATGCCATGAGTAATGTCACTGGCCATGTCATGAGTGATGCAATATGTGACGTCATCAGCAGTGCATTGCGGGCGCACAAGTTATACTTAGCTGAACTAACTATAACGGGGAATTTCTATGGTTTTGTTAGAGTGAAATGTCCAACTAACTATAACACCCAAGAAACCTATGGTTTTTTCAGTGAATATATATATATATATGTATATATATATATATATATATATATATATATATATATATATATATATATATATATGGAAAAAGTCCTGTCCACCCCTTTCTTTTGACAGAACCCCAGACACCGTCCTCCAGACTCCAGAAGCAAATCACAGACTCCCACAATATGTAAGTGGGTGAAGCAGTGTCAGTTTATTCAGAAGATTCAACAATAAAATTCACCGGAGCAGTGCCTGCCATGATGGGTTTCGCTCCTCGCTGGGAGTTTGATCACATGATGCGTCTCCACACTGTGACGTGCTAAATAGTGAAAATGAGCACAACCAACTTTAAAAACAAACTCTCCTGGCTCAAGATACAGAAAACAGACTACGGCATTCTATTAGTCACTAGCATACATCTGAAAAATACCATCTTATAGGCATTACATGTGTAAATACGCAAAATAACCCAGAGAAGAGTACACAGGTTCATGAGAGTGGTTTACAAGAATACAGATAAACCATAATCATTACACAGTGCAATAAATATACTAAAACCACTCTTCCAGCTACCTACATAGCGGTTGGTGATGTATTCCAAGGGATTTTGGGCACGTGCCCAAATTGAATGATACACATAGTGACAATTCTCTAAAAAATAGCGTAAAGAATACAGCACGACTAGGGAATGTATAGTGCCTTAAGTAAGGAAAAGACATCCTGTAAACACATAACTATCATGCAAATAATGGTTGATGATCTAAGATACATTGAGATATACGTAATATAACATATCAGTCAGTTTAGCAGCAAATTGTTCAGCAATAATGTGCAAGTGCAATATTGTCAAAAACGGTTAAATACATAAAACCGGAAGCTAAAAAGGACCAGAATCAATAAAATCTAATAGTATCAAAATTGCATGATAAAAAATGTGTATGTACAGTCAAAAAATGCCATGCAATAATAAATAGTCTGTATAAATATAAAGTGCATAGTGAAAAAAAGTGCAATATAGTGCTGTGCAAAAATAGTGAATCACTAGCAGCAAGGGAAAGACCCTGAATCATTTAAGCCTAAACGATCCTAAAGTGCAAGTGCAATATTTGATTTAAAACATCACAGAACAAGCCACATCTATAAAGAGCATAAATACATAATACTGATACAATGCGAAGAATGACCATCATATAAAATTGTGCTAATCTTCATTCATGTTAAGGCCATGAGGGACTCTTGTGTGGAGAGCTAAAATGAAATGAGATTCACGTTGTCTAAGTAGCTTATCTCGATCTCCTCCCCGTCCGGGGTTGGGAACTGACCCTATGACTGTGTACTCCAGATCCTTCAGTTTGTTGTCATGAACAGATCTGAAGTGTCTGGCGACCTGATAATTATGGTCAGAATTCACGATGGCCCTGACATGTTGGAGGATGTGTTCATGCACTGGGAGTTTGGTACTGCCAATGTATTCCAGGTTGCAGGTGCACTTCAGTTTGTAAATGGCACATTCAGAACGACAAGTAAGATGTTCTTGGATTGCTATCTCCTCATTAAATGCTGTTTTGTAGTGAGTACTGTTCTTAGCAAGCGCGCAGGCATGGCAAGAACTGCATTTGAAGAAACCAGTCTTAGTGAGCCAGGTGCTTTTGGCTCTCACCTCTGGCATTGGTTTCACAAGGGCATCCCTCAAGGAGGGAGCTCTTCTGAAGGTAATGTCTGGTAAGCTGGGTAGAATGGGACCAAGAATATTATCAGTCAAAACAATGGGCCATTCTGAATAAATAATCTTAAAATTAACATTCTCTTGTGCACTAAATGTAGTTATCAACTGAATAGAATGTACATCTTTCTCCAAATTTTCCTTCTCAGAGTTGATACTAGATTGGGGCTGAAGCAGGGTAATAATAATAATAATAATCTTTATTCGTTTTTTTAGCAGCGCAAAACCATAAAAGTTATCGCAACATACAAAATACGCAAGTATTTATAAAAACAGATACTATACACAAATTTTTAAAACATACGACCAGATTCTGTGCAAATTGGGTTAGTAGTAAGACAATAGTAACCTTCTAAGTTTTTTTTTTTTTTTTTTTTTTTTTCTTCTATTTCAAAGGTTGCTCCTGTGCCTCATAATACACTTTAGGAAATTAAGTACGTGGTAACAGGTACAGTCAGAATCCAACATCTGTAGTGCTAACATGGCTGGGCGACATTGTCTATGACCCCATCTTTTTAATAGAGGGATTATCCAGATTTTTCGATGGGTGTGAAAAAATTTACAAAACAAAATTGTGTGAATGGTAGACTGTTGGGACAAATCGTCACATGGACAAGGGGCCAAGTTAGAGTTCCAATTGTTTTTATCAGGAAAAGTCACTAGTCTGTAAAAGAGATTCAGTCTGAACCTTGTTAGGAGCATCTTATCGTATGCTGTAAATTCCAGGGTCAAATAGAGCTGGATTTTCGGGGAATGCTGTATCATATTCGCATGGATCACAAATTATTTGGTCATCAGCAAAGTCAGTCTCAAGGACTCTAGGTGGCTCAGTGCGATTTGTTTCAGATCTTTCTTGGATATTTCATTTAATTTTTCTGGAGTGAAATAATACTTTTGTAATCCTAGATCGGAAAAGAAATTTCTGATATAGGAGAGCCATACTATTTTATGTACATGATCCAGTTCCATAGAGTCCTGCAAGATGTTTTTGGTCAGCCGGTTATCATCCGACAGCCAGACGCGCCTCCAGAGTAAAAGTGGCTGGATCTTTATTAAGTCTTCGATATATGGGATTCCCAATTCCATATGTGAGGCATAGATGGAAGAGCCTTTTGGCGTGGACAAAAGGAATCTCATGAAGATGTTTTCTTCTTTTTGCAGTGAACCAGTAGCTGTGTGTCCCCAAATCCCTGCCCCGTATAGGGCGATGGCTTGGCATTTTGCAGCATAAATCTGTAACAATTCTACTGATGGTCTTTTTCCAAGTTTATTTGAGAAATTCATCAGTGCTAGAATTGCTCGTTTAAAAAGATGTCTCCTGGCCTCAACAGCTGCTTTCCAGTTTAAGCTGTCATCAATCATGATGCCTAAGTATGGATATTGTGAGGTCTTTTCGATTTTTTGGTCTTTTAAATAGATGGTCTTAGTGGCTTTTCGTTTTCCACCCGCTACCATGACAAATGTTTTTTTTACATTAATATGTAAGTCCAGAGCACCCATGAAGTCAGCATACTTAGATAAAGATTTCTGCAGCTCGATAGGAGTGCGTGCTAAAATAACTGCGTCATCCGCATAGAGCAGAGCGGGGATCAGGCAATGTTTCAATCTGGGCAGATCCTGCCCCCCCCTCAACATAGTCTCCTCTAGGCCGTTGGTATACAGAGAGAAGAGGAAGGGGGCTAGGACGCATCCTTGCCTTACTCCGCGCTCTACCCTAAACGGTGCAGTTAACTCTCCTTTTGTCCCATATCTCACTCTTGCAGAGGCTTCACCATATAACTCCCTCAGAAAATCCAGGAGGGGAGGATCAACCCCTAATGTACTCAGCAGTGACCAGAGCTTCGCATGCGACACGCAGTCAAACGCGGAGGACAAATCCACGTAGACCATGTAAATTGTCCCTGGCTTTGCATAGATGTATTTCGAGACTAGCATGCTTAAGTTAAGGGCCTGTTCAACTGTTCCAAAGCCTTCCCTAAATCCAAACTGGAGATCCGAAAGGATATTTTTGTCTCTTGCCCATTGCTGAAGTTTTTCTAGGACAACTCTGCCGACTACTTTGCCTAGGGAGTCAAGCAGCGATATAGGTCGATAACATTTCGTATCCTGACGGTCCCCCTTTTTGAAGATAGGGACCATGATGGAACATGACCACGACTCCAGCAGTCCGAGATTCGCTGCTGCTGTGCAAACTCTTGTGAGTATTGGTGCCCAAAGGTCAGGAAGGTGTTTAAATAGATCCACTGGGACCCCATCGGGCCGGGTGCTTTGCCGCTCTTGCTCATTGATAGTGCCATTTCGACGTCTTGTAGTTCGAAGTCTATCGGTATTGGAAATGCTACGGGTGGAAGATTAAAATAATGTTCTTCTGTTAGTGATGTTAGTTCAAATATTTTTGAAAAATGGTTCACCCAGGTTTCCTCATCGATGGCAACGTCGATCTGTGGAATGTTAAAGTCCGATAGCGAAGGTGACTTAACAATTCTCCAGAATGACTGACTATCTTTCAAGAGTGCACTTTTATGCAGAGCATTCCACAAGGACAGTTTCAGCTCCTTTTTCCTTGCCTTTCTGGCGTTATTATAGTTTTGCCGGAGTTGTTGGATCTCTATTTGATCTCTGTTTGCTTTTCCAAGTGCTTTTCTAAGGTTGATCTGTGCCTTAGTACAATCATGGTTAAACCAGCCTGTGGTACTTGGTTTGTTTTGTTTGGGTACTCTGGTCAGCAGTGTTTTTACTTGTTCTAATATCATCTTAAAATTTTCCAGGATTTGCTTTGGTTCTGCTTGGGAGTCCAGGCATATCAATATATTGTTATGAGCGGTCTTTAATAAAGTGTTAGTGAGCTTGTTAGGATCCACTTTTTCCCATTTTATAGTGTATCCGTTGTTTTTGCCCAATTCAAGCCTATTTTGTGATAGGGTGCTTGCTATTGTTGCCATAAGAGATCTTGGTTGTTTCATCTGTAAGTTCAAGCTTAGAGCAGAGTGGTCGCTTAGGATATTTTCCAAAATTGTAAAGTTACTGGTTAGGTCTCTTAGACCTTCTGTAGTAATTATATAGTCGACTGTGGTCTCGTGCCCCCTTCCTCGATAGGTAGGTTCTAATTGATTATCTGGTGGTAGAGTAGGGTTTATTATTAGAAGTTCCAAGTCTGAGAGGATCTTGTTCATAGCTGACCCCGTTCGTACGTGGAGGAAGTGGACGAGTGGGTTCTCGTATTCGTCCATCATTCCACAGGTCTGATTGTTCGGGCAGGGGTGTAAGTTGAAGTCCCCTCCCCAAATTATATGAACGTTACCCTTTCTCTCATAAAGGTGCCGATGGTGAATGATTTTTTCTTGAATTAAAAGAAGGGTGTTTATGAAATTGTCATCATCTAGATTATTGTATAGGTTGATTAATATAATGATATGTTTTTTTCCTATTGTGAGAGTGAGCAACTGAAAGTTTGGAAAAGGATCTGCCTCTAATACAATCAGGTCTGTTATTGTGTTCGCTATGTAGGTTGCCAGCCCCCCCTAGGTCTACCTGAGCTGCTTGGGAGGGCAGGAGATGAATATGTCTTATATCCTACAAGATGTATGGGCATCGTGACCCATGTCTCCTGTAAGCATATAATTTTGGCATCCTCCAAAAATCGGGCGGCGGAACCATCCTCTATTTTTGATCGGAGACCTGCAATGTTCCAAAAGATCACCAGGAGCTGTAAGATTTCCTTTTCTGTGTCTGCCATTTTAGGTTCTGATAAAACAGGGGGATCATTAGATATAACCGGGGTTGCATGTAGGGGGTTCGGGGATTTGACTCGTGGTCAGTCGACCATTTCCAGGCTGTTAAACCGGTTCATAGTCGGTATGCCTGGCCAGTTTTGCCCATATGTGATGTCTCTATAATTGGGTCTGTATGATCGATAGAGCGGTCTGTCCCACTGTTCCCAGTTTCTGACTCTGTTTTGTGGTCCCACAGTCTGCCACGGGCCCTCGTGTTGTTGATAATTCTGGTTTGCTGACCACCAAGAATTGTCAGGATCACTATATCGCTGAGATGTTTTAGGCCCAGCGAAGTCTAATTCCCATGGTTGTGGGATTGCTTTTCTCCAGATGTTATCGGATTCATTCGCATAGTTATTATAAAATCTTTTTGGGTAGAAATAGGAGAGGGATCTTGTAGCGATCCCTCCAGTTGTATTATTATGTTCCCAGGAGCAGATATACTCAGCTATAGTAGAATCCTCGAAAGTGATCACTATACCATCTCCCCGGATGCTTTTTTTCCTGTGCCCCACCCAAGGGGTCCTACAAACTGATGTTATCCTGCATTTCCAGGTTGGCGGAACGGGTCGGTTTGTGTTCAGCCAATACTGTACTTTATTTTTCAACGACCAATTGGGTTCCATCCCCTCTCCCGTTAGTTCGGGAACCCCCGTCATCACTACCACATAAGGACATGCCTCAGGTGGCATGTTTAGAGGGTGCCTGTTATCAGTGGTCCCTCTCAGAGCTCCTTTGTTATTTGAGAAATTTGTCTTTTTGGTGGCAGGAGTTTTGGGAGCCGGTGTGTTTGTGGTTGGCGTATTTACTTTTGGCGTATTTAGTATGATATTGGTCTGCGGGGGAATTGTAAGGACCTTGGGCGTGGGTTTCTGTACAGGGGGAGCCTTTGGTGCTGTAGGGGCCTTTACTGTGGGTTGCTGTTTGGGCGGCGGGCAGGCTAAGGTTACAGGTTTCTTATGTGTAGGCAATGTAGCCGAGGTGTTTGTCCCTGCTTTTGGCGGTCCCTGTAAAGGTGTTGCCTTGGGGCAACTAGCGATTTTAATCAATTGAACCTCTATGTTAAGCAGTCTAGTCTCTATTGGGCGAATAAAGGAATCTAGGAGGGAAGCTATCTCCTTTATTAGCCTTGATGCTTCTCTTTCCTTGCCCGTTGTTAGTAGGGGGGGGGGGATTCTAAGATGGTGATGTCTTGGAGATTCTGTGGTGGATAATGGATCGTTATCACATTATTGATTCGGTCAGTAGTCTGATGGGATGGTACTGCCGGATTTGTGGTGTTGATCAGGTCTATGTGATCGACCGTTGTTATGTTTAAGGTGTTATCTAGATTTTCCCTATCCTTCCTTTTCTTTATGGCTCCCTCCCTCCTCCCTCTAGCTTGCCTTACTTCTTCCGGGGTGTTGTCAGGGAAAATTTCAGGAGTTTTTTCTAACTCATTTTCTGAGAATGTTACAGAAAGTTGAGAGGCAGAAAGATCTACGTTATTTGGAAGACTAAGTCTGTTTGTGGCCGCTGTTGTTTGTGTTGGAGCAGACTGTGTATCTGGGGTTCTTGCAGTTGCTAGTAGTCCCATTGAGGATCGCCTTGCGATTGCGAGTTCGGTTGATACTCTACCCTCAATCAGACTTATACTTTGGTCAATGAATGTATTTGCTTTAGAAATAAAGTCATCCATTGGTCCTAACAGTTTTTCTCCTACCCCAATTTTTTTTTTTTGAGTTTTTTTTGCTTACTTGATCTCGTGTTCATTTTCTGTAGATGGAATATACAAAGGTCTCTTGTTAGTAATAGTAAATCGTCGCTAACTTCAGGGAGATGGTAAATACCTGTGATTTGAAGTCCGCGGTTGTAAAGCTTAGAGCAGGGGCCCGGACCGGACTCTCACGTTCTCGAACGGCCTCAAACGGCCCGCTCTTTGCCCGGTCTTCGCCCCACGCGCCTCCCGCGACGCGGGAGGATTGATGTCAGTTAAATAGTTGTGGGCGATAGGCGTGTCCGTGGGCGTGGCCGCCGGGGGAAGAGGAACCAGCAGAGCAGCGTGGAGATTGCTGGTCCTCGCAGTCCCCCGGCTCGCTGTTGGTAATTGCCCAAGCCTCTACCCAGGGGACTCGAGCTGGGAGTGCTATGCTCGCCCTGCCGATTGCAGGGCTCGCTCACACCAGCGAGTCCTCGTTGAGGGGAGGCGGCACGCAGAAGGTCAGGTTATGTGATTGCACGGAGTTCTAATCCTTCCTGGATACGACAAGCAGCACACTTCAGCACAGCAGAGTGAGTGGCACCCGCGAAGCGGGTGTCACGAAAGGTTATGAGCCGGTGGGCGGTGGGCGTGTCCGTGGGCGTGGCCGCCGGGGGAAGAGGAACCAGCTGAGCAGCGTGGAGATTGCTGGTCCTCGCAGTCCCCCGGCTCGCTGTTGGTAATTGCCCAAGCCTCTACCCAGGGGACTCGAGCTGGGAGCGCTATGCTCGCCCTGCCGATTGCAGGGCTCGCTCACACCAGCGAGTCCTCGTTGAGGGGAGGCGGCACGCAGAAGGTCAGGTTATGTGATTGCACGGAGTTCTAATCCTTCCTGGATACGACAAGCAGCACACTTCAGCACAGCAGAGTAAGTTGCACCCGCGAAGCGGGTGTCACGAAAGGTTATGAGCCGGTGGGCGTGTCCGTGGGCGTGGCCGCCGGGGGAAGAGGAACCAGCTGAGCAGCGTGGAGATTGCTGGTCCTCGCAGTCCCCCGGCTCGCTGTTGGTAATTGCCCAAGCCTCTACCCAGTGGACTCGAGCTGGGAGCGCTATGCTCACCCTGCCGATTGCAGGGCTCGCTCACACCAGCGAGTCCTCGTTGAGGGGAGGCGGCACGCAGAAGGTCAGGTTATGTGATTGCACGGAGTTCTAATCCTTCCTGGATACGACAAGCAGCACACTTCAGCACAGCAGAGTGAGTGGCACCCGCGAAGCGGGTGTCACGAAAGGTTATGAGCCGGTGGGCGGTGGGCGTGTCCGTGGGCGTGGCCGCCGGGGGAAGAGGAACCAGCTGAGCAGCGTGGAGATTGCTGGTCCTCGCAGTCCCCCGGCTCGCTGTTGGTAATCGCCCAAGCCTCTACCCAGGGGACTCGAGCTGGGAGCGCTATGCTCGCCCTGCCGATTGCAGGGCTCGCTCACACCAGCGAGTCCTCGCTGAGAGGAGGCGGCACGCAGAAGGTCAGGTTATGTGATTGCACGGAGTTCTAATCCTTCCTGGATACGACAAGCAGCACACTTCAGCACAGCAGAGTGAGTGGCATTCTCTTGTGCACTAAATGTAGTTATCAACTGAATAGAATGTACATCTTTCTCCAAATTTTCCTTCTCAGAGTTGATACTAGATTGGGGCTGAAGCAGGGTATCTCTTTGCAGATTATTAGCTTTGTTCGAGGCAATTGGTATTTCTTATAACCCCTGTCAAGAAATCTGCGAAATGCTGCCATCTGACAACCAATGGAGACTGTTTCAGAACTGCAAATTCTCCGGATACAGATGAACCCGCCATAGGGTGTGCTGTTGATGAGGTGATGGGGATGCGCACTGTCTGCATGTAGAATCGAGTTACCAGCAATGGTCTTTCTATGTAACTTAGTGTGGAGAATACCTTCATCTACATACAACAGAAAATCAAGAAATTTGACACTGGATCTATCAATAGAGACAGTGAACATTACATTTAAATCATTGAAATTGATATCTCCTACAACCTTCATAGCATCCTCCCTAGAAGTACTCGAGACTAAACAGATGTCATCGATATAGCGCCAATAGTGAACTATATGACTCCACCAGTGCCGGTGCGTGGTTCTGAGGACATGCTTCTTCCACCAGCCCACATGCAAACTTGAGTAGCTGGGGGAGAAGCATGCCCCCATCGCCACACCACGCACTTGTTGGAAAATGTCGTTCTGGAATAGAAAAAAGTTGGTCGTTAAGCACAATTCAATTATTTCAAACAGCATGTTGTCATGTTCTTTCATGTCTATATCCCTGTTATCCAGAAAATGTTTAGGAGCATTAATACCATTGTAATGTATATCAAAAGATAGGTAGTAGTGTTCCCTAAAAGGGAAGAACCGCACCTCAATAAGAACAATGTTAAAAAAAAACTAGCAATAATAAGCATGAATAATTGTTACATTTGCTGTGAGTACAACGGGGTGCTCGGGTAGCTTAAGACACCCACTACCAAAAGGTGCTATCAGCATGCTAAAACATAACATGCATATCAACAACCAAAGAAAAAGCTATTATAGCACACCTTTAATAGTTTAAATTAATCCAAAAAGATATAATGGACATTTGTTCATCGAAGTCTAAATCAATCCATCCATAGAATCATGAGGTTAGTGGAACAAATCTAACACTATGCAGGGCATAAAAGGTAGTCCATGAATGCCTTCTGTAGAAAGATTATTTTTATTGGTATCTAAGAAATTCCCAGCAAAAAATGCAGCTGACACGTGTTTCATCTGTACTCGTCCGTACTCCGACTTTCTCAAGGCAAATCGGCAATGTTGTATGCAGAAAAATTCATGATACAACGGACGACTAATTAGAATGATAACATGATGTCAACTCGAAATGTTCATGTGTTACGTCTGGCATTCCCAAGATATCAACTGAGTTGAAATTTATACACGTTGAATGAAAAATGGAATGCAGATCGTGACCTGCTGAATACAACCACTAGTTCAAGAAAAGAAAGTAGCAGTCTCGTCCCTCTGTAATCGTGAACTAGTAAGGTCAGTTTCCCAGTAAGGACCGACATTGTAATTAGCCCCTGAGTACTAAACTTATGTGTGTGAGGATCTGTCGATGGAAAAGATAGGAGAGGTGGAAGGTAACTCTTATTTTGTTTCGGAACAGCATTTTGCACTACTACAAAATGACGTTTGTGAATAGACCCCTGAGACTACGCTGTTGTCATCTTCCGAAATCTCCATGTGAAAGTAAAGCGATCTCTGGTGGTCCTGCAGTTCTTATAATTCCTATGAGGCCTCAGGCCAGTAATTACCATTTCATACTCCATTGGAATTAAGTAGCCACTTGTAAACGGTGCCCAAGTGACCAAAGAGTTATGCTGGAATCAAAGTAGAAAATTTTCCCAGAAAACATCTAGGCACTTTGTCTATTCTGTGGCAACAGCTTGTTCCGCATAAATGTGAATTTTTACGTTTATTGTTTCAGTTAATTAAAACCATAAAAATGTTTCTAATTAAAAAAAAACAATTATGATATGTTATGTTGTATGGCCATCACAAATATGTGCGAAACAATTCAAGAAATCATTCATCTGGTTGCTTGCTAGTATACCATTTTTTTACGGGTATACGATTAGAAACCAATCCTGAGTTTGTGCAAAAAAAGGCAAGCATTAAAACAAAATTTGACAAAACAATTCTAGAGATCGTCTGTTAATTGCTTACTGACATACAATTATTTTGGTGAATCAATTATTAAAAACCGAGCCTAGATTTGTGCAAAATAAGCAAACATTAAAAAATAGACTATAACAGCAAAATGACAACAAACAGTTGACTGAAATCTTTACACACTACCTGCCTCTAAGCACGTTAACAGTCGAGTGCTAGTCAAGTGTGAGACCTTGCTCAAACTTTTTTTTTTGTTTATAGAGTTTTAATTAGCGGAAACTTGACCCGAATCGGGTATCAGAGCGCTTTACATAGCACCAGTTGCATTACATGAGGACACATTAATTTTTTGTTAGGCACGGGGAGATTAAGGGCCAGATGTCGGAAGGCAAATACCAGTCGGTAACGGCCGATTTCGGCCGTTACCGACCGGTATGTGGAGTTTGGGATGTAGGGGCATGTTAAAATACAGATTCGGTAATTTACCGAATCAGTAAAATACCGAATCGGTATAATTACCGAATCTGTATTTTGACATGTAGGTAGCACTGTAATCCGTGCTACAGGGGTTTAAGAATTCTTAACTTACCACCAAATAGAAGTTGGTGGTAAATTATGAAAACCCTTTAAAAAGCATTTAATGCCTAAGGGCATGTATGTCTGCAACATGTGCACCCATGCACAATTGAGAGGTGCAACAGGGTGTCAAAGTGACACCCTGCCAACCTTCAATGTTTCCCCCAATTACCGAATCGGTATTTACCGATTCGGTAATTGACATTCATTCCTATGGGCCTCCAGGCCCATAGGAATGAATGGCAATTACCGAATCTGTAAATACCGATTCGGTAATTACCGAATCATACCGATTCGGTAATTAAATCGGTGAAAATACCTACATCCGATTGCCAGTTCTTAAATACCAAATCGGTATGATTCGGTATTTAAGAATCGGTAATCTGGGATTACCTACATCTGGCCTTAAGTGATTTTCCTAGAATCACAGGATGTTGTGTGTCATTGCTGAGACTCAAACCCAGTTCCCCAGATTCGAGGTTGGACGCCCTAGCCGTTAGGCCAACTCTTCTCCCCTATGCAATAGCTTAAAACAAAATGCAAGCCGGGCAGGGATAACTTTAGCCAGATAAAATTTTAGGGACCGTCGGCCGCGGGTCAAATTAGGGCTACAATTTTCCTTATGATAAGTCTCAGGCTCCTGGCTGAGTGAAGGCTTTCAATTCAACTATTGATGGAGCCCGTAGCTAGGAGGACACTCTCTTATCTGGCATGGCTTCTGTTGTGCTGATAGTTGTTTGTTCACCTGTGATAAAAACTTTGCAGCCCTAAAAGAGAGCTGAACTGAATGATTGTTCAATAATGTCATCCCAGCTTGGTGGCATGATCTTATCTTAAGTGCCCGAAAAGCAGGTCAAAGTAATTACTGTCGAAGATGGTTGACAGAGGGAGTCCGGCCAACATTGTTTCCAGGTTGGCACCTGATCTGTAGAAGGAAAGACTCCCATACAGATTAGCAAAAAAAAGTATTGGATGGATTGGGAAATGTGGCATGTGAGGTATGCTAAAGGGCTCTAGTTGGTATAAGATTGTAAAACTGACACGCCATGCTTTTTCCCTGTCAATTCTGCTTTGTCGAGCATCCAGGATTTTAACTTGCCCACTTTGTTGGCGTTTTTTTTAAAGCTGTAAAACTAATGTTTAACTCCCAGACATTGAAGAAGTCAAGGGTGGTTAATGCTTGTTGGAGCACTGTTGGCCAATCATGTTTTTTGAGTGTTCTGGCTCTCAATTTCGGCCCAGCACAAGGCAGCCAGAGAGTCGAAGGGTGCAGCTCTCGTCTTTAAGCACAGTTTGGTTATGGCAGCCATCCTGACTGGGTATTGGTGAAACAACCCAATTTCAAGGGGAACTTGTGCTTAATGTAAATAGGCATTTGCTGGATTTGCCAAATAATTGACCGTCTGCTGCATAATTTGCAGATCTTAACAAAATGTTTTAGTTCAAATAGATCAAAAGTTACATAAGTCCCTAAACTCTGGGTGCAACACCCCTCAGCAGCTGACTGCTGTTATTTGCAGACAAAGAAATGGAAAATCTGGCTAAACTGTGTAAAAATCACAAAATTGATGGGGATGGGTTCTTGTTTTCAGCAACAATCACATTTCTTAAACACATAAATGCAATTCAATGAGAATTGGAAATTACTTTGTTTCACTATTCCAAGAAATTCATGTTAACATCCCACACATTGTTGTGAGTGACTGCATTCTGCTCATTCAAAAGAAGCACATTTAGATACAAAGTAGTTCCCTTCAGTGCCAGGGACTACTATGGCAATGTGTTCTTTTTTAGATCAAAGCATATTTTTCCTTTTCAACAATTTTATGTGTGTGTTGGCAAGGGCCCAGTGTTCCCTAAAAATAAAGTTTTACAAAAACCTTGAAAAAACAAAACAAGAATTCACAAACAAAAAAGACTTACACAAACAAAAACGTCATACCTACTGGCGTTAATAGTGCTTGTTTCAAAATAGCAATTATTTTAATAGGGTGCTCACAATTGTTTGACGAGTGGGTTCAAACATTGGTAGAATTTCAAATGTGTTGCTACGCTCTAAAAGACCTCTGTCTTCACAAGTAAATTAAGGCAGATATATGGGTGCACCTAATAGGAAGAGAGATGCTTCCAGAGGACCTATTGTGTGAACATAAGGTAAACTTAACTCAAGACATGTTTTAGAACAAAATTGGGCTTGTCAAAATGAAGGAGGTACAGCTTTCGTACAACATATGAGTATGTCTAGATTGGCATAAAGGGCCCGATTCACAGAACTATCTTAAGACAAAATCCTAAACTTACTACCATTTACTCATTTTGTTGTTCATAGAAGGCACTTACTCTTCTTTGGTATTCACAGAATGCACTTACTCATTGATGACTAAGTGCCTTCTGTGAATACCAAAATGGTAGTAAGTTTAGGATTTTGTCTTAAGTTAGTTCAGTGAATTGGGCCCAGGGTGTGTATTTTTTACACAATCTAGTTTACTCTGAAAGGTAAATTCGAAAATGTTAACAAAATCATGTCCCTGTCCTTGCATAGTAGCCGAATGTATTAACTGAAGGTGAATAGTTGTATTATGAAAAAGATCCGCTGAATGTATATAGTTTTATGTCTCAATAATCTATAATATACTTTATAGGATGGGGTCTTTGTAAGAAAGTGTGCTAAAATTTCAGAGTAGCTAGAAAATAATGCCTCAGAGTTTGTTGCATTGTGTCTTTTATTAAATTAAATTCAGATTTGTAAGCGCATGTCTCCCCCAGCGGAGTTTCCCAGCATAGAGAGGTCTTAAGCATCTTCCTAATTGTTTGTTTAAGAGTTACAGAGGCAAATAGTGAAATTCCATTACTTAGACCACAGATTCAAGAAGGACCACCCTCCCCCAGTGGTGGCTCTTCTGCAATGGAAGAGGCACGTCGCCCCACTGCCTGGCTCAGAGCCACCAAATGTAAAATAAAACGATGTTCTTGCATCGTTTTATTTTGCATTTGCCGGCTCTTAGCCAGTGGTGTTGGGAGGGGCGGGGCCGAGGCATGGGAGGAGGAGTGCTATGTGCACTCCACTCCCTAAGTGCTCATGTGTTTTTGGTCGGCCGTCTCAGGCCGATCAAAACACACATGCGCACTTAGGTTTTTTCCAGGCCAGCAGCATTGAGCAGCCAGGCTGGAGAAACCCCCACAGACTCCCTGGTCTGAGCAGGGCATCTTTCCTGCCCGCTCAGACCAATCCCTGCGCTGCTCTGCAGAACAGGGATTGGACAGGAAGTCTATCTCATGGGCTGCTGGCACCATACAGGAAGAGGCGAGATGACGGGACGCTGGAGGCGGCCGGCGGCAAATGGTCTTTTCTTTAACCCCTTTGTCACTGCGCACATTTTCGCCCTGCGCGGGCGATTTAACTAGTGGCAGGGATTAGGATGCCCCCCCGTCGTCCTCCGCACATGCCCACAGTGACGCATGACAGCCGGTGGCCGCCAGGCGCACCAAAGGTGTTAAATAGATCTGCTTTTTTTCACACCCCCAAACGCCGCATCACGCGTGACCCCACCCCACCCCACCAACCTTTGCTTATGGCAGCCGCCGCTGGTCTTGCCAATCTAACTTTCAGAATGGTGGCAAGATTGGACACGCTCCGCTGAAGCTCCCGCTATAGTATATACCGCCTAGTTTACTTATCCTGGTCTCCTAACTCGTTTTTTCTCCCAGATTGGCCATACTTTTAATCCGGTGGCAGAAGTTGCTGCATGGGCAGAGCCATAATCGCCTTGAATCAAGGAACACTGTTTCCTCTAATATCCCTGCACAGAGAGCGTAAGACAGCCATAAGGGAGCAAAAACCTTTGGGTTTTCATGCCAAGCCAGATCTTCTAAAATAGCATAACTGGCTTTACATTAAATCCAAGTGCTTAATGAAACCAAGAGGAAATATGGGACAAGCAGAATATTGTGTGATATTCCTATGATCATGATTTCTAATTTCTGCAAAATGTTACCAAATGTTTTCTTGTGCGGCTGTCCTCACATTTAATTTTTTTTTTACTTCAGGGTTACTTTGAGCACAGAGGCTTCAGGCAAGAGCACAGACCAACTCCGGTCTGCTCTCTGCAGCAACATGTGGGGAGCAGGCAAAGCTGCTACCGGACAGACCGACAGACCGACGCCTGCACTCAACATTTGGACCTCCATCCTGGCCACATGCACCCCATGGACATGATTTAGGGGACGCCAGGGGTCGCAGCTGCGACCCCAGGCTTGTGCTGTGCAACCCTTGACACTACACTTGCAACCCCTGGCCTCAGAGGTAGCAAAATCAGTGCCAGGGACACAGGGTCAGCCAGGGCCGGACTGGCCGTCGCGGGCACCGGGTAATCCCCCAGTGCGCGGCAAGGGTGGGGGCCGGTTTTGGGCCCCTGGGGGCCGTTTTTGTTACAGGGCCGTTTATGCAGCATAGCTGCAAAATTGGCCCTGTAACAAAATCAGCCGAAAACCGGCACCGGCGCACCACCAGCCTCCCGCTAGGGGCCCGGCCGAGCACTTTGCCGGGGCCGGTTTTGGTTCCCAGTCCGGGCCTGGGGTCAGCCGTCCTTATGGAGATTGGTTGGGCTCCAATCAGGGCCGGACTGAGAACAGAAACCGGCCCTGGCAAACTACTCAGCTGGCCCCCTGGGGTCAGGGAGAGTACAGCTGAGCAGTTTGCAACGGCCGGTTTCGGTCGATTTTGTTACCGGGGGCCGACGTTGCCGACCCCCAGTAACAAAAACGGCCCCCCAGGGGCCCAAAACCGGCCCCCACCCTAGCGGCCTACCGGCGAAAAGCCCGGTGCCTGCTATGGCCAGTCCGGCCCTGGCTCCAATCTCTTAGTTTTTCGTCATGTTTTTATTACAATGATAGTGAATATTAATGATATATTATTTACTAGTAGTGTGATCAATAATGGAGTACAATTAGCTGGAATATGACCCTCCAGAGGTAAGTAAAAATGCTTTTAAATGTATGTTGTTTCCATGTGAGAATGGGATTATTTGAGTGTGTGTGTGTGTGTGAATCTGTGTGTAAGTGTAAGCACGTGTGTGAAAGAGAACGTAATGGTCAAATGGTGTGTGATGTCACTTCCGCTACCCCTAGCCTTTTGGTTCATTGCCGTTTGTTGTGCACCATCCTTCTGCTCATTGTTTTTCCTTGGAATAGTGACAAATACGCAGTAAAGGACTCTGTATTTCCAGATCCATGCAGTTATTCCCAATTCTGGGGAGATAGCTCGGAATAGTCCGTTTTTGGTGTGGGGATTGTGATCCTCTGATTTCCCCCCAGAAAATTCCAGCACATTTCTTATCCGGATCTTAGAATTCTGCTAGAACAGCGTTTTTTTTTTGCAGGGTTGATGACATCATCAGCACGTGACTTTTTATAAAGATGGCTCTGTGCAATTTGTCATGTCCCAGGCTCTGACCCCCTTGCACTGCAACCCAGCAGCATAGTCAGTGTGCAGTGGGACCTAGTGGAAGGAGGGAAATGAACCCCCTTGATGCTCTTTGAATTATAAATTACTAAATATTCAGGGGGCAGTGGGCCCCTCAGGCCTCTGGCGCCGGTGCCACTGCACCTACTGCACCAATGAAAGCTAATCAGCCGAGTGCAACACACAACTGCAAGAACCCATTCCCAGAGCAGACTAAATAAAAAGGCCGGCCAGGAGCCTGAAATGTTTATCTTACTACAATATTGGTTTTATGTAATGTTCTTTGTTAGTTGATGGCTATTTTCGACCGCGGCAGAGAAAATGCGGGTCATCGCATATTTCAAAACCTCATAAAAAGGCCGGCAGGAAAACAAGGCTGTCAGCAAGATACAATTATCCAACATATTCATATATTACCACCACTTAGGACTTCAAAAGTGCTTTGTTATCGAATCAGCACTGGGAGTGCTATAAAAAAAAGAAGCTTTTACTGAGCATGGCCCTTCTAAAAGAAGAAAACACATCCTGGGGGGGGGGGGGTCGAGAAGACGAGGAGAGGTGGGCTGCAGCAAGGCCAGAGGAGCGGGGATTTGGGGAAAGGCAGGTAAGTGGTGCAGAGACCAAAGACCTGACATGGTTGAGAAAGCTCTTCGGTCTTCATCTGTCCCCAATTTCTGGCCTCTCCAGTAAAGGTGTCCTTTTCTGTGAGTCCACCTGAGGCGCTAGGATACTGTCGGGTTCTCCCAAGTTCAAGTTCAAGTTCATCTCTCATGTGGTGCGACAGCTCCATTGGCTGCTCATAAGAAGCAGAACGAAATTTAACCCCTTGGCCGCGGCGGTAATTCCGCCGCGGCGCTAGGGGGGAGGGGGGCCGCGCGGCGCCACCATGCTCGTGACGGAACCACTCCGTCACGAGCCGCGGTGGCGCTGTGCTTGTGATGGAATGGTTCCGTCACGGCCCCGCCCGCTCAATAGAACGCGCCGAATGGCCAGGCGTGGCGGCCGGGCAGTGACGGAACCATCCCGTCACCAGCACAGCCCCACCGTGGCTCGTGACGGAATGGTTCCGTCACGAGCGCGCAAGGGGTTAAAGCTCTCCGTATCGCCTACAAGGCCATTCACAATACAGGAAAGGAATTCTTGAAGAAATCATTTCAGGCACACACGCCCAGCAGATCTTTTCGCTCAGCAAGTGCCAATCTTCTTGTCGTCCCTAGAACTAAGAGAACTAACTGGGTGACAGAAGTTTTATAGTTGTCACGGCTAAACTGTGGAATTCTCTTCCCTCACAGATTAAGGCTAGTCCCACTCTGCTATCATTGAGGAAACAAATAAAAACTTGGCTTTTCAAGTAATAGGCTTTTTTCCAGCCTTACGCCTTACCTTTTTTAGCCACATAGCGCAGAGACACCTACGGGTATTTGTGCGTTACAAGTTGTTTAAATAAATAAATAAACTCCATGTTCATCTGGAAAGCATTAGTCCCTGCTGGTCACGGTGGACCCCCAAAGCGTAACCCCCCCCATATTGGAAGACGGCTACTGGGCCACCATTCAAGGATACAGGGAGACTGACACTTTGGGCCCCATTAGGATGGCGGGCGGATCACCCCCGCCAGGCCGGCAGTAGCCACCGTCGGCCTGGCGGGGGCGATCCGCCCGCCATCTGTGCCGGAATGACCCCCGCCTTATTATCATGGCTGGGGTGTCCGCGGCGGTAAGACCATCCGCTGCTTTTCCGCCCGGTCGACATGTTGACCGGGCGGAAAAGGGTTCTATATGGTGCCGGTGTCTATCAGACACCGCCAGCCATATTAGAATGGGCATTTTACAATGCCTTTCCGTGGTGGCATTGCCGCCACGGAAAGGCATGCAGACTCTGCTTTGGGGGCCCGTTGCGGGCCCCCAAGGACTCTGGGGGTGGGGGGTGCACATGGGGGTACCTATGGTACCCCCCAGCAGTTCAAGGCATAACATGGCAGGCACCGCGCGGTGCCTGCCATGTTGTGCATGGAAGTGCACAGCATGCCTTCCTGGCATTTTGGCGAGCGGTGCTGAGTGCACCGCCCACCACAATGTCAGGAATGCTGGATGCTCCCGCCACTGTGGCGGGCGCATCCTAATTGCAGGCACGGGACCCCCGCCCTTATGGCGGGCGGTCACTTTGTACGATGGGATGGCGGGCGGACATAGTCTGCCCGTCATCCTAATGGGCCCCTTTGTATCTGCATCCCTTCTGGAAAGGTGGCCTTTCAGCCATATCATGTAAAAATCAGGCAGTGTCTTTAGCTGCAGTGTGAGCATTGTTTCCTTTTGTGTAGCATCTGTCTTGTGTACATGGTGTCCTATGGAGGACAATGGGAGGGTTTATGCAAAAGGTGGGTTCTCCTTCAGGTTGCCTTTGTCCTTTTATGGCCATGAATACCTGCATGCTCTGGTTTCTTTGGCTCATGATCGCCCTCTAGTGGCACTGCGGATGTCTGATGGTGGCTGGAGAGTGAACATCTAAATCTCAACAGTCCTAAGAACTGCCCTGCAAGAACACCTCTTTATGCTGTGCTTTGTGTCTGAGCAGCTCAGAGCTCTTGGCGAAGGAAGTGTGGTTAGGCCAGTCCATGTAATTTGATCAGTCGATATCAACCTCTCCTTGGCCTGTGCACTAAGTGTGAGAAGAACATCAATGAAGATAAACTCTCTAAGGATTAGAGGTAATTTGATGAAAGCTTCCACTTTTTTTGGCGTTTCCTTCCCACAGGCCACTCAAAGCAGGCAAAATTCCTGCTTCATCCAGTGCTCAGTTGTATGTGTTACCCCACCAACTACTTGCCTTGACCAGGACCAGGACTGAGTGTCACTGATCTCTGGAGTTTGAGGACAAGTCTGTGATCCAGTCTAAAGCCTTGCAGCATCAGCCTTAAAGAAGAAGCTGTACTGCCCTAGAAAAGTATCAGGAGCAAGATCAAGGTGACAGAAACCCAAACAAAGGCCCATCTTGTAGAACTGAGCCATCCATGGGCTGGGAGGACCATGCAGTCCAATTTGCCAAAACTGACTTGAATACATCTGGGCGTTAAGAGGGATAAGGATCTGCAGAAAGCATCTTCTGAATGCAAAAACCACTGAGCCAGCATTGTAACTGACCAGTCCTGTACATTTCCTGGCTACGTGAGAGCCTATATCCACTGCCTTCCAACCTCAGTGGAACACAAGGGCTTTTTTCCTCTTCACCTTTGTTCTATGGTAATGTATGCCACTGCAACGTCAGAATTAATTAAATCAGTTTTCCATTTTATACAGTTCTACAGATATTGTATGTCCTAGACCCTAAATCAAACTTTCCCAGTGACCCGAAGAGCCCACTAGGCGTCCCCAGCCACATGGATGCATCTGCCAACTGGCAATTCTGTCCACAAACAGCCAGTTTTGTGATACTGACAGATGAACTTTGGTACCCATTTAAGGGGAATACGTAAAATGACAGATCATATCCGGCACCAATAGACCCTTTTCTTTTAACTCTGAGGTCCTCATTACAAGATCAATCAATCCATCAGGATTTTTTTTAAGCGCACTACTCACCCATTAGTGTATCAAAGTGATGGAAGGAGGGTGCAGCTCCAGCTCAGCAGAAAAGCCAGGTCTTGAGACTCTTCCTGAAGGTGTGCAGGGGAGGGGAGTGTTTGATGTTGACTGGGAGCTCGTTCCAGGCCTTGGCCGTGACGTAGGAGAAGGCTCTTCCGTCTGTTCTGGTTCTGCAGCTGCGCAGGGTCTCAAGATAAGTTGTGAGATAATTATCACATCCTCACAGTTTTCTGTCATGAATAAGAGTAGGGTCAAACCTTGAAATGTAACAGATATTGATTAAAATACATTAAGTAAAAAAATATTTTCGGAAGTATACATGCAAGAAATTCTCACCTAAAGGAAAAAAAGTTATCGTAGGTATTAGTAATCATTTGAAATGGTGTATAGAATTAAAGTAATTTAATAATGTTTTGTAAAAAAATTATTTTGCATGAATTTTTAAATTCAAATGAGAGTATTAAGATTTTTTAATTTTTTTTATTCAATTGAGTTTATTTATATTTTTAAATAGTTTAAATATTTTGATTTAACATTATTTCCTATGGGGTTTTATTTTAAGTCCATTGATTTCTATGGGAGGGTTTTGGCGTGCCAGTGAATAACCACATGTGGTGCTGGATTTACTGCTGCTCCTTTTTGAAGTAGTAACTTACACTGGTAAATTTGGATCCACCCCGTGTATCACGGGGTGGAGACATGTAAGTCTACACTTTTAGGTATATTTACACTCAATCAAAAAGTCTTTATTTCGATTATTCATCATAAAAGACAGATAATAAAATTACAAGAGTGTACAAAGCTCAGAATTCATCATAAAACTGTCTGATAAAAGAACCATAATTAAAAATATAAATAACAGGAATACTTTAAAACCATACTAAGAAAAGGTTAAATCTGGTGTAATCGCAAGACTTTTTATGTGAAGACAAAAGGACAACGCCTATAAAAATGCTCAGTCAAGCCAATTAATACAATAATTCATTTAGCTCAAAGAGCCCACTCTTTTTTCCCGAATAGCCCAAACCCAGCTCAAAAATGTGGACACCCCAATAACAGCAGTCTCATTACAGCCGTTTTTAATAGCCTTTTGGCGGCCATTGCAAGACAGGTGCCCAAGGATCTACATATGGGTTTGAGCCACGTACTTCAGGGAAGTTGGTAGGCTGGACAAACATAAAGGAGGTGGTTAATATCTTCAGTATGGTCAGGACAAAACGGACACATGGCACTTGAGCCTGGGGACCATTTACTAATACATTTCCGTGTTGGAAGAGTCTCGACGCGGAACTGATGGTATAGCTTGCGATCTCTGGGTTTAGTTATTAGATCCCAATAGCTTTCCATCGAGGATTCATCTTTAAAATCACAGTAGGCTCTGGATAAAGATGAACAGGTCAGAGACGAGAACGCTCAGTTTTAATGAGGTTCCAATATGCAGCTTTAAAGGCAGGTTTGGTTGGAAATGACGCGGATTCAGGGCACTCCCACAAATCTCTCATCCCCATACTGCTAAGCAGGGATTTAATACTGCATAGCCATACAATTTTATTTGCCTTGTCCAACCCCCTAATTCAATCAAGCCCCTGGCGAATAGGGATGGTTCGGGAGTAATCCAGAGTCTTCTCCAAAACACCAGCATCCTAAACCGGACAACATCCTCAATTGGCTGGCAACCCAGGTCTAGGAAAAGGGGGATCCGAGGGGTTGATTTGGGGAGGCCTACAATAGATCTCAGAAATTTATTCTGGGCCTGTGTTAACTGGTACAGATTACACGCGCCCCATATCTCTGTCCCGTACAGGATAGCGGGAATAATTTTAGTGGTATACATTTTGATAACAGGAACAATGGGTTTAGTAATTGATAGGCAATGTTCCTTTTATAGGACCCCTGCTAGTTGGGAGTGCTTCAACACCAATTATTTCAGCTGAGGAGACCAACTCAGTCTATCGCCAAAAGTAACTCCCAGGTAGGTGAAGACATTGGTTTGCTCCAAGAGTTTCCCGCTCATGAAAACTCTTGAAGATACTGGCCTAGCCCCATGAAGGACCATAAACTTTGTCTTCTCAATGTTTAATACCAGTTCATGGTCTCGGCAGAACTCCTCAAAACGAGACAGTGCTAATTGAAGCCCCTGTCTCGTCTTGAATAAAATCAGCGTATCGTCCGTGAACATGAGGAGGGGGACTCTTTGGCCTGCTAGCATGGGTGCGTCCGTTGGCTGGTTGTCAAAGTACCGCATCACCCCATTGATAAAAAGGGAAAACAGTGTGGGGGCCAGGACACAGCCTTGCCTGACACCCTTTCCCACTGTAAATTTGTCGGTAACCTCCCCTGGCTTTCCCCAGCGGACTTGAGCAAAGTTGGACCTATGGAGCCTGACCACCAGAGCAACCAGTTCTTTGGGCATTCCCAGATTCAGCAGGACATCCCAAAGTTTAGATCGTGGGACTAAATCAAACGCAGATTTTAAATCCACAAATGCAGCGAAAATCATGCCCTTACCTATCTGAACCTCCTTTCAGTAGAGCATAACAAATCTAAAGGCTTGATCCCATGTCCCCATTTGCGGACGAAACCCGGCTTGTAACGGGGAAAGGATGCACTCCTCCTCCATCCAAAGCTGAATCCTACCCAAGATGACTCTCGCTACAACTTTCTGGAGGGCATCGATAAGGCTTATAGGCCTGTAATTGGCCGGGGCAGAGCGATCACCCTTCTTATAAATAGGGATAATATCAGCGCCGCACCAGGACGATGGGATCGGCGCTCCCCTAGCTATCCCATTAATAAGGTTCGTAATGTAGTGGATCCATAAGTCAGGGTCCTGCTTGAATAAATCCGCCGGGATACAATCAGGCCCCGGAGCCTTACCACTAGGAATGGCCTTCAGAACTGCCTCAACCTCTTTTGTAGTAAAAAGCAGAGGTGAGTCTGGGAGGATGGGAACGGGGGCGGGAGCCTTATTGTTATTATTGTTCTTGAATTGGGCTTCGAAGAAGGCAACCCAACGATGGGGCTCAACATTGTTCGTGGGAATTGTTGAGTGTTGCCCGTTACCCCATTTAACCAGTTCCCAAAACCGGGTCATGTTTCTACTGTTACATGCTGTCAGAAGGTCCTGCCATCGCCCCTCATCCCAGTCCCTCTTAGCCTTTTTCAGGGAAGATTTATAAGCCAGGCGGGACTGTTTAGTAATACCGTGGTTCCTTGCCTTAATTGCTGCCACTAACTCCTTGTGGGCGGCTCTACACGTCTCATTGTACCACAAGTTGGGTTTCAAGGTGGAAATCTTCTTACTTGGCTTGATATTTATAAAATAGTTTTTTAAGCTTAAAAAAAAGGTCATTATGGACCCTAATTATGTGAGCCTTGCAGTCCTCCTGATTTTTAAAGCTGTTAAATTTCTTTAACGACCCCGAGACAAGGGCCTGATCTCTTGCACTTTCTTTTCATCGAGAGCGACCTTGGCCCAACGTACCCTTTTCATGTCATTGGCCACAATGACTTGGTTAGGGCCGAGCTCGACTACGTGTTCGCATGGGCTACAGAAACTCATATCCTTCAGTGTAAGGACCAGAGGGTTATGGTCACCCTCGGGGCGACTTTGGACTACCATATCTTGAACTAAATGCCAGAACTCGACTTTTACTAGGATATAGTCGATTCTACTTTTTGATCGGCCATTATCAAAGGTCGCCTCTCCCCCAGCATCAGACCCTGTTCTACAGTTTGTTGCCCTTAAACCCCATTCTAAGCACAGCCCTTTTAGTTGTTGGGCTGCTTCAGACCATTTTTTAATGGGGGGAAGATTTAGTTGGGGGATGCCCCAAATTTCGTCCACCTCAGCACTAAGGCTACTATCGTCACTATCTAAGGGCTCAAAGCAGGTATTAAAATCTCCCGCAATAACTAGATTGACATTTCGGGGCCCTTCGGCCAAGAATGACTCTAGAGTAGGAACAACCTGTGAAGATCTCCCTCCCGAAAGGCCTCTAGCATATACGTTGAACAAGAGCAAGTCAAGACCTTTAACGGATTTGACTCTAATAGCTTGTATATCAGGACTATCCAGTACTAGCTCCTCTACTGTCATCAACAGCCAACTCGCCACATTCATTGAAGAACACAACATCCTCGACTCCTCCCAATCCGGCTTCAGAAAAAACCACAGTACGGAAACCGCCCTCCTCGCCGCAACAGACTAAATCCGCACCTTACTGGACAAAGGAGAAACAGTAGCCCTCATCCTCCTCGACCTATCAGCGGCGTTCGACACAGTCTCCCACCGCACCCTAATACGCAGACTCTACGATGCAGGAATCCAGGACAAGGCCCTCGACTGGATCTGCTCCTTCCTCTCCAGCAGGACGCAGCGGGTCAGACTCCCCCCTTTCCTCTCGGACCCCACACCTATCACCTGCGGAGTCCCCCAGGGCTCCTCCCTCAGCCCGACGCTCTTCAACGTCTACATGGCTTCGCTTGCCCCCATCGTCAGAACCTACGGACTCAACATCGTGTCATATGCAGACGACACCCAGCTCATCCTCTCCCTATCCAACGAGCCCAACACCGCCAGACGCAACTTTCGAGAAGGCATGGAAGCCGTCGCCAAATGGATGAAAAACAGCTGCCTACAACTAAACACCAACAAAACAGAAGTACTCATCATGGGCCCAAACCCCAACGCCTGGAGTGACACCTGGTGGCCCACCGCCTGCGGAAACCCGCCAACCCCCACAGACCACGCACGCAACCTGGGAATCATCCTGGACTCCGAGCTCAAAATGGACCGCCAGATCAACTCTGTCTCATCTTCCTGCTTCCACACCCGCCGCCTCCTTCGTAAGACCTTCAAATGGATCCCCCTCGAACACCGATAGACAGTCACTCATGCCCTGGTCACCAGCAGACTCGACTACGGCAACGCACTCTACGCCGGAATAAACAAAAACCTCATCCGCAAGCTACAGAACATCCAGAACGCCGCCGCAAGACTGGTCCTCAACCTGCCAAAACACTGCCACATCTCCCAGCACCTGCGCACACTCCACTGGCTCCCCGTCGAGGCGAGAATCACCTTTAAGATGCTCACCCACGCACACAAGGCCCTCCACGGCACCGGACCAGCATACCTGAACAGCCGACTCAAATTCCACGCACCCCAAAGGACCCTACGATCAGCCCAGCTTTCCTACACTGTGGTCCCCCGCACCAGAAAGACCAGATCGGGAGGCCGCTCCTTCTCCTTCCTCGCGGCCAAAGCATGGAACGCCCTTCCGCTCCACCTCAGACAGACAACATCGCTCCCCATCTTCGCAAGAAACCTCAAAACCTGGCTCTTCGACAGACCCCCTCCTTGATGGAATGGAACCTGCACCCCCCCAACCCCCCCCCCACCCCTAGCCCTAGCGCCTTGAGACCCTTACGGGTGAGTAGTCGCGCTTTAACAAACTCCTGATTGATTGATTGATACTGTGATCCCCTTGCTCTGCCTAACCCAGCACGTTAAACCCCCCAGTGGCCAGCCTCTGTGCCCTCTTAAAGCTGGTTTTGTGAAATTTAGGTAGCCATCATGGAACACAGGGTTATTAGACCACGTTTCCTGGAAGGCCCAGATATCCACTCCCTTGGCAAAAGAGGCCCACTCATCAGAGGCCGCCCTTGATTCTAGGCCTGCTATATTCCAGGAGGCAAGAACCAAGGTTGACCATTCTTATGAGGGTCAATCTGGCCGTTGCTTGTTACTTCAACCTCAAGGTGTTCCTCAGGGATCGGGACTACATAACGTGAGGGGCTAGAAAATACATTAGCCAGTGGTGGAATGGGGCTATCGGGTAACAAAATAGAAGCATCACCTCCCAAGACAACCCCCCCGACCAGATTCGCCTGCGGATGTGAAACTAGTCAGTCATTGACTTCAAGCGAAGAAAGGACCTCATACCGATTAATGAGCTGGAATGTAAGATCGGGTCTTAAATAATCGCTCTCAGGACCTCCTACTCCCCTATGTCTACAGTGGTTGTTCTGTTTGACAAAAGGCAATTCAGACCAATTCCGAGGGAGCAGAGGGATGCCTGTGGTAGATCGAGTATAAAAATAACTCAAATGGAGAGTTTTAATCATACCCTCCCTACAATATTCCCTTCCATCACAGATAAACCTAACTGCTCTGGGATCTCTAAAATGAACAATTATACAATCCCCTGCCTGATCCTTACATCCACTACCCAACCAGCTCACCCTCCTTACAAGTAATATTTCGCCGTTGATATGGGCAGGGAGTGGTCTAAAGTTACTAAGCCAGAAAATGACTTTGTTCTTTAGCTCTCTGTGACTTTCCATCTTATCATGTGGAATCTCGGGTACCCCTGACAGAACTACAGTAAAAGGAGCTGATTCTGGGGGGAGATCGATACAGGGGTGTTTCTTCACCCCCCTATCTTCTATGCCTATAGCCTCCCTCTCTTTAGCGGAGTCCTCTCCCACCACTGTGGATCTTTCCGATACCTTCTTGTATTTACCCCCCAATACTTCAACTCTGTTGCCAGTTGGGAGATTTAACTTGCTGGGCTCAGCATTACCCCGGCTGACAAATTGGGAGGTGGGCGGGAGGGGATAGGGAGCTTAAGATTGGAACTAACTACAGGGGTTTCACCAGGAACTATCACTGGCCCTCCCTGGACTGGATAATTGGGTACTATCACATGGTCCAAGCCTTTTCCTAAAGCGACAGAGTTAGCCTCCACAATTTTTTCTAATTTCCCCAAGTTTTCAAGGACTAATTTAATTCTTTCAAACAGGGGGAGCATTAGTGACTTCATCAAATGCTCAATCTGGCCAAATAAGTTATCAGGGAGCTGTGCTGTTAGCAAGAGATTCTGAACAAGTTCGGGAGGCTGCTTCCGTCGAACCTCAGAAGAGTGAGATGTACTATCTGTAGCGGGCTCAAAGAATGTAGCAGCAGCCCTACTAGAGTTGGAGGTTTTAATGACTTTCGGACACCTGCCCCTTTGTACACCATCTTCCTTTCCCCCGTTTACTGGGCGCGGTGTTTTTTTTTTTGGAGCTAACCTCAAATAATGGACTCATAGTGGGGGTAGCCACTGTGGAGCAATCATCAAATACATCAATAGCCTCCACTGACCTGCTAGAATCCATCCTGTTTTCTACCAGGGGGGTATTGGAGCATAACTGCTCAAGGGTAACTACATCCCTAATAGTACTGAGAGAGGAACGCTTGAGAAAAGAGGAATCCGTCGACAATCTTTTCTCGGTGCAAGCTATCTCACGTTCCAACACATTTGCAGCCCTGGTTATGAATTCGTCCATGGTCCTAGTTATAGACCCACCTGTGCAACTAGTCACACTTTTTTCCCTTTCCCTACAGTCGACATCTTAACAGTTATAACGCAGTTACAGCAGACAAGGGATATAGGCAGAACAATATATCACTCTTAGCTCTAGAAACTTCAAGCCACAACATACAATACACATCACCAGCCCTGTCTACCAGAGACGACTATGGGGCAGCTAATTAAGTCAACAAGAAATGAAACTAACCCACTGACCCGAACTAATAGGAATATCAGTCCACTCGATGTTCCAGGCGTTAGGGGGATGGCCCAGCCCGGCCTCCTCTGGCCTATGACGGCCTTGGACGGTCCCGCCCTTGTCCTGGGCTTCTCCAGGCGCGTCCCACGCGCGTTCCCGCGAAGCGGGGAGTGTGCCGATTTTAAAGCGCCTCCGGGCGTGGGAGATGGCGTGTGCGGCTTCTGCCGCTAAGGACCCTGGGAACAGCAGTCCTCCTCTCGGCAGCCGCGATAGTTAAAAATGCGGCGGCGGGAGGGCTGCAGGGCAGGAGTTCAGGTAAGCGTCCAGCGTAGCAATATGCCCCGAGTAAGAGTATAGTCACACCCGCTCCACCGGGAGTGTGCCGATTTTTAAGTGCCTCCGGGCGCGGGAGATGACGTGTGCGGCTTCTGCCGCGAAGGACCCTGGGAACAGCAGTCCTCCTCTCGGCAGCCGCGATAGTTAAAAATGCGGCGGCGGGAGGGCTGCAGGGCAGGAGTTCAGGTAAGCGTCCAGCGTAGCAATATGCCCCGAGTAAGAGTATAGACACACCCGCTCCACCGGGAGTGTGCGATTTTGAAGTGCCTCCGGGCACGGGAGATGACGTGTGCGGCTTCTGCCGCTAAGGACCCTGGGAACAGCAGTCCTCCTCTCGGCAGCCGCGATGGTTAAAAATTCGGCGGCGGGAGGGCTGCAGGGCAGGAGTTCAGGTAAGCGTCCAGCGTAGCAATATGCCCCAAGTAAGAGTATAGACACACCCGCTCCACCGGGAGTGTGCCGATTTTAAAGCAACTCCGGGCGCGGGAGATGACGTGTGCGGCTTCTGCCGCGAAGGACCCTGGGAACAGCAGTCCTCCTCTCGGCAGCCGCGATAGTTAAAAATGCGGTGGCGGGAGGGCTGCAGGGCAGGAGTTCAGGTAAGCGTCCAGCGTAGCAATATGCCCCGAGTAAGAGTATAGACACACCCGCTCCACCCGGAGTGTGCCGATTTTGAAGTGCCTCCGGGCACGGGAGATGACGTGTGCGGCTTCTGCCGCTAAGGACCCTGGGAACAGCAGTCCTCCTCTCAGCAGCCGCGATGGTTAAAAATTCGGCGGCGGGAGGGCTGCAGGGCAGGAGTTCAGGTAAGCGTCCAGCGTAGCAATATGCCCTAAGTAAGAGTATAGACACATATTTACACTCATAAATGGTGAATGCATAAAAGTAGTAAAGCTACACAAAAGTGTAATGGTAAACATGCACATTTAAATTACTCACAAGTGCAAGTTACCTTTGTGAATAGACCACACTGAGCGTACAGTCATGAGAAACGTTCAGCTTAAGTATTTTAGGTGGACAATTGGTTAAATGTAAGAGATTCTGCAGCACACAATGCCCTAATGTGAGCATGGTTTGTGATAGAGCGCAAATTGCTCTAGTGATTGTAGGGGTGCATCATAATCATGGGTATTCCACACCCGCATATAATCTTTTATTCTGTTAACATTTGTGCTATTGGGATGTGTACTGTAATAACCTGTAAAGCAAAGTGATAGACATATTTTTGTATAACGTGGAGAAATCTGCATTTCAATTACGTCTGATTAGGATTAAGTCTTGATCTGAAGAATTCTACATGTGACTAATGAACATTATAATTCATATGCCTATGTAATGCATTGATTTAAATGCATTCAGTAAAAATAATTATGTATATGTGTGTTTTATGAATTTAACATGTTGTTTCTTATGTTGGCTAAATTCTGTAGTCCTAACGGGTATTTTTCCCCGTCGCTCTTGAGTTAGATTTGTTAGTAGGATTTCTGTGTATGCAGAACGTTTTCTTTCTCACGTTTTCTGATGCAGGTGGAGAAATGATTTGTTAGTTAGAATTATGTCTTTATTTTAGGAGTTAGGCTTAGGGAGGAGAAGATACATTGAACGGCGATGCTGATAAAGTGGGAGGGTTTTCTTTCTCACCAAGGAGAGAGCCTTGTAATCAAGGGCGCGATTCACAAAAGTAATCTGAGACAAAATCCTAACTTTATGACTTTCAGTATTCACAGAAGGCATTTAGGATACTACAGTTAGGATTTTGTCTCAGTTGAACTTAAGTTTTGGTCTTAAGTTAAACTTAAGACAAACTTAAGGTTAACTGAGACAAAATGCTAGTCGTAAAGTTAGGATTTTGTCTCAGTTAAATTTAAGTTTATCTTAAGTTTAATTTAAGACCAAAATTTAAGATTAACTGAGACAAAATCCTAACTTTAGTACTCCAAAATGCCTTCAGTGAATACCCAAAGTCATAAAGTTAGGATTTAATCTTAGATTAGTTTTGTGAATCTGGCCGAAGGTTATCGAGCCAAGGCCTGGGAGCATTGCTGCCACATGGAAAATTACCTACAAGAAGGTGTCTTGCATGGATGGGGTGATGCCGCATAGCCTGATGGGAATTTATATTTGATTCTTGTAGTGGGGTTAGGGACAGTGTCCGGGGACTTCTGCCTTGCCTTGACAGAGAGAGCATCTCAGAAAGAGCTCTGTAGCTTCATGCTACTTAACCTATTCAAGTGAATGGTCTTCTTAGGAAGCCTTCACATGCTGACACCTTTTCAAATCCTGTCAGGGAAATGCTAAGTAGGGATGTTGCATCAGTAATAGTGTAGGAATTGACTAATGCTCTTTACCTATTGCAATGAGGGGGACTGTGGATGTTAGGGAGATAATCCTTTGTGTACTGGTTCTCTAATTGGTCATTCTATGTATGCTGCATTGTCTTAACTTTACCCGTAGCTTTTGCTTTGTATTAGTTACGATGTATTTCTACACCATCATTTTGAGGTGTTTGGGCCTGATTCACAAAATTAATTAGAGGCAAAATCCTAACTTTACGACTTTCGGTATTCACAAAAGGCATTTAGGAATAGTAAAGTTAGGATTTTGTCTTTAGATTGTCTTGAGTTTTGGTGTTAAGACAAAATCCTAACTTAAGTTTATGTCTCAGATTACTTTTGCTAATTGGACCCTTTGTTTGTTCAGCTGTTTTGGGACTCTGTAATCATTCGAAGTCATGGATAATTGGAACTGTAGTGTGTAATTGGCTAAAGAAAATGTTCTCCCCTCCACACTTCAAA
Organism: Lissotriton helveticus; assembly: GCF_964261635.1. Classification (NCBI taxonomy): domain Eukaryota; kingdom Metazoa; phylum Chordata; class Amphibia; order Caudata; family Salamandridae; genus Lissotriton; species Lissotriton helveticus. The sequence goes on from NC_136071.1 coordinate 185,115,138, forward strand.
GCAGACAAAAAGAAACATTGGTCAGGGGTTCCAGAGTAAGTCTAGAATTTGGAACCCGGCTCCTTCATATACATTTGCCACCTCTCCATCAGACCTGCAGGTTGAGTACTGTGAATATAGCAAACACAAGGAGATTCAAACCATCCTGGTTTAAGAGGGGTGTTAGCCCCAAACCAGTCCCTGGATGCTTGTTTGCGGTCAAGGGAAGAACTGGCTTTACAGTTCAGGCTGGACTGTTCCCATGACCAGCAGGCTGAAGGCTGATTTGCGTATGGCTGGGTCTGAACAGGGGTGGCGAAGTGAGCCAAAGAACGATGATGGATTCAACCCAGATTTTTGACGGGGGGAGTGCATGAACAGTTTCAGCACTCTGTCCATCATCTCTTTGTGTTTGCTTTGTACACCCTAAGTTGGCAGGGTATGCCCAGACGGGGATCCCTTGCTCACTTTTGCAACTGGATTCAAGCTAGCCTGGCAGGTGAGGGTCAACAAGAGGATCACGTTCAGGCTCCTCACCCACGCACACAAGTCTCTCCACGACCTGGGCCCCAAGTACCTCAACGACCGCCTGACCTTCTACACTCCCACCCGCCAGCTACGATCGACCAACCACGCCCTCGCCGCCGTTCCACGCATCCGAAGAGCCACCGCCGGAGGCAGATCCTTCTCCTGCCTGGCGGCCAAAACATGTAACTCCCTCCCCATCCACCTTCGACTGACCCAGGACCATCTCGCCTTCAGGAGACAACTCAAGACCTGGCTTTTCGAGCAGTAGCGGACCCCTTCCCCCAAGCGCCTTGAGACCCCCCGGGTGAGTAGCGCGCTATACAAGTGTTATGATTGATTGATTGATTGATTGTTACCCTGAAACCGGCCCCAGGAGGCGTGGTTCCGGTCCAGGGAAGACCTGGCTTGGCAGTTTGGGCTGGCCTGTTCCCATGAGGCACAGGCTCAAGACTGATTTGCAAATGGCTGGCTCTGATCTTGGGTGGCAAAGGGAGCTAAAGAACGATGATGGATTTAACCCTGGACTGTGGATGTTATGTTATCTTATGTTACATATATTTATAATTCGCGCAGATACTCATGAGTATCCCGGCGCGAAGCCTAGTGGGGTATGGAGAGAGACTATCAGGCAAAGAAATGTGTCTTTGATTTCCTTTCAAAAGCAACTGGGTCCTGAATGCACTGCAGGATGAGAGGAAGGGTATTCCAAGCCGCGGCAGCCTTCACACCAAAGGAGCTGCCCCCTTGCCTCTAATACTTGAAGCGAGGGACTTGGACAAAGCGTATGGACATGGATCGAAGGGCTCTCGAAGGAACATAAAAATAGAACCGACTCTGCAGATGGAGAGGACCGCACCCGTGGAGAGCATGATGGGCAAGAACCAATTATTTTAATTTAGTCCACCACTGGAAGCCAATGGAGAGATCACAGCTGATGGTGAACACTGTTCTTGGCCGAAATGCCCAATAACAGTCTGGCTGCCATATTCTGAACCACCTGTAGCCTTTTCAACAGGTATCCTGGAACACCAACATAAAGGGGTTTGCCATAATCCAGCCGCGGCAGAATCAGTGCACACGTAACCATTTCCCTCGCCGCCTGAGGTAGAAGAGGAAAAAAAATTCTGAGAGTTTTAAGAAGGCCGAAACAGCAACCAGCCAGCTTCTTAATGTCTGTCAAGAAAGAGAGACTCTCATCGAACCATACCCCCAAATTTTTGACAGGCTTCTCTGTGGTGGAGGTCTGTGGAAAGTTAGGCGGCCAGAACTGCTCTCGGAAATTGGTTGGGAATTTACCAAATAGCAGGATCTCCGACTTCTGTTTATTACACTTGAGCTGTGCCTCCCCCAGCCATTTAAAAATAGAAACTAAGCAACGTTGAACCAATGAAACAGAGTCTGCATCTTTGTCCTAGGTAAAGAGCAGCTGGGTATCGTCCTCATAGGCCATCACCTTAGCCCCTAGCTCCTCTGCCAAATATATCAGTGGAGTGACATAGATATTAAAAAGGAGAGAGCTAAGGGAGGACCCCTGAGGGACTCCAATTGTCACTGACTGAGGTGAGGAGGAGGACGGTGGAAGCCAAATCTGTTTGACGCGCCCCTCCATGAAGGACCTAAGCCAACCTCAAACGGCCCCCAACAAACCAATCCCAGCCAGTCGCGCTAGAAGAAGTGCGTGCGGGACTGTGGTGAACGCCACCCAGAGGTCCAGCAAAATTAATGCAGCTCTCCCGCTAAACAAGACACTCCCGGATGGCCTCCGACACCTCCACTAGACCTGAATCAGTACTATGAGATGCCTGAAACCCTGATTGAGCTGGATGCAAGAGTTCCTCTCTTTCCACAAATTCTGTAAGCTGTTTATTAACCACCTTCTTGCACACCTTGGCCAGAGCCGGAAGGAGGGAGATAGGCCAGTAGTTCCCGGGGGTAAGGGGGTCCAAAGACGCCATTTTTAGGAGTGGCACTGTTCGTGCTCTCTGCCACTGCTGCCAGAAGCCTGGCAGTACAGGCGTCCGAGGGCGAACCAGACTCGAGACCCTTAAGAATCTTGAGAGATTCCAAATGATTGACCGGCCTGAATACCAACAGTGAGTGAGCAGAATCAACAGATTGAGACCCCCGGAAAACCCCCACTGCTGCCGTCTCAGGGTGGGAACGTCGCCTGAATAGTCCGAATCTTATCCCTAAAGAAGCAGGAGATAGTATTACACCGGGCAGGTGAAGATGGAGTCACACTCGCTTGGGCTAAAGGGGACGTGAAGCTCTGAACTATGGCAAAAATTTCTTTGGAGTTGTTACTGGCAGATTCGACTCGAGCTGTGTAGAATTGCCTTTTAGCCAGCGTAATAGCTTCATAGTCTGTTTTTTGCTTATCTCTGAGCTTCCACTTGGCTGCCGGGCATTATCCACTCCTGTGCCAAGCCCGCTCAAGGATCTTACATTCATGCTTCACAGCTTTAAGGGCAAAGTTTAACCAGGGTTTAGAAGGAGATTTCCTAGCCAACCTGATGGGCCGATGTGGGGCCACAGTGGCAACTGCCCGAGACACCCAGCCAGTGAACCCCGTCAAGCACTCCTCAAGCTCCCCTGTTTTTGCACTATAGATTGTAAGCTTTTTCTTGATTTGGATTTAAACCAGTTTTCGAGAGTTACACTTCAACAGACACAGATGTATTGTGATTCATTGCACCTGTAGTAAATGACAACTTCATAATACCTCTAACTGATAGAATAAGTAATTTTCTTCACAATGGGTTCAAATAGAGATTCCTGTGTATTGACCTAATGAGTTTCTTAAATCAACCAGTGATATCAGTTCAGGAATCACTTAAGAAGTAGTTTCTTTAGCTCTGATGTTAAAGATTTATTTGCTGACGCTAGTATTTGGAGAAACAATCAACATTTAAAAAGATCAAATTTTAAGGCATTCTCGCCCCACCTCAGATATCTCCACTGGCTCCCCATTTACAAATGCAGCAAATTCAAATTCCTCAATCATACATACAAAGCTTTACACAGCACTGGTACAATCTCACTTGCACATATCCCCCCATATTCACAAGAGCAGTAGAGAAGGTCGTTAGTTTTCATGCATCACAACACAAACATGGGACGGCCTCTCACAACACATCAGATACTCCTCACTTCTTGAGTTCCACAAGAAGCTGAAGACCTGGCTCTTTCAAACTTGAGAGGACACTCACCTACCCACCCACTCAAGCTCCTGGATACTCTCATGAGTGATGAGTGTGCTATACAAATAGGCATAACATAACATTATCACAATAACAGTAACAATAACAAAATATACAATGAAGCTAGACAGAGTCAAATTAGAAAAATATAAGAATGATACGGATAATAGAAAATATTGTTGGGGTCCATGTGAGGAATGATTGGGCACTCTTGATCAATAGGATAAAATCAGTCCAATGATTAAGCCTTTACACTAATGTACTTCATCTCTCTGATTTCAGTGAGGCGCCCGAGTGATACAGAATAAGCATGTGGAGAGGCTCTGTGTAAAGCATATCCATCTAGATACAGAGCTCTCCAGTTGGTGCCATTTGAGAGTGGGGACACAGGAGTAAATTCAACAACTCTAAATTATCTGATGGCGAATGAGGACAAAAAAAATAAATAATAATAATAAATAACAGTGGAGTGCAGGATTTTGCCAGTGTTAGAGACCAGTCAGAGTACGTCTATGTACTAGAAAAACATATCCTTGTATGCCCTTTTTGCATGTTTCATGCACACACACATTTCCGCTTTCCCACCTTTCCTGCACTAGTCATTAGTTCCAATGCGCAAATATACTTTAATTTATTCCAGTTATCTCAGTTCCCTCTCTTCTCTCTTGCAGAGTACCTAATCACACATTTCATTACTCGCTCTCCTCCATACCTCTCTTTCTCTTCATCACCCTTCACCTTCATCATCTTCATAATCCTTTCAAGCCACACTGCAAGAGTCAATCAGTATCAGTAGTATCATACACCGTTTGTATATATGTATAAATCATATAAATGAATAGTCATACAATAATCAATTACGCTATTCAAACAAGTTGTTATTCCTTATGCTGGCATCTTGAAACTACAAGCGGTGTAGTAGCAGACGTCCTCGTTTCCGTTAGCTCAACTTAACCACAGGTGTCCTCTCTTATTCAGAACACGGCAGTCCACGCTTTAGTCATTCATCCGTATGCTACGATTCCGGCATCTTACATTGTGTTTGTTACGAAGGTTGTTTTCCTACAGGACTAAAAACGACAGAGCTGTACAATTAAAGTAAAAGTATATGTGCAACAACAAATTGTCCTGAGGATGGTCTTCGTGAAATAACTGGGAGAGACCGAAACGTCGACGCTACTACACCGCTTGTGGTTTCAAGATGCCAGCATAAGGAATAACAACTTGTTTGAATAGCGTAATTGATTATTGTATGATTATTCATTTATATGGTTTATACATATATACAAACGGTGTATGATACTACTGATAATTTAGAAAACCTGTCAGTAGTAATTTTGTGTTGCTTTAGAGACTATATCCATACTATCGACTATTGTTCCTCATTTTGAATGCTGATTTGTTGAATATATGTTTTGATATAAAAATCTGTGTCTTCACGTTCAGTTAATTTTTAAGTTCAGGTTGGTGACAAATGATAAATGAAAAAGTTTTTGTGAAATAATTCCTCAAGGTTCATTTTCTATGTTACAAAATATATTACTCATACAACGCAAAGTTATTGGGAAATTGTGCTAAACAGTGAATCATTAAACCCCATTTTTAACACATTGTGGGCCATATGTATAAATATTAGACATAACGATTACATAATTGCAATTCTCAGTAAATCGCAATTAGGTAATCGCTATTTGAATGTATGAAATTCCATGAGTTTCATTTAGCGTTACCTAATGGGTGACAAATCGACCTACCGCACTAATATACATGAGGTAGGTCGCAATTTGCGACCCATTAGGAAATGCAAAAAAAGATGGGGACCTGTTGGTGTCAGCAGACCACCATGTCAGTGATTCCTTTTAAATAAAGCATTCTTTTTTTCTAAAATGCAGGCCATTTTTCTTAAAGGAAAATGGGGCGCATTTATAAGAAAAATTCTTTTCAGTTTTTAAGAGTAGGCAGTGGTACGTGGGATCACTGCCTGCTCTAAAATAAAGTTTTCACTACCATTCACAAAGGGAAAGGGGAAGGGAAAGTAGGTGGTACAATGCAAATGTTTTGCAACCGCTTTTTGGTCAGACAACATTCCTACATACCGCAGCAAATCAGAATTATCAAGGGATGCACTGGGCATGCCCCTGCCTAATGCCGAATCGGCATACATTTGTAATTCCAAATTGCAATTTGGTAACATGTTATTGAATCACAAATTGGAATTCATTCATATGAAAAATGCATATTTGCAGCCACAACGTCCCCGTTTGCGACATAAAAATGCATGATACTATGTTCATAGAAAATCATCCACTATTCCACCAGAAAAAGTTTTAGACTCATATGCTCTGTGCAATCTGTGACTTGTATTAAAATAATTTCCAGGGCTGTTTTTATTTTTTAGCTCCCAACCCTGCTTTATAAATACAGGATCATTCCCGAACTTCAGGAAGTCTGCTTGCACTACTTCCACTTTGTCCTTTCATTCAGAGCTCTCAGGTTGCTTGTTATAAGAAATAACCTCTCTGTAAAGAGGACTTAAAAGGTATAAAGAAGGTTTGTTTTTTAGGTCTAGAGAACTCAACCTCTTGTGTTCAGTTCACACAGACATTGGTGCTGGAGTAGTGGTGTTGGGGTGCTGCAGCACCCCCAAAATAACCATGTTTGCAGTTCAGAAGGTAAATTAGCAATAGAGATGCCTTTAATAATGTTTTTTCATGTTTGCTGTGCATTTGACAGAGGTCATTCGTCAGGCTATGTCATTTGACTAACAAAGTGCTGCTTATTTTTATAACTTGAAGATTGGTGTTTACTTTTCTTTCTCTGACTGCAAAGTTAGAGAACTTTGTAAAGTGAACTGTGGTACCATCTTGCTGGATTACAGGGAGTGTGATATCCCGAGGCGAGAAGAGCACTGTCAGGACCCGGAACTCAAAGGTCTTGGACGAACACAGACTTATCCGTTCGTGTTCGATTTCTTATCCTATCCTGCCCTACCTACGGCTTTCTTTTACCCGTTTCACCGGGTCGGAATTATCACCGGCAACTTGATCCTAATAACACGCCACTACAGCCCTGAAGAGTTATAGGCATTGTCCTGATGACGAAACACGTGTTAGCTGGTGTTGTTTTTTCATTCTGAGGAATACCATCTACATAAACAACCTATTTTTTGTACTACCGGTGTCATCTTGCTCATGAGTTATTTCATTGTATCAATACTGTTTATTCTTAAACGTGTGCCCAGTATCTTTTGTACATGTTCCAGTGTTAAGGGCTTTTGCCTTTAACTCATACAGAGGTTCAGGGTCTTCCTCTGCACTGGCAGCACCGTTAACAATTGTGTTCCAATCTACTATTACTCAGCCACTCTTACTGACTGCTTGAGCGCCATTGTCCTGCTCCCTCCCAAACCCTTCGCATGTCTTTAATTGTGCTGTTGGTTGTTAGGGTGTGTCCTTCCACTTCCTAGAAATATTCCCAATGGAGTGCATGAGTCTTTTATCGTCTGAAAAGTTCACTCAGTTCCTATGCTTTGTCATTCTGTTTTTTTTAATAAATCATACACAACCCTTTCTACTAATCGTATTCCCTGCGCAATACAGAGGTGCATTTTAGACAAAAAAGTAATAGTTGCTACTGATGTCAATGGCCTATTCTTCTAATGATTTCAATTGCCAGAATGTTTCTTTGGCATCCCTGACAGTAGCGGCCGGTGGTGGGAGTGCTGCGGGCAGGTGAGGCAGGGGTGGAGCAGGGTGGGGGGTAGTAAACTATGGCATACGGCCCCTCGGAGGTAAGTAAACAAATAAATAAATAAAACAAATTTCGCTGTCACGCTGCATCGCATTTGGCAATGCAGTGCACGCAATGAAACTCGTATTTATTTATTTGTTTACTTACCTCCCTGGGGCCGTATTCCATAGTTTACTACCTCCCACCCTGCTCCACCCCCGCCCCGCCCCGCCCCACCGCCCTGCATCACTCCCACCACCGGCCGCTACTGATGACAACTACATTCAGATGCCGTCACTAGACTAATGCTGAAATACAAATTTAGTGCTCTCTGCAGAATTGACAAAGCCAATATGTATGGCTTATCTGTAAACATGCAAGCCAGAACTATAGGCGTTGCCATTGCTTGTTTACAATTTATATTTGGATAATTTGTCAAGCAAATTATAATAGAAAGGGAAATCAATCCAAAGCCCTTGTTGCAGTTGTGTAATAGTTCCATATGTATGCTAAGTTTGGATAGGAGCAAGGGAAAACCCCTGTGTTACTTTTTACTGGACAGAAATCACTTGGGACTATACTGAAATACTAAACAACAAACTTAGGGGTCTATTTAGAAATCCAGAAGTGATTCTATGCTTTTGTAATCATGTCAAAAGTACACGAGAAACAAACACAGCAGATCCAACAAACCATACCACCAAAAAGTGAAGCACCAGTAAACGTGAGTCACCCCTGGTTAAGGATTCCCATCAAAAGTCTTGTATGGATCAATATTCTCATATGGTAGTCCTTATCGGGTATCATGTCTCTTGATCATTGAGACTGGCATACCCCGACAACCAGTTAGGGGTAGCGACCCACAATCACTCGGTACTACCACATGATGTTGATACAATGGGAAGTGCAGTGCAAAAGCAAAAAACGTGGTGATTTAAAACAGGATAGGGAACCTAACACAAACCAGTTTTAATAAACGTTAGCCCCTTCCCCTTTAAAAACAAGAACAGTATAATAGCATCAACGCAGTCCACACAAATAGCTGCGAGGAGACCAACATGTTTCAGCCCCAGTGGGAAAATTGCCCAGGCTTTCGTCAGGGTCTCTGTTCTACATATATGCTACTGCATTATAAGTGATAAACGTGTGAAAAACTAAACAAAAAAACACACAAGTGAAAACCAGAAAAGGATATAATTCTCCTTCAACTGTATCAACTCCTCTCTTCGGCACCTGGTCGATTTAGTACTGTATGTTGGGAACAAACATACCGGTAAATCACAATCAGTAAACATGGTCTGCTGACGGAGGTCACACTATACCTCAATTATTCTCAAATTCATTACTCACCCAGGGTGTCCGGGGAGTGGACCTCACCTCTTCCTGGACCTGGCTCAGGATATATGAGACCCCGCTCTAAAACAACAGAAACCCACTCCGTCACTACACAGTGTAGAGGAAGCAAGTATTACTCTAATCTAACACTGTGAGTTTGACGAAGACACAAGGTCTCCTGTACATAGAGTACTTCAACAACTGTCAGAATACTATCAATACAAACTGCTGTCCAAACCCACCACCAACCACTGACCCAATGGCCATGGGTATCATATTCACTAAAGTCCACCATCAAGTCAAGGCACACCTGTTGACACCATTAGTAGGAGAGATAAGGATATGTGTCCTACCTGTCCGTTGTTGTCTCTGGCTCTGAGACTGAGTCAGGGGGAGGCACTGAACATCCATTATTCTCCCTACTTGACTCGTCTTGTCCACCAGATTGAGCCAATCGGTGAAGATGTAGGAGGGGCACAGTGTGTAGCCCCTAATTACTCAGCGTCCGCTGAGATGCCAAATAGGTTGAAAACCGGGGAGCCAGGTCCGTGTTACCGACTGCCCACGGTGTTTAGACAAATCCTCGATGTTTGGGAACCCTCGCGCGTACTCTCGCGAGACTCCCGCATCGAAACTACAAAATGACGTCACGCGTCTGACTCTTGTAGTTCAATCATGCCCGGGCTCGGTGTGTTCGCCCTAACTGTTCAGCGTCCGCTGAGATGCCCAAGGAATGAAAAACAATGGGCCCAGTCCAAGTTAACGACTGGCCTCAGTATTAGGAAAAGTCCTTGATGCTTAGAGAGCCCTCGCGCATACTCTCGCGAGATTACCATATCAAAACTACACGATGACGTCATGCGTCTGGCTGTAGTAGTTCCAAGCTGCCATTTCCACCCTGTGCATAGATTAGTGTTTCGAGGTGGCTGCTAGTCGCTGTAACATCACAAAACTGGAACCTCTCCATGCCTGATGATTTATAAAATATAAGCATGCAAAGAAACCCAGTCTGACCACTATAGTTATGTGCACAAGCCTTTGTGTAATGAAAAGTGATAAATACAATTATGAGTAATCAATCATCTGTTCATAACTGGACACCGCAAATGCGACAAGGCACACCCGCAAACTACTCCACCATAACAGAAAGAGTCCACACAACAGGAAAGTCTGGTGTGGATGTGGCGCTACAAGAGTATTACTATAGCCCAGTTTTCAACTATACACAGGTATTTAGAAGGCTGTTGGACAACCACATTAGTCACATCAGCCCTGTGCAGATCACACTAACAAACCTATGTGCCTCATATTACGATAGATTGACCCAGGGTATATCGTCGTTCAATCCTCGTCTGTCTGTGCCCAATTTAAAGACCCACTTTTGTTCACGTAAGAACAGAAATCTCGACACGTCACTCACATGTGGTGGGATGAATGGTTTTTCCAGGACATGCCACTTAAAGTCTGTTTCAGCATGATTGTGTGTTATGAAATGCTTAGTGAGTTTTGAGATGTCCTTTTTGCACCGAAAGGTGCTCCTGTGCTCTTGCATCCTTACGCGCACCTTCCGCGTGGTCATACCCACGTACCGTTCATTGCACGTGCAGGTAATGAGGTAAATTAAGTTAGTACTGTTGCAGTTTGAAAACTGCCGCAGTTCCCAAGGCCGATCAGTCCCAATGTCCACACTTGTGATTTTGGTAGTCAAAGGACAAACAGAACAGGCTCCGCATGGATGGTGGCCCACCACCGCAGGTAAGTCCCAAAGAGTGCCTACCTCTCTCCTAGGTGTAGCTTTAGGGCGAGTGTGAACTAGCTGGTCCCTTAGGCTTCTGGAGCGTTTAAATGCAAAGAGTGGAAAAGCAATTTTCTCTTTGCCGCTGTTTAAAATCCTCCAGTGTTTCTTAATCACTTTCTGGACATAGTTGGACTTAGAATTGAAAGTGGTCACTAGTGTCAGGCGATCCAGAGGTGGTTTCTCTGGGCGTGGTTCCAGTAACGCAGCCCGATGGTTGTTCGCAGCACGTTTTTATGAACGCTGGACCAGTTTCTTAGGGTAATGTCTTGCAGTCAACTGCTTAGATAGTTCGCCTGCATGTCGTTTGAACGTCTCTGTCGTGGAACAGTTCCGACGAACTCGAAGAAACTGTCCAAAAGGCAGATTATCCCTCAGAGACTTCGGATGTTGGCTTTCGTACAACAGCAAAGAGTTCCTTGCCATAGGCTTGCGGTATAGCTCGCTCTCTAGGCCACTCTCTGTGCTGTAAATTGAGAGGTCCAGGAACGGAAGCCTCTCTTTGCTCATTTCTATGGTGAAACGGAGATAGTTGTTCTGGCCGTTCAACCATTGATGGAAGATGAGTGCCGATTCTTTAGTGCCCCTCCAAACCATGAGAATATCATCGATATATCTTTTCCACCAAACTATAGATTTGAAAAACGGATTGGTGGGATGCAAAACGATGGTTTGTTCAAAATCATGAACATACAAATTCGCTAGGGAAGGGGCAAAAATACTGCCCATACTGGTCCCCGAGATTTGGTGGTATATCTGGTCCTCGTACATGAAGAAATTTTCTTTCATGGCTATGGTTGCCAGGGCCATGATAAAAGGTACCGGAGTGATAGAGTCCAAATCCGATGCCCCCAGGATGGACCTGATGATGTCCAGAGTCGCATCCTGGGGGATGGAAGTGTACAAGGACTCAACATCCAAGGAGACTAGATAGTCAGTCTCTTGATTGAAAGCAATGTCAGGAATTACTCTGAGGACATCGGCTGTGTCCTTGAAAAATGTGGGCATGGTTTGCACCAAGGGTTTGAGGAAATAATCCGCAAACGCTGAGAGAGGTTCCAAAAGTGAGCCCAGGCCAGATATTATGGGCCTGCCCGGTGGTGGTCTCTGGGGTTTATGGACCTTCGGAAGGGTGTAAAAATACGGCATGGTGGGATGTTTCACCTGTAGGAACTGAGCCTCTGAGGGAGTAATCCAACCCTCTCCCAGGGCCTCCTCAACCAAGACTTTGATTTCACTCATCAGTCTGGGAGTGGGATCTGTGGTCAGAGGTCGATATGCATTCCCGTTGCTCAACTGACGGAGACACTCAGTCCTGTATGTCTCTACATCTTGAACCACAGTGGAGCCCCCTTTGTCCGCGGGTTTCACAATTATGGTCCTGTCCTGTGTCAGGGTTTTAAGAGCTAGTCTCTCCGCGGTGGTCAAGTTATTATAGCGAGATCTGGGGCTATAGTGTATCTGATCTATATCATTTTTGACAGCTAGTTCAAACGTGAGTATGTGAGGTGGTATGGCATGTGTAGGAGGTGAGAAAGTGGATTTAATTCTCAGACCTGTGTTCCTATCTCCATCATGCTGCATTTCCTCAGTGTTCTTGTCCTTGAAAAAATGGTGGAGCCTCAATTTACGGAAAAACTGTGCTAATTCGATTTGGAGGACAAATGGATCACCCTCATCTGTTGTCACGAAACCTAGGCCCTTATTGAGCACAACTTCTTCGAGGTCTGATAAAGGTCTTTGGCTCAGGTTCACGACCAAGCTCATTTCTGGTGTGTTTATTGTTCCTGGGCACTCCTTCTCGTGTGGCTCCGTGTCCCTGCATGGGGACCTGTAGTGTCCTCCCATTGGACCTGAGGTTGTCCTTGTGTCGGTCTTCTTTTGCCCCGTGACCGTCTGGGGCCACGCGCCAAAAAAGGCTGACTATTAAAGTTTTGGAACCCGGGAAATGGAGCCATAGTTGGCGGGAAATTACCTGGATATCCCCACGGACCCGGTGCCCACCATGATTGTGCTGGCATGTTATATTGACCCCTGTAATTCTGGTATCTACCTCCTCTACCTCGATTACCCCCGGCATTAGCTGATTGATTATTAGTGTCTGAATCGCTGCCTGTATCGGAGCTTGATCCTGAATAGTTGGATCCATACATTCTTCCTCGTTTGTTAAAGTCTGGAGCTTTGTAGTTATCACTAGTATAGGGATAAACAGTTTCTAGATTACATTTTGCCAGATCTTTCTTAAATTTTTCCAACTTGGTCTGGAATATGGAATCAGCAAATTCTTTATTGTTCTTATCTGACTCTTCTTTGTTTTTTTTGTAGTTGGCACTGATAGTAGCCTTGATTTTACCCTCCAGAACTTGTATCTCAACTAAGATTGCGTCTGCTACCCGTTTGGCCGTACTAATAATGAGTATTAGCCAGTCACGGGTGCAGCGCCAGGCAATCATCGACCAGTCCTTCAGGAATGGTTTGTCATTAAGGAAGAGTCGTGGGGCATTGGTAACTATAAGCCCAGGCGGTGCACAGCTAGCTCTCATGTACTCAGCCATAATAATCCCATGAGTTTGAGTCCGGGAATGTGACTTTTTCAATGTTAGGACTTTAGTCCAGTCATCAGTGGAGGTGACTGTGGGTGTAGGAAGTGTTTCCAAAATGCTCGGCATGTTAACAAGAATAGAGTGGTAGATTGAGTCGTCATAAGATAAACCATGGCGTTCTGCCATTGTGATCAAACAGTGGGTAGGACAGCAGAAAGAACGAAAAAACAAAGACAGATGTCAATAAGCAAACCACTTCTAGGTATTAGAGTGGAGATGATCTCTATCAATGTGATCAATATAAAAGCCCGCAGCTGCACGCTGCTCTAAGAACGAAATAACTACACAGTATTGCAGGGCTAGAGGGACGTTTAAAAGACCAAGCCTAAGTAGTATCCCCCACAGGAACAGACTACTAAACAACAAACTTAGGGGTCTATTTAGAAATCCAGAAGTGATTCTATGCTTTTGTAATCATGTCAAAAGTACACGAGAAACAAACACAGCAGATCCAACAAACCATACCACCAAAAAGTGAAGCACCAGTAAACGTGAGTCACCCCTGGTTAAGGATTCCCATCAAAAGTCTTGTATGGATCAATATTCTCATATGGTAGTCCTTATCGGGTATCATGTCTCTTGATCATTGAGACTGGCATACCCCGACAACCAGTTAGGGGTAGCGACCCACAATCACTCGGTACTACCACATGATGTTGATACAATGGGAAGTGCAGTGCAAAAGCAAAAAACGTGGTGATTTAAAACAGGATAGGGAACCTAACACAAACCAGTTTTAATAAACGTTAGCCCCTTCCCCTTTAAAAACAAGAACAGTATAATAGCATCAACGCAGTCCACACAAATAGCTGCGAGGAGACCAACATGTTTCAGCCCCAGTGGGAAAATTGCCCAGGCTTTCGTCAGGGTCTCTGTTCTACATATATGCTACTGCATTATAAGTGATAAACGTGTGAAAAACTAAACAAAAAAACACACAAGTGAAAACCAGAAAAGGATATAATTCTCCTTCAACTGTATCAACTCCTCTCTTCGGCACCTGGTCGATTTAGTACTGTATGTTGGGAACAAACATACCGGTAAATCACAATCAGTAAACATGGTCTGCTGACGGAGGTCACACTATACCTCAATTATTCTCAAATTCATTACTCACCCAGGGTGTCCGGGGAGTGGACCTCACCTCTTCCTGGACCTGGCTCAGGATATATGAGACCCCGCTCTAAAACAACAGAAACCCACTCCGTCACTACACAGTGTAGAGAAAGCAAGTATTACTCTAATCTAACACTGTGAGTTTGACGAAGACACAAGGTCTCCTGTACATAGAGTACTTCAACAACTGTCAGAATACTATCAATACAAACTGCTGTCCAAACCCACCACCAACCACTGACCCAATGGCCATGGGTATCATATTCACTAAAGTCCACCATCAAGTCAAGGCACACCTGTTGACACCATTAGTAGGAGAGATAAGGATATGTGTCCTACCTGTCCGTCGTTGTCTCTGGCTCTGAGACTGAGTCAGGGGGAGGCACTGAACATCCATTATTCTCCCTACTTGACTCGTCTTGTCCACCAGATTGAGCCAATCGGTGAAGATGTAGGAGGGGCACAGTGTGTAGCCCCTAATTACTCAGCGTCCGCTGAGATGCCAAATAGGTTGAAAACCGGGGAGCCAGGTCCGTGTTACCGACTGCCCACGGTGTATAGACAAATCCTCGATGTTTGGGAACCCTCGCGCGTACTCTCGCGAGACTCCCGCATCGAAACTACAAAATGACGTCACGCGTCTGACTCTTGTAGTTCAATCATGCCCGGGCTCGGTGTGTTCGCCCTAACTGTTCAGCGTCCGCTGAGATGCCCAAGGAATGAAAAACAATGGGCCCAGTCCAAGTTAACGACTGGCCTCAGTATTAGGAAAAGTCCTTGATGCTTAGAGAGCCCTCGCGCATACTCTCGCGAGATTACCATATCAAAACTACACGATGACGTCATGCGTCTGGCTGTAGTAGTTCCAAGCTGCCATTTCCACCCTGTGCATAGATTAGTGTTTCGAGGTGGCTGCTAGTCGCTGTAACATCACAAAACTGGAACCTCTCCATGCCTGATGATTTATAAAATATAAGCATGCAAAGAAACCCAGTCTGACCACTATAGTTATGTGCACAAGCCTTTGTGTAATGAAAAGTGATAAATACAATTATGAGTAATCAATCATCTGTTCATAACTGGACACCGCAAATGCGACAAGGCACACCCGCAAACTACTCCACCATAACAGAAAGAGTCCACACAACAGGAAAGTCTGGTGTGGATGTGGCGCTACAAGAGTATTACTATAGCCCAGTTTTCAACTATACACAGGTATTTAGAAGGCTGTTGGACAACCACATTAGTCACATCAGCCCTGTGCAGATCACACTAACAAACCTATGTGCCTCATATTACGATAGATTGACCCAGGGTATATCGTCGTTCAATCCTCGTCTGTCTGTGCCCAATTTAAAGACCCACTTTTGTTCACGTAAGAACAGAAATCTCGACACGTCACTCACATGTGGTGGGATGAATGGTTTTTCCAGGACATGCCACTTAAAGTCTGTTTCAGCATGATTGTGTGTTATGAAATGCTTAGTGAGTTTTGAGATGTCCTTTTTGCACCGAAAGGTGCTCCTGTGCTCTTGCATCCTTACGCGCACCTTCCGCGTGGTCATACCCATGTACCGTTCATTGCACGTGCAGGTAATGAGGTAAATTAAGTTAGTACTGTTGCAGTTTGAAAACTGCCGCAGTTCCCAAGGCCGATCAGTCCCAATGTCCACACTTGTGATTTTGGTAGTCAAAGGACAAACAGAACAGGCTCCGCATGGATGGTGGCCCACCACCGCAGGTAAGTCCCAAAGAGTGCCTACCTCTCTCCTAGGTGTAGCTTTAGGGCGAGTGTGAACTAGCTGGTCCCTTAGGCTTCTGGAGCGTTTAAATGCAAAGAGTGGAAAAGCAATTTTCTCTTTGCCGCTGTTTAAAATCCTCCAGTGTTTCTTAATCACTTTCTGGACATAGTTGGACTTAGAATTGAAAGTGGTCACTAGTGTCAGGCGATCCAGAGGTGGTTTCTCTGGGCGTGGTTCCAGTAACGCAGCCCGATGGTTGTTCGCAGCACGTTTGTATGAACGCTGGACCAGTTTCTTAGGGTAATGTCTTGCAGTCAACTGCTTAGATAGTTCGCCTGCATGTCGTTTGAACGTCTCTGTCGTGGAACAGTTCCGACGAACTCGAAGAAACTGTCCAAAAGGCAGATTATCCCTCAGAGACTTCGGATGTTGGCTTTCGTACAACAGCAAAGAGTTCCTTGCCATAGGCTTGCGGTATAGCTCGCTCTCTAGGCCACTCTCTGTGCTGTAAATTGAGAGGTCCAGGAACGGAAGCCTCTCTTTGCTCATTTCTATGGTGAAACGGAGATAGTTGTTCTGGCCGTTCAACCATTGATGGAAGATGAGTGCCGATTCTTTAGTGCCCCTCCAAACCATGAGAATATCATCGATATATCTTTTCCACCAAACTATAGATTTGAAAAACGGATTGGTGGGATGCAAAACGATGGTTTGTTCAAAATCATGAACATACAAATTCGCTAGGGAAGGGGCAAAAATACTGCCCATACTGGTCCCCGAGATTTGGTGGTATATCTGGTCCTCGTACATGAAGAAATTTTCTTTCATGGCTATGGTTGCCAGGGCCATGATAAAAGGTACCGGAGTGATAGAGTCCAAATCCGATGCCCCCAGGATGGACCTGATGGTGTCCAGAGTCGCATCCTGGGGGATGGAAGTGTACAAGGACTCAACATCCAAGGAGACTAGATAGTCAGTCTCTTGATTGAAAGCAATGTCAGGAATTACTCTGAGGACATCGGCTGTGTCCTTGAGAAATGTGGGCATGGTTTGCACCAAGGGTTTGAGGAAATAATCCGCAAACGCTGAGAGAGGTTCCAAAAGTGAGCCCAGGCCAGATATTATGGGCCTGCCCGGTGGTGGTCTCTGGGGTTTATGGACCTTCGGAAGGGTGTAAAAATACGGCATGGTGGGATGTTTCACCTGTAGGAACTGAGCCTCTGAGGGAGTAATCCAACCCTCTCCCAGGGCCTCCTCAACCAAGACTTTGATTTCACTCATCAGTCTGGGAGTGGGATCTGTGGTCAGAGGTCGATATGCATTCCCGTTGCTCAACTGACGGAGACACTCAGTCCTGTATGTCTCTACATCTTGAACCACAGTGGAGCCCCCTTTGTCCGCGGGTTTCACAATTATGGTCCTGTCCTGTGTCAGGGTTTTAAGAGCTAGTCTCTCCGCGGTGGTCAAGTTATTATAGCGAGATCTGGGGCTATAGTGTATCTGATCTATATCATTTTTGACAGCTAGTTCAAACGTGAGTATGTGAGGTGGTATGGCATGTGTAGGAGGTGAGAAAGTGGATTTAATTCTCAGACCTGTGTTCCTATCTCCATCATGCTGCATTTCCTCAGTGTTCTTGTCCTTGAAAAAATGGTGGAGCCTCAATTTACGGAAAAACTGTGCTAATTCGATTTGGAGGACAAATGGATCACCCTCATCTGTTGTCACGAAAGATAGGCCCTTATTGAGCACAACTTCTTCGAGGTCTGATAAAGGTCTTTGGCTCAGGTTCACGACCAAGCTCATTTCTGGTGTGTTTATTGTTCCTGGGCACTCCTTCTCGTGTGGCTCCGTGTCCCTGCATGGGGACCTGTAGTGTCCTCCCATTGGACCTGAGGTTGTCCTTGTGTCGGTCTTCTTTTGCCCCGTGACCGTCTGGGGCCACGCGCCAAAAAAGGCTGACTATTAAAGTTAGAGGAGGTAGATACCAGAATTACAGGGGTCAATATAACATGCCAGCACAATCATGGTGGGCACCGGGTCCGTGGGGATATCCAGGTAATTTCCCGCCAACTATGGCTCCATTTCCCGGGTTCCAAAACTTTAATAGTCAGCCTTTTTTGAGCTTGGTCGTGAACCTGAGCCAAAGACCTTTATCAGACCTCGAAGAAGTTGTGCTCAATAAGGGCCTAGGTTTCGTGACAACAGATGAGGGTGATCCATTTGTCCTCCAAATCGAATTAGCACAGTTTTTCCGTAAATTGAGGCTCCACCATTTTTTCAAGGACAAGAACACTGAGGAAATGCAGCATGATGGAGATAGGAACACAGGTCTGAGAATTAAATCCACTTTCTCACCTCCTACACATGCCATACCACCTCACATACTCACGTTTGAACTAGCTGTCAAAAATGATATAGATCAGATACACTATAGCCCCAGATCTCGCTATAATAACTTGACCACCGCGGAGAGACTAGCTCTTAAAACCCTGACACAGGACAGGACCATAATTGTGAAACCCGCGGACAAAGGGGGCTCCACTGTGGTTCAAGATGTAGAGACATACAGGACTGAGTGTCTCCGTCAGTTGAGCAACGGGAATGCATATCGACCTCCGACCACAGATCCCACTCCCAGACTGATGAGTGAAATCAAAGTCTTGGTTGAGGAGGCCCTGGGAGAGGGTTGGATTACTCCCTCAGAGGCTCAGTTCCTACAGGTGAAACATCCCACCATGCCGTATTTTTACACCCTTCCGAAGGTCCATAAACCCCAGAGACCACCACCGGGCAGGCCCATAATATCTGGCCTGGGCTCACTTTTGGAACCTCTCTCAGCGTTTGCGGATTATTTCCTCAAACCCTTGGTGCAAACCATGCCCACATTTCTCAAGGACACAGCCGATGTCCTCAGAGTAATTCCTGACATTGCTTTCAATCAAGAGACTGACTATCTAGTCTCCTTGGATGTTGAGTCCTTGTACACTTCCATCCCCCAGGATGCGACTCTGGACACCATCAGGTCCATCCTGGGGGCATCGGATTTGGACTCTATCACTCCGGTACCTTTTATCATGGCCCTGGCAACCATAGCCATGAAAGAAAATTTCTTCATGTACGAGGACCAGATATACCACCAAATCTCGGGGACCAGTATGGGCAGTATTTTTGCCCCTTCCCTAGCGAATTTGTATGTTCATGATTTTGAACAAACCATCGTTTTGCATCCCACCAATCCGTTTTTCAAATCTATAGTTTGGTGGAAAAGATATATCGATGATATTCTCATGGTTTGGAGGGGCACTAAAGAATCGGCACTCATCTTCCATCAATGGTTGAACGGCCAGAACAACTATCTCCGTTTCACCATAGAAATGAGCAAAGAGAGGCTTCCGTTCCTGGACCTCTCAATTTACAGCACAGAGAGTGGCCTAGAGAGCGAGCTATACCGCAAGCCTATGGCAAGGAACTCTTTGCTGTTGTACGAAAGCCAACATCCGAAGTCTCTGAGGGATAATCTGCCTTTTGGACAGTTTCTTCGAGTTCGTCGGAACTGTTCCACGACAGAGACGTTCAAACGACATGCAGGCGAACTATCTAAGCAGTTGACTGCAAGACATTACCCTAAGAAACTGGTCCAGCGTTCATACAAACGTGCTGCGAACAACCATCGGGCTGCGTTACTGGAACCACGCCCAGAGAAACCACCTCTGGATCGCCTGACACTAGTGACCACTTTCAATTCTAAGTCCAACTATGTCCAGAAAGTGATTAAGAAACACTGGAGGATTTTAAACAGCGGCAAAGAGAAAATTGCTTTTCCACTCTTTGCATTTAAACGCTCCAGAAGCCTAAGGGACCAGCTAGTTCACACTCGCCCTAAAGCTACACCTAGGAGAGAGGTAGGCACTCTTTGGGACTTACCTGCGGTGGTGGGCCACCATCCATGCGGAGCCTGTTCTGTTTGTCCTTTGACTACCAAAATCACAAGTGTGGACATTGGGACTGATCGGCCTTGGGAACTGCGGCAGTTTTCAAACTGCAACAGTACTAACTTAATTTACCTCATTACCTGCACGTGCAATGAACGGTACGTGGGTATGACCACGCGGAAGGTGCGCGTAAGGATGCAAGAGCACAGGAGCACCTTTCGGTGCAAAAAGGACGTCTCAAAACTCACTAAGCATTTCATAACACACAATCATGCTGAAACAGACTTTAAGTGGCATGTCCTGGAAAAACCATTCATCCCACCACATGTGAGTGACGTGTCGAGATTTCTGTTCTTACGTGAACAAAAGTGGGTCTTTAAATTGGGCACAGACAGACGAGGATTGAACGACGATATACCCTGGGTCAATCTATCGTAATATGAGGCACATAGGTTTGTTAGTGTGATCTGCACAGGGCTGATGTGACTAATGTGGTTGTCCAACAGCCTTCTAAATACCTGTGTATAGTTGAAAACTGGGCTATAGTAATACTCTTGTAGCGCCACATCCACACCAGACTTTCCTGTTGTGTGGACTCTTTCTGTTATGGTGGAGTAGTTTGCGGGTGTGCCTTGTCGCATTTGCGGTGTCCAGTTATGAACAGATGATTGATTACTCATAATTGTATTTATCACTTTTCATTACACAAAGGCTTGTGCACATAACTATAGTGGTCAGACTGGGTTTCTTTGCATGCTTATATTTTATAAATCATCAGGCATGGAGAGGTTCCAGTTTTGTGATGTTACAGCGACTAGCAGCCACCTCGAAACACTAATCTATGCACAGGGTGGAAATGGCAGCTTGGAACTACTACAGCCAGACGCATGACGTCATCGTGTAGTTTTGATATGGTAATCTCGCGAGAGTATGCGCGAGGGCTCTCTAAGCATCAAGGACTTTTCCTAATACTGAGGCCAGTCGTTAACTTGGACTGGGCCCATTGTTTTTCATTCCTTGGGCATCTTAGCGGACGCTGAACAGTTAGGGCGAACACACCGAGCCCGGGCATGATTGAACTACAAGAGTCAGACGCGTGACGTCATTTTGTAGTTTCGATGCGGGAGTCTCGCGAGAGTACGCGCGAGGGTTCCCAAACATCGAGGATTTGTCTAAACACCGTGGGCAGTCGGTAACACGGACCTGGCTCCCCGGTTTTCAACCTATTTGGCATCTCAGCGGACGCTGAGTAATTAGGGGCTACACACTGTGCCCCTCCTACATCTTCACCGATTGGCTCAATCTGGTGGACAAGACGAGTCAAGTAGGGAGAATAATGGATGTTCAGTGCCTCCCCCTGACTCAGTCTCAGAGCCAGAGACAACGACGGACAGGTAGGACACATATCCTTATCTCTCCTACTAATGGTGTCAACAGGTGTGCCTTGACTTGATGGTGGACTTTAGTGAATATGATACCCATGGCCATTGGGTCAGTGGTTGGTGGTGGGTTTGGACAGCAGTTTGTATTGATAGTATTCTGACAGTTGTTGAAGTACTCTATGTACAGGAGACCTTGTGTCTTCGTCAAACTCACAGTGTTAGATTAGAGTAATACTTGCTTCCTCTACACTGTGTAGTGACGGAGTGGGTTTCTGTTGTTTTAGAGCGGGGTCTCATATATCCTGAGCCAGGTCCAGGAAGAGGTGAGGTCCACTCCCCGGACACCCTGGGTGAGTAATGAATTTGAGAATAATTGAGGTATAGTGTGACCTCCGTCAGCAGACCATGTTTACTGATTGTGATTTACCGGTATGTTTGTTCCCAACATACAGTACTAAATCGACCAGGTGCCGAAGAGAGGAGTTGATACAGTTGAAGGAGAATTATATCCTTTTCTGGTTTTCACTTGTGTGTTTTTTTGTTTAGTTTTTCACACGTTTATCACTTATAATGCAGTAGCATATATGTAGAACAGAGACCCTGACGAAAGCCTGGGCAATTTTCCCACTGGGGCTGACACATGTTGGTCTCCTCGCAGCTATTTGTGTGGACTGCGTTGATGCTATTATACTGTTCTTGTTTTTAAAGGGGAAGGGGCTAACGTTTATTAAAACTGGTTTGTGTTAGGTTCCCTATCCTGTTTTAAATCACCACGTTTTTTGCTTTTGCACTGCACTTCCCATTGTATCAACATCATGTGGTAGTACCGAGTGATTGTGGGTCGCTACCCCTAACTGGTTGTCGGGGTATGCCAGTCTCAATGATCAAGAGACATGATACCCGATAAGGACTACCATATGAGAATATTGATCCATACAAGACTTTTGATGGGAATCCTTAACCAGGGGTGACTCACGTTTACTGGTGCTTCACTTTTTGGTGGTATGGTTTGTTGGATCTGCTGTGTTTGTTTCTCGTGTACTTTTGACATGATTACAAAAGCATAGAATCACTTCTGGATTTCTAAATAGACCCCTAAGTTTGTTGTTTAGTAGTCTGTTCCTGTGGGGGATACTACTTAGGCTTGGTCTTTTAAACGTCCCTCTAGCCCTGCAATACTGTGTAGTTATTTCGTTCTTAGAGCAGCGTGCAGCTGCGGGCTTTTATATTGATCACATTGATAGAGATCATCTCCACTCTAATACCTAGAAGTGGTTTGCTTATTGACATCTGTCTTTGTTTTTTCGTTCTTTCTGCTGTCCTACCCACTGTTTGATCACAATGGCAGAACGCCATGGTTTATCTTATGACGACTCAATCTACCACTCTATTCTTGATAACATGCCGAGCATTTTGGAAACACTTCCTACACCCACAGTCACCTCCACTGATGACTGGACTAAAGTCCTAACATTGAAAAAGTCACATTCCCGGACTCAAACTCATGGGATTATTATGGCTGAGTACATGAGAGCTAGCTGTGCAACGCCTGGGCTTATAGTTACCAATGCCCCACGACTCTTCCTTAATGACAAACCATTCCTGAAGGACTGGTCGATGATTGCCTGGCGCTGCACCCGTGACTGGCTAATACTCATTATTAGTACGGCCAAACGGGTAGCAGACGCAATCTTAGTTGAGATACAAGTTCTGGAGGGTAAAATCAAGGCTACTATCAGTGCCAACTACAAAAAAAACAAAGAAGAGTCAGATAAGAACAATAAAGAATTTGCTGATTCCATACTCCAGACCAAGTTGGAAAAATTTAAGAAAGATCTGGCAAAATTTAATCTAGAAACTGTTTATCCCTATACTAGTGATAACTACAAAGCTCCAGACTTTAACAAACGAGGAAGAATGTATGGATCCAACTATTCAGGATCAAGCTCCGATACAGGCAGCGATTCAGACACTAATAATCAATCAGCTAATGCCGGGGGTAATCGAGGTAGAGGAGGTAGATACCAGAATTACAGGGGTCAATATAACATGCCAGCACAATCATGGTGGGCACCGGGTCCGTGGGGATATCCAGGTAATTTCCCGCCAACTATGGCTCCATTTCCCGGGTTCCAAAACTTTAATAGTCAGCCTTTTTTGGCGCGTGGCCCCAGACGGTCACGGGGCAAAAGAAGACCGACACAAGGACAACCTCAGGTCCAATGGGAGGACACTACAGGTCCCCATGCAGGGACACGGAGCCACACGAGAAGGAGTGCCCAGGAACAATAAACACACCAGAAATGAGCTTGGTCGTGAACCTGAGCCAAAGACCTTTATCAGACCTCGAAGAAGTTGTGCTCAATAAGGGCCTAGGTTTCGTGACAACAGATGAGGGTGATCCATTTGTCCTCCAAATCGAATTAGCACAGTTTTTCCGTAAATTGAGGCTCCACCATTTTTTCAAGGACAAGAACACTGAGGAAATGCAGCATGATGGAGATAGGAACACAGGTCTGAGAATTAAATCCACTTTCTCACCTCCTACACATGCCATACCACCTCACATACTCACGTTTGAACTAGCTGTCAAAAATGATATAGATCAGATACACTATAGCCCCAGATCTCGCTATAATAACTTGACCACCGCGGAGAGACTAGCTCTTAAAACCCTGACACAGGACAGGACCATAATTGTGAAACCCGCGGACAAAGGGGGCTCCACTGTGGTTCAAGATGTAGAGACATACAGGACTGAGTGTCTCCGTCAGTTGAGCAACGGGAATGCATATCGACCTCTGACCACAGATCCCACTCCCAGACTGATGAGTGAAATCAAAGTCTTGATTGAGGAGGCCCTGAGAGAGGGTTGGATTACTCCCTCAGAGGCTCAGTTCCTACAGGTGAAACATCCCACCATGCCGTATTTTTACACCCTTCCGAAGGTCCATAAACCCCAGAGACCACCACCGGGCAGGCCCATAATATCTGGCCTGGGCTCACTTTTGGAACCTCTCTCAGCGTTTGCGGATTATTTCCTCAAACCCTTGGTGCAAACCATGCCCACATTTCTCAAGGACACAGCCGATGTCCTCAGAGTAATTCCTGACATTGCTTTCAATCAAGAGACTGACTATCTAGTCTCCTTGGATGTTGAGTCCTTGTACACTTCCATCCCCCAGGATGCGACTCTGGACACCATCAGGTCCATCCTGGGGGCATCGGATTTGGACTCTATCACTCCGGTACCTTTTATCATGGCCCTGGCAACCATAGCCATGAAAGAAAATTTCTTCATGTACGAGGGCCAGATATACCACCAAATCTCGGGGACCAGTATGGGCAGTATTTTTGCCCCTTCCCTAGCGAATTTGTATGTTCATGATTTTGAACAAACCATCGTTTTGCATCCCACCAATCCGTTTTTCAAATCTATAGTTTGGTGGAAAAGATATATCGATGATATTCTCATGGTTTGGAGGGGCACTAAAGAATCGGCACTCATCTTCCATCAATGGTTGAACGGCCAGAACAACTATCTCCGTTTCACCATAGAAATGAGCAAAGAGAGGCTTCCGTTCCTGGACCTCTCAATTTACAGCACAGAGAGTGGCCTAGAGAGCGAGCTATACCGCAAGCCTATGGCAAGGAACTCTTTGCTGTTGTACGAAAGCCAACATCCGAAGTCTCTGAGGGATAATCTGCCTTTTGGACAGTTTCTTCGAGTTCGTCGGAACTGTTCCACGACAGAGACGTTCAAACGACATGCAGGCGAACTATCTAAGCAGTTGACTGCAAGACATTACCCTAAGAAACTGGTCCAGCGTTCATACAAACGTGCTGCGAACAACCATCGGGCTGCGTTACTGGAACCACGCCCAGAGAAACCACCTCTGGATCGCCTGACACTAGTGACCACTTTCAATTCTAAGTCCAACTATGTCCAGAAAGTGATTAAGAAACACTGGAGGATTTTAAACAGCGGCAAAGAGAAAATTGCTTTTCCACTCTTTGCATTTAAACGCTCCAGAAGCCTAAGGGACCAGCTAGTTCACACTCGCCCTAAAGCTACACCTAGGAGAGAGGTAGGCACTCTTTGGGACTTACCTGCGGTGGTGGGCCACCATCCATGCGGAGCCTGTTCTGTTTGTCCTTTGACTACCAAAATCACAAGTGTGGACATTGGGACTGATCGGCCTTGGGAACTGCGGCAGTTTTCAAACTGCTACAGTACTAACTTAATTTACCTCATTACCTGCACGTGCAATGAACGGTACGTGGGTATGACCACGCGGAAGGTGCGCGTAAGGATGCAAGAGCACAGGAGCACCTTTCGGTGCAAAAAGGACATCTCAAAACTCACTAAGCATTTCATAACACACAATCATGCTGAAACAGACTTTAAGTGGCATGTCCTGGAAAAACCATTCATCCCACCACATGTGAGTGACGTGTCGAGATTTCTGTTCTTACGTGAACAAAAGTGGGTCTTTAAATTGGGCACAGACAGACGAGGATTGAACGACGATATACCCTGGGTCAATCTATCGTAATATGAGGCACATAGGTTTGTTAGTGTGATCTGCACAGGGCTGATGTGACTAATGTGGTTGTCCAACAGCCTTCTAAATACCTGTGTATAGTTGAAAACTGGGCTATAGTAATACTCTTGTAGCGCCACATCCACACCAGACTTTCCTGTTGTGTGGACTCTTTCTGTTATGGTGGAGTAGTTTGCGGGTGTGCCTTGTCGCATTTGCGGTGTCCAGTTATGAACAGATGATTGATTACTCATAATTGTATTTATCACTTTTCATTACACAAAGGCTTGTGCACATAACTATAGTGGTCAGACTGGGTTTCTTTGCATGCTTATATTTTATAAATCATCAGGCATGGAGAGGTTCCAGTTTTGTGATGTTACAGCGACTAGCAGCCACCTCGAAACACTAATCTATGCACAGGGTGGAAATGGCAGCTTGGAACTACTGCAGCCAGACGCATGACGTCATCGTGTAGTTTTGATATGGTAATCTCGCGAGAGTATGCGCGAGGGCTCTCTAAGCATCAAGGACTTTTCCTAATACTGAGGCCAGTCGTTAACTTGGACTGGGCCCATTGTTTTTCATTCCTTGGGCATCTCAGCGGACGCTGAACAGTTAGGGCGAACACACCGAGCCCGGGCATGATTGAACTACAAGAGTCAGACGCGTGACGTCATTTTGTAGTTTCGATGCGGGAGTCTCGCGAGAGTACGCGCGAGGGTTCCCAAACATCGAGGATTTGTCTAAACACCGTGGGCAGTCGGTAACACGGACCTGGCTCCCCGGTTTTCAACCTATTTGGCATCTCAGCGGACGCTGAGTAATTAGGGGCTACACACTGTGCCCCTCCTACATCTTCACCGATTGGCTCAATCTGGTGGACAAGACGAGTCAAGTAGGGAGAATAATGGATGTTCAGTGCCTCCCCCTGACTCAGTCTCAGAGCCAGAGACAACGACGGACAGGTAGGACACATATCCTTATCTCTCCTACTAATGGTGTCAACAGGTGTGCCTTGACTTGATGGTGGACTTTAGTGAATATGATACCCATGGCCATTGGGTCAGTGGTTGGTGGTGGGTTTGGACAGCAGTTTGTATTGATAGTATTCTGACAGTTGTTGAAGTACTCTATGTACAGGAGACCTTGTGTCTTCGTCAAACTCACAGTGTTAGATTAGAGTAATACTTGCTTCCTCTACACTGTGTAGTGACGGAGTGGGTTTCTGTTGTTTTAGAGCGGGGTCTCATATATCCTGAGCCAGGTCCAGGAAGAGGTGAGGTCCACTCCCCGGACACCCTGGGTGAGTAATGAATTTGAGAATAATTGAGGTATAGTGTGACCTCCGTCAGCAGACCATGTTTACTGATTGTGATTTACCGGTATGTTTGTTCCCAACATACAGTACTAAATCGACCAGGTGCCGAAGAGAGCAGTTGATACAGTTGAAGGAGAATTATATCCTTTTCTGGTTTTCACTTGTGTGTTTTTTTGTTTAGTTTTTCACACGTTTATCACTTATAATGCAGTAGCATATATGTAGAACAGAGACCCTGACGAAAGCCTGGGCAATTTTCCCACTGGGGCTGAAACATGTTGGTCTCCTCGCAGCTATTTGTGTGGACTGCGTTGATGCTATTATACTGTTCTTGTTTTTAAAGGGGAAGGGGCTAACGTTTATTAAAACTGGTTTGTGTTAGGTTCCCTATCCTGTTTTAAATCACCACGTTTTTTGCTTTTGCACTGCACTTCCCATTGTATCAACATCATGTGGTAGTACCGAGTGATTGTGGGTCGCTACCCCTAACTGGTTGTCGGGGTATGCCAGTCTCAATGATCAAGAGACATGATACCCGATAAGGACTACCATATGAGAATATTGATCCATACAAGACTTTTGATGGGAATCCTTAACCAGGGGTGTCTCACGTTTACTGGTGCTTCACTTTTTGGTGGTATGGTTTGTTGGATCTGCTGTGTTTGTTTCTCGTGTACTTTTGACATGATTACAAAAGCATAGAATCACTTCTGGATTTCTAAATAGACCCCTAAGTTTGTTGTTTAGTAGTCTGTTCCTGTGGGGGATACTACTTAGGCTTGGTCTTTTAAACGTCCCTCTAGCCCTGCAATACTGTGTAGTTATTTCACTATACTGAAATACCCTTACCTTCCTGGCCTCTAGGGAGGAATCAAACAGGTGATCGAAGAGACCTACCCTATCACCCTCCCATTTCATTATGGTGGAACAATGAAGGTTGTCAAAAGCTACCAGAGGGTCTAACAGCACCAGCAGAGCTAAATCAGCACTTTCAATAATTTCCAAAGTTATTCAGTAAAAGCCAACAAGAAGGATTTTAGTTTACCTATTAGTAGAATATACTTATGCGTATGGTACCTGTAAGTGCCCCATTCGGAATGGGGCAGCATCTGGGTGTAGAGATTCTGGAGTCAGAGATACTGATTCCAGTTTAAATTTACTGCAATTACTGGCCTTTTCAAGTTTTTAGTCCCAGAATGTGGAATAATAGGGTGGACCAGGAATTACTAAATACACCTCTGCATGATTTCCTCATCCCAGCCCGGTTCCTTGCACATTTTCTTCCTGCTTTTAGCACATTTGGTTTCACCAAGTGTGTTCTCATGCTCCGTAAATCTTGGAATCGGGCGTGGTGATAACCCCCACCAGGGGATACCGGGCCACCGAAGAAAAAGGAGCCTATGCTCCAGCAGTTGCTGGAGCAAGAATCCGTTTTTAATTTAAGAGTTGTTGGTTTACCATCATCCGGGCTAATTCCCGCTCTGTTTACCTTTCTGGGGCCGTATGGATCTTTGCCATTGTGTTAGAGAAGAGAAGAACAACTCATCAGATAAGTTATCATGACAATCATTAGTACATTTTCAGTCAATAAAGAGAGTCTGGGATGAGGTAAAGGGTTTTATTAATCAAAATCGGTTTAGTAGATCATCTTTATTAAGTCAGAAAATAAATTCATCAAGTTTTAGTCATTAGAATCTCATTAGATGTCAATGATCAATTAATAAGCAACATCAATCATCAAAGGGAGAGGGAGAGAAAATGTAGCGAATACACTCTTAGTCCCCAGCAATATAGTTTAAACAACAAAAGAGTGTAATTACTTTAATCAAAATCGAGAGAGCATTTGAATAGGAATACAAATCCTTTTTGATTTATATAAAAGGCCCTCACTCACCAACCTGGTTGGTGACATGCTTCTTCATTGGGCCCCACCGGGAGAGGCCGAGTGCCTCCCAGGTGTGCTACGACGCCAGATTTACTGCGGAGCTGGTTTTTTGTGAAGTGACAAGTGAGGTAATGATAGTGTTCTTTAAATTAAAAATGTCTAGATTGTGTCACAAAAAGAATTTAATTAGGTGATCAATCAGACATATTAAAAACAAAATGTCGGAAGAGGGCCAAATAAATTGTTTGGCTACTTCCTCTTAGGTGAGGTCAGGTCCACATGTTTCTGCCAATTATGGTGCAAATTTACCTGGCATTCGACAGGACCAAATGAACTAAACCTCGGCGGTATGGGCGCATTAAGGCCCACCCTGACCAGAGGGTGTGTGAGTGAAAAAAACAAGTGTAAAAAGTGCAAGGTAAAAAGACTCCTTTTCAAGGTAGCTTTAAATTTAGAGGAACCAATAGTACCTGCAAAGAAAAAGGACAATAACACACATAAAGAGAAGTCAAAACAAGCAATTAGTATCTATTCTCTATATTGAGCATGTTATCGGTATTCCATGCTCTCAAAATGTTTTAGTGCTCAGGCTGTGAAGATCAACTTCCAGTCGTTAACTGTACTCCTTAGTAGATAAGTCCTGGTACTGCCTGGCCTGGGTGGTCAGACCATGGCTTGTCCATGATTAGGATTCCATGGAATATAAAGTGTAAAAACACCTGCACGCCTACTAGGGAGTTTAGCGGTACACTTAGTGGTGGTCTGTCGATCAAAGGACCCAAAATGGCCAGTGAGCCAAAAGTTGTGACAATAAAAACGTAACACCACATGCACATTTGTTTAATTTAAAATTCTCACTTGTAGGGTGAGAGAGTCTCACACCATGGGTCACAGGAGGGGGGTGGGGGCAAAATTGGCACACCCTACGGAGGAAAAACAAAGGAGATGCTTTTGCGTGAGTATAGCATTAAGGCGACTAGCACAAGGTACTTAGCTGATGGTGGAAGAAACCGACTCACGCCCGCGTCACCAGGCACCCACTTGGTACCTGCATCAAACCCTCTGGAACCGGACCCCGAGGATAGCCAGTACCGGAGGAAATGCTGTATATAAAGGCGGGGTGAAGTGGAGTACGCGCGACTTCGTCTCGGCGGTGGGCGTGGCTACACACGTAGAAACGTGAGCATACGTCCCACCCGCCAATCGCTGAATGCGTAGTGGTGGGGACAGGTGCTAGTGAGAAATGAGCACTAGACCGTCAACCCCACCGAAGGCAATTGAAAACTTTATTAAATGTATATGTGCGTGTACGGTACTAAGAGAAGTAAGGTTACTGATACTCAACAGGTACACCTCACATAAATGCGAGTGGTACAAGGGGCTAGTCTACTGTATAAACATGATGGGAATACTCATGAGTGGGACCACTCGATCGGGTAGGATCGTGAGGCTGCATTAGGTCGTGTCAGAGAAGGGGTAAAGGCAACCTGAGTTGGGACACAATAAAGATAAGCAGAGAGAGGTAGACCTGAGTTATTTTCAAAATACATTTCCAATTTCCGGCATTACTTCCAAACATGAGACACAATATCAGAAGAAAGATAACACTATAAGTAGAGAGAGGTAGACTGTGAGGAGAGACAGGTGACATTATAAAAAAAGGTGCAAATATAATCCTTTCATTTACACAGACACTCAGTGTGATCCTGGTCAAAAATGTTAAAACCATACATTTTACCAAAACACATTCCCCACACTAAAACGTTTAAGAGACAGAACACAGCCCAGGTATATGAGCACTACATTACAGTGCAGAAACCTGAGTCATTTTCAAAATACAT
Organism: Lissotriton helveticus; assembly: GCF_964261635.1. Classification (NCBI taxonomy): domain Eukaryota; kingdom Metazoa; phylum Chordata; class Amphibia; order Caudata; family Salamandridae; genus Lissotriton; species Lissotriton helveticus. The sequence continues at coordinate 185,146,073 of NC_136071.1, forward strand.
TTCCAATTTTCAGCATTACTTTTTTGCCAGCATTACTTCCAAACATGAGACACAATATCAGAAGAAAAATGACAGTATAAGCAGAGACAGGTAGACTGTGAGGAGAGACAGGTGAGATTATAGAAAAAAGAGCAAATATAATTCTTTCATTTACACAAGAGTGTATGCAGCAGTCTATGAATACTGACTGAGGCATTACATAAGTGACTGCAAACATTCTACTTTTTTTTAGTACTGCACTTTATTCCACAAAGCTGACTAACTAAACACATTAACTTACCAAATGATTACACCATAATGGTTATCCAAAAGCAGACAAACTCACAATATGATTCTACAAACTTTACAAGGATAACACATTACTCTTACTAAAAATAAAATGCACCACATTTAATCCCTTTGAAGTCATCAACTCACCTTTCAAATAGTTTGGTAGATTAAGAAGAATGCCACTCACACAGCAGATAACCTTATACAGAATCTCTCTGCTCCAGTGCTTGCAGCAGAACCAAAGAAATGGCACATTTTCCCTCTCTTTTTACACATATATACACATTACTAACAAATCAAATTCCTTCACACAATAATTCAAAACCAAACACACATTTCTATTGGCTCAACATTTCAAACCTTTCCAACTGACATAACTTTCCACCCTACCCCCAACAGATTATGCAAAACTCAACTATCAACAGAGGTCAAACGTTCAGCACACTGTAAAACACTGCTCCTCAATAACTTTACACTATCCTTAAGTATTTACTTACAAGTACTAATAAACAGAAAAGGTTTCATTAGAACCAACCAACACATAAACATATAAAATTGAAAGATATCTGTAAAATGTATTTTTTAAATTGATTTTTACTTGGTTAGGTACGCTTACGGGAGAACTTACAGACTTTACACGGTACGTTGTACGTACGAGCATGGTACGCGTACGGTAAATTTATCGTAAAAGAAAATAGCATCTATTACAATTTTTTTATAACCCCCGGGGACCCCATCCCCCGAGGCTAAAAAAAAACATTGGGGACCATGGGGGGAGCCCCAATGCCCCCACGGTCCCAGCCGGCTCCCCACGTCCTTTGGGAGCCGGCATTGCTTTTCGTCAGAGAGAGCATCTAACATGCTGCTCTCTCTGACGAAAAGCAGTTTGCTGTGGTAGGGTGGGAGCCGCGAGGCTCCAACCCTACCATAGCAAACAGCAGTGTCCTGGGGGTAGGCACTCCGGGACACTGCAGGAGCCGGCCCGGTGGTGGCAGTCCCCAGGGCCATCGAGGGCACCAGGAGGGGGACGCACGGCCCCCTCCCAACATAGAAAAGCCCTGGGGGTGATGGTCCCCGGGGCTGGGGGGTCCATCACGGACCCCCCTACATTCAATATTAGAGCCACGGGGAGGTGGCGGTCCCCGGGGCGAGTGGGGGGGCTTGAGCCCCCCCCACACAGCATTTTTTTTTTATTCAACAGCAAACAAAGCCCCGGGGGGGCGGTCCCCGGGGCTGTGGGGGGGCCATGAGCTCCCCTGCAAACATATAGTTAAAGCACCGGGGGATGGGGTCCCCGGGGATTATTAAAAATTTGTAAAAGAGGCTATTTTTTTTTTACGATAGATTTACTGTACGCGGACGGTGCGAATGTCGGAATTTGTCCCATAAGCATACCTAAGCAAGAAGAAAAAAAAATGACATTGAGAATCATTGGAAAAACTCCCTAATCAACCCTAGGAGGTAAAAAAAAGTACTATACCAAACAGCAAACTTTTCCTATCAATCAACACACTCAATCTACACACATACACAAATAAATAACAAATCACATTTATTCCCACATTAAAACAAATTAAAACACACTTTTATATTGCTTGAACTTTTCAACCTTTTCCAACTGACAAAACTTTCAACCCTTCCCCCAACCACATTCTGCCAGTTACCATAGAAACACTTCAGGGAACACCAAACTGACAACACTGGTGAAAAGTTCATCATACATTGTTGCAAATCAAAAGAGCAAGTGTGCTTGACTTGTCAATATACTAGCTTATCTAAAGAAGTGTTATTTTCTATCACTTTTACTTAACCAATAAATAACAGGCTTTTAAAAAACAGAAAATTGCACACCAGTTTTGTAGCTAATAATGTTTCAAACAACCAATCACTTCATTGATTTTTATCAAAAGTCCACTTATCCACCATTTTAGAAAAAAAAAAAACTTCAAACTGCCCTTTCATTTACAGAGACCATCTGAGTGCATCCAGACCTCTCTTCAAGATGTTTAAAGTGTGGATTGTGGGACACAGCTATATTTTCTGGAGTGAAAGGTACGCACAACAGAAAGGAACTCACAAAGACCTAGGTTTATCAAATGTAGACATTAAATGGATTGGACAGAGAGGGTTAAAGTGGCACCAATTGACGCCATTGCTGAAATCCTTTATGCATCTCCAACACCCTCACCTCATAATTGTGCACTGTGGTGGCAATGACCTAGGCACTTTGACTGGGGTAGGTCTGGAAATGTTTATGAAGGACACCTTTACAGAACTGATGTTACTTTTCCCCAAAACTACTTTTGTCTATTCTAATATATGTCAAAGGCAAAAATGGAACTGGTCCAATCAATTTTGTCCACAAATTGAGAAAGCTAGGAAACATTTGAATAAATCTGTATCTGCGTTTCTCCGAGACTATAGAATGGGATCCATTTACCATAACAATCTGCTCTTCAATATGCATGACATCTATAGGAGAGATGGTGTACATTTTACAGATGAGGGAAACAGAGTCTTCCTTATAAACTTAAGACTCTGCATCAGTACTTACTTGTAGGTACTAAAATCTCCCAATAAACACAGGGGCTCTTTTTAGAGCCACCAAACATCTAAACACATACACTTCATAAATATCTAAAAATATTTTACTTTTTCTTGCTTAGGTACGCTTATGGGGCGACTTACGTAATTTGCACCGTCCGCGTACGGTAAATCTATAGTAAAAAAAAAATAGCCTCTTTTACTAATTTTTAATAATCCCCGGGGACCCCATCCACCGGGGAGCCGGCGTTGCTTTTCATCAGGGAGAGCAGCTCACATGCTGCTCTCTCTGACGAAAAGCAGTTTGCTATGGTAGGGTGGGAGCCGTGATGCTCCTATCCTACCATAGCAAACAGCAGTGTCCCGGGGGTAGGCACCCCAGGACACTGCAGGAGCCGGCCCTGGGGAGGTGGCGATCCCCAGGGCCATCAATGGCTCCAGGAGGGGGGCCGCGCGGCCCCCTCCCAACATAGAAAAGCCCCGGGGGGTGGTGGTCCCCGGGGCTAGGGGGTCTGTCACGGACACCCCTTTTTTCAATATTAGAGCCCTGGGGGGTGGCGGTCCCCGGGGCGAGTGGGGGGGCAAACAGCCCCTCCCAGAATTAATTTTTTTTAAAAAGGAAGCCCCGGGGGTGGCGGTCCCTGGGGCAGTGTGGGGGGTTTGAAACCCCCCCACACCTTTTTACCACATTTTACCCCCAGGATTTGGTCCCCCCGGGGGCTAATTTAAAAAAAAACAGACCGAGTTTTTTTTCTTTTTTCACGGGGTACGTGTACTTACGTGAACCTCGCGATTTAAAAAATATATATATATATATATTTTGAGCCTTGGGGGTCCTCATGGGACCCCCTGAGCAGGCCTAGGGGGTCAGGGTGTGTCTACCCTGCCCCCTTTGCGTATTTTGCACATTTGTTTCTGTTTTCTGGATGAAGTCATCAGTGATGTCATCAGTGATATCATTTGAGATGGCATCAGTGATGTCATCAGTAATGTCACTGACCATGTTATGAGTTATGTAATGTGTGACGTCATCAGCAATGGATTACGGTGGCGTGAGTTATAGTTAGCTGAACTAACTATAAGGGCCGAATTTCTCTGGTTTTGTACGAGTGAAATGTCCAACTATCTATAACATCCCTGAAACCTGTGGTATTTTCAGTGAATTTCTAAGGTTTTTTAAATGGTAATTTTTAACTATAACGTCCCTGAAACCTATGTTTTTTTGAGTGAATTTCTAAGGTTTTTGTAAATTCTAATTTCTAACTATAACGTCCCTGAAACCTATGGTTTTCCCAGTGAATTTCAAAGGTTTTTAAATGTTAATTTCTAAGGGCAAAGCCCCCGCAAAAATTCTTAGTTTAGCTTCACTGAGCCCGACCCTTTTTAATGTGTATATGTCCCCCCTGGAGAGGATCGTCACCCCGTCGGGGATCAAGTTACTTACCTACGCAGATAACACCCAGATGGGATTATCCCTTAGTCAGCAAAACCATCCCTCTCCTGCCCTTTACACTTGCCTTGGAGAGATAACCAAATGGATGGATAGATCCCATCTGAAGCTAAACAGCGGAAAGACGGAGATCATGATCCTGGGCAATCAATCCCACTTCCGCCCGGAGTCCCTATGGCCCCCTTGTATGGGACCTCCTCCAACTCCTAAGAGCGAAATTAAGAGCCTGGGGATTTGGCTGGACGAAGGTCTTACCTTCCCCACCCAAGCCCGGAAAACAGCTGGCACCTGCTATGGTCTCCTTCGGACCTCCAGAAAAATCCTACCGCTGCTGCCTTCCCAATCTCAAAACTCCTGATCCAAGGTCTAATATTGTCTCGCCCGGATTACGGAAACGCCCTGTACCTCGGAGTCCCTAAAAAGGTGGTCTCACAACTTCAGGTCGTGCAAAATACGGCGGCCCGCCTCCTCACGGGTACGCGCAGTCGCTGCTCAGCCAAAACCTCCCTTAAGTCTCTCCATTGGTTGCCCATTCAAGAAAGAGTGCATTTTAAGGCCCTCTGTACCACACACAAAATCTTGCACAAAAAGGCCCCTCCTATCCTGAAGGATCTTATCACGCCCCACACAACCAACAGAACCCTCCGGTCATCTCACCTTCACCTCACTTCAGTACCTAGGATCAAGAAAGCCCGTTCCGGTGGCCGCCTTTTCTCATATAACGCCTCCAAATTGTGGAACTCTCTTCCACTGGACATTCCGGCTCAACCGAATCTGCTCCCTTTTCGTAAACTGCTCAAGACATGGCTGTTTCCCTAACTCACTTCCCCTCATTCACTCCTTCTCTCACCAGCGCTGGGACGCTCACGGGCAGCCATGCGCTTTACACATCGGTAAACATAACATAACATAACATAATTCTTATAAAAATAATATAATCTTTTCTAAAAAATAAATATAGTATTTTATTTATTTATTTTTTATATAAAAAGTGTAATTTGCGTACAGATCGTGTAACTGTTTCGGTGGGTTAATGAATTCCAGCCGCCATATTGGTTAAGTCGGGTAGGATGTGCATTGGGTAAGTGATGGGTGAGCGGATCGGGCCCCACGTATTGTCACTTATGTAGTTCCAGGGGTCGCGCCAGCTGTGCGAATCCCTCGCAAATGTTCACGTTTCAAAAGTATGTGCATATAACTTTATTATATATATATTATACCAAGACATAATTTAAGATAACTGTAACTAGCATATATCTGTAACTGGAATAAAGATATATTATTGTTAAATATATTTTTCGGAAATCACGCTGGGTACATGCCGGGTGCGGGCCAGAGTGCGAATCCATACCTCGCGTAACATCATGTACGTATTTCCGGGGAGGGATCCCGCAAATTATAAAACTGATTACCCCCGGGACCTGGCCCACCCGGGGGCTTATAGAAAATGACGCGCCTCATTTTTTTATTTTTATTTCTCGTTTGGAGTCACAAACCCAACGCGTTTACACTGGGGGGCTGTGCTGGACACAATGGAGTCACAACTTCAAGCACGCAAAATTTTTAAAAAGAATGCCCCATATTCTAAATTGTTTTATCCTGCCTCGGGGACCCCATCCCCGAGGCATACCCTTGGAGACCGTGGGGGGAGCCCCAAAGCCCCCACTGTCCCAGCCGGCTCCCTGCCTCCTCCGGGAGGCAGCATTGCTTTTGGACAAGGGGAGTTGCTAATATGTAGCTCCCCTTGCCCAAAACCAATACTGCTTTGCTTCTTGGAAGCAGTGTTTGCAATCACAAGGTGAGAACCACACGGCTCCCGCCCTGTCATTGCAAACATTAATGTCCCGGGGGTGGGCACCCTGGGACATTACAGGAGCCTGCCCTTGGGGTGGTGGTCCCCAGTGCCACCGACAGCTCCACGAGGGGGGCTATGCGGCCCCCTCACTTTATTTACGTAGCCCCGGGGAGGTGGTGGATCCCAGGGCTTGGGGAGGCCCGCGAGGCCCCCCTCATTATTTAATAAATCCCCGGGAAGGTGGTGGTCCCTAGGGCTTGGAAGGGCCCACGAGGCCCCCCCCCCCATTATTATTTTCTAAAGCCTCGGGAGGTGGTGGTCCCCGAGCCCACAAATAATTGCTGAGTGCCTGCGGAAACTCGCCCACCAGAGGGCTTTCAAAAACATAGCGTGGGAGGCCGCGCTTGCTTTTCTTTTATTTTCTCAGCAGGATTTGCGACCTCAACGCTAAATCTGCAATTTTAAAAAAAACAGTGTTTTTTGTCCTAGGGGTCCTTTTGGGAGCTCCTGAGCACACTTGTTTAAGATGGCTGACAACACATTCTGGATTAGAGTGTTAGCAGCCAATCAGAGTGAAGTTTAGGCCCGGAGGGGGTGATTCGCGAACCCTTTTCGGTGCTCAGATATCGAAACTTTTTTTTTCTAATTACTCAGGTATTACTGAACGGATTTACACCATTTAAAAACATGCATTGGCATAGCCAATAGGTCTCGCTGTTGGGTCCTTATAAGTGTTTAGCCATGCACCAGTTAATGTTGTTGCACCAAGGATATTGTGCTGCATAACTAAATACTTATAAGGTCCCAAAAGCGAGACCTATTGGCTACGCCAATGCTTGTTGTATAAAGGTCACCCAGTATATATGGGCGACAACATCAGAAAATGTAAGCAGTGACATATCATAAGCACCTGTGGGCAGATGGGTGAGGACCCATGACAAAATACAAGCCCTGGCACAGTGAGTGGAATTCTAGACATATTGAGAAACCCATATCAAATTTTAAAAAAATGGGATCAACTCCTGAGGGACGTCATGCTTCATTGACTCATAATGAAAGTTATGGAATATTTCACAAGTGCCTTTCAGTGCCAATGTTTTTTTAGCAAATATATTTTTTAATTATGCTATAAAATGAATAATTTGAGCTAATTCTTTTTGCTAAATGTTCCCGTGGAGCGAAGTCTCCTATTCGTCTAGAAGTCTGGATAGGGCGCTATATTTCTGTTCAAGTGTTTCGCCCTCACCGCTCTCAGAGATCACCAGCTCTAACTGCTGAGTGGTATTTCAGCAGCACTCACGGTGACGGTACCAAGAGTACATGATTAAAACAAGCATTTGCAATGCAATAGGTCTCGCATTATGAAAGTTTGAGCTATTGGTCTTGTAAATGACAAATTTTGTATTTATGTGTTGGTTTTGAAAATAGCAAAATGAATAGCTTTGTCATTTACAATGCCAATACTTTTTTCTTTTGCAAATGTGACACCTATAGCATTTGTAATGCAACATGTTTTGTATTTAAGTGACTTAGATGTATTGATATTACAAATAACAATGGTTTTTAATTTTTTTAAATACATAATACTTAAATAAAAGTTATTGTAATTTATAATGGCAATAGCTTAAACTTTTGTAAATAACTTTTGTGAGGATTATGTTTAGTGTATATTATTGTGACGAAAATCCAAGAACAGAAGTGAAATATTAACATCTTTGTGATGTTTGTAAAAAAGCTTGAAACATTAAGAGAACATATTTGAACCAGTTGATGTTGAATGGTTGCACTGATTGATACTGTGGTGGCGACGAGTGATGCTGTGGCGTTCAGTGATGCTGTGGTAGCGCATATTGATGTTGTGGTGCCCCTGAGTGATGCTGTGGTGGTGCTGAGTGATGCTGTGGTACCCCTGAATGATGCTGTGGTGGTGCGCTAGATAGAGTGAGTGAGGGCGATAGATAGAGTGAGTGAGGGCGATAGATAGAGGGAGTGAGGGCGATAGATAGAGGGAGTGAGGACGATAGATAGAGGGAGTGAGGGCGATAGATAGAGGGAGTGAGGGCGATAGATAGAGGGAGTGAGGGCGATAGATAGAGGGAGTGAGGGCGATAGATAGAGGGAGTGAGGGCGATAGATAGAGGGAGTGAGGGCGATAGAGGGAGTGAGGGCGATAGAGGGAGTGAGGGCGATAGAGGGAGGGAGGGCGATAGAGGGAGGGAGGGAGGGCGATAGAGGGAGGGAGGGAGGGCGATAGAAAGAGGGAGTGAGGGCGATAGAAAGAGGGAGTGAGGGCGATAGAAAGAGGGAGTGAGGGCGATAGATAGAGGGAGTGAGGGCGATAGATAGAGGGAGTGAGGGCGTCAGATAGAGGGAGTGAGGGCGATAGATAGAGGGAGTGAGGGCGATAGAGGGAGTGAGGGCGATAGAGGGAGGGAGGGCGATAGAGGGAGGGAGGGAGGGCGATAGAGGGAGGGCGATAGAGGGAGGGAGGGAGGGCGATAGAAAGAGGGAGTGAGGGCGATAGAAAGAGGGAGTGAGGGCGATAGAAAGAGGGAGTGAGGGCGATAGAAAGAGGGAGTGAGGGCGATAGAAAGAGGGAGTGAGGGCGATAGAAAGAGGGAGTGAGGGCGATAGATTGAGGGAGTGAGGGCGATAGATTGAGGGAGTGAGGGCGATAGATTGAGGGAGTGAGGGCGATAGATTGAGGGAGTGAGAGTGGTATATTGAGGTCGGTAGAGTGGTAGAGTGAGGGTGGTAGAGTGAGGGTGGTAGAGTGGTAGAGGTGTGTGAGAGGGTGAGGGTGTGTGAGAGGGTGAGGGTGTGTGAGAGGGTGAGGGTGTGTGAGAGGGTGAGGGTGTGTGAGAGGGAGAGGGTGTGTGAGAGGGTGAGGGTGTGTGAGAGGGTGAGGGTGTGTGGGTGGGGGAGGGTGTGTGTGAGGTTGAAGGGGTGGGTGAGGGTGTGTGTGAGGGTGAAGGGGTGGGTGAGGGTATATATGAGGGTGAGTGAGTGAGGGTGAGTGAGGGTGAGGGTGAAAGGGTGGGTGAGCATGGGTGAGAGTGTGAGGGTGAAAGGGTGGGTGAGCGAGGGTGAGTGAGTGAGGGTGAGTGAGGTGTGTGTGTGTATGTGTGAGGGTGAGTGAGGTGTGTGTGGGTGAGGTGTGTGTGTGTGTGAGGTGTGTGTGTGTGTGAGGTGTGTGTGTGTGTGAGGTGTGTGTGTGGGTGAGGGTGAGGTGTGTGTGTGTGAGGATGAGGTGTGTGTGTGTGTGAGGGTGAGAGGGAGGGTGAGGTGTGTGTGAGGGTGAGGGTGAGGGTGAGAGGAAGGCTGAGGTGTGTGTGTGTGAGGGTGAGAGGGAGGGTGAGGTGTGTGTGTGAGGGTGAGAGGGAGGGTGAGGTGTGTGAGGGTGAGGATGAGAGGGAGGGTGAGGGGGTGTGAGAGTAAGAGGGTGTGTGAGGGTGAGGGGGTGTGAGGGTGAGGGGATGTGAGAGTAAGAGGGTGTGTGAGGGTGAGGGGGTGTGTGGGTAAGAGGGGGGGTGTGAGTAAGAGGGTGTGTGAGGGGGTGTGTGAGGGTTAGGGGGTGTGTGAGGGTGAAAGTGTGTGTGAGGGTGAGGTGTGTGTGTGTGAGGGTGAGGGGGTGTGAGGGTGTGTGTGTGGGGGTGTGAGGGGTTTTGAGGGTGAGGGGTGTGAGGTTGAGGGGGTGTGAGGTTGAGGGGGTGTGAGGTTGAGGGGGTGTGGGGATGAGGGGATGTGAGGGCGAGGGTGTGTGAGGGTGAGGATGAGGGGGTGTGAGGGTGAGAGTGTGTGAGGGTGACCCAGATTGAAGAGTCAAAGATGAAGTTGTGGGTGCTTAAATTTGGCAATAAAGCAAAATTCGTGTTCATATGTGGTAATCTGCATACTAACACTGTATGCGTCACCTTGATTTTGAGGTCAACACAGCTACAATGTTGCCTAATATCACATATGAGGTCTCAGCTAGGTCTAGCTTTACTGCCCAAAGCACACTGCATGCTGGGACTTTTGTTTCACTGTTAACAGCGTAAGTATAGGTTAATAAATTGCAGCATGCAAAGAGCTGTTGTATAAACAAAGGGCTGAACTGGCTGAACTTATCACACTTCACGTGGTCCTTCTTGGCAGCAGTAATATGAATAATTGGCAAGTGCAGTAGGTTTAGCCAAAGGCACAACTCGATCTCTAGCTATGTCAATTGTTTCGCCTATGTTGTTGTGAATGAGGAAAAATAAAAAAAGTGCTTGTTTTCCAATGACGTGAGGAATTTTAAAAAAACGCCCAAAAAACAAAGAAAATAAGCACATACCCATCTCGCATGTGCATGTATCTGGCGTTAACATCTCACATGTGCATGTATCTGTCAAGACGCTCCAGTGACACCAAAAAATAGTAACAACATTGTTATTTAATCACAATGTGTAGGCACATAATACCACAGATTAATGCAAGCGAAATTGAATGCACAAAAGTGCCCCAGAATGAGATCAGATGGGAGGGGGAGTGGTATTGGGAAAGGTGTAGGGTATTTAGGGTAGTGACATAGCAATAGTCAAAAGACCTTAGTTAGCAATAAAGTAGATCTGATTCATAGAAAACAAAAACTGAGTTCAAAGACAAATCATATACATCATGCTTCCAATATAAGTACATTAAATGATATTTGTGGAAGGAAGCTGATCTATGGACTGTGAGAGGTCTGTCGACGTTTCGACCCACGGAAAACGCAGGCGAAAGTAAGTGCCTTGCTGGGGGGTGTTTATTAGCACGGGGTGGGGCGGGTTACCTACAAAATAAGTTCATAACGGACACAATTTAAAAGGGGGGGGGCATGGAAGATCAATTAGTGACTGGCCACGAAATTACTACAACAATGGTTGAAAACAGGGAACAGTGTGTGGAGGATATTTACCATGAAGCGGATTATCCTGGTATCATGGTAAGTATTGAATCATTCGAGGAAGAACCATCGCAATAGGTGCGTGCTGGAATGAGAATAATAATAATAGTGAAGCACTGGGTAAAAGTTCAGAGGGCACGTGAATGCAGTTACAACATAACAACTCACTGTTCGTAATGGTATCGTAAATGAACAAAAATCCCGCCGGGCAACCGATCGGGTGATCTATAATGACAAAACAAGGGGGAGGAGGAAGGGGAAGAGCATGAGTGAGCGCTCAATCTATGCGAAGTAATAGAGTCAAGGGGACGGAAACGCACACATGGTGTGTCCATTTACCTGCTGGTTGGAGCCGATCCACAGCGCGATCGAGCATGCTGGTCGGCTGTTCTCGGAGCCGAAGCAGTGTATACCGGCTCAACAAACCACGTGACGCGGAAGCGAGCCCGCTCCGTGTGTGGTCATAGAAAACAGACTAGGGAGTGGAGAATAACTCATCCAGGGTGGGGGGCTGAAGGAATACATTAAAAAAGGTGCGTGTTTATACAGCAGCTATAAATGCATCAGTTGGAGTGCAAAAGAATATACATTGGGACATGGAACACAGGATGGTAAAGGCCCATCCAAATCGTTCATGGTTATTGAGACATATGGAAGATTATATTTACAGAAATAAGACCTGACTGGTGACTCCAGAAAACCCAGCATCTTGTATGGAAATAGCAAACGAGCCTGAATCAGCCGAGCGTCAACCTGCAGCCGATGATGAGTGGGAGGGCGGGGGATGCCTGCGCATGCGCGCCACTCTGCAGTTTCGTTTTGCCGAGCGCGAGCCCGGAGAAGAGAAGTGCCGCATGAAGTCCCGGGTCCCAGGAGGGGGCCCGGGTGAAGACCAGCGGGGAGACTGCGGGGCCCCCATGCCTATGGGGAGAGCTCCGCTTCTTGAGCTCGAGTGTTCTGCAGGGCTCCCTTGGCAGATGGTGCAAGCCCGAGTCCGACTCCGGTAAGGTAAGGGGGGGGAAGGGGGGAGAGGGGGGGGGCTGTGTGCCGTGTGCCTGTATGTGTGTGCATGCGCGTGCCTGTGTGTGTGCGTGCATGCAGAGGGGTGGGGGCTGGCTGTGTCTGTGTGAGCAGGGGCTGTGAGTTACGCAAGCGCGTCTGAGAGGCGCGCTCCCGCGGTAATATCTGGAAGGGAAAAGCGCGTGGGCGATCGCTGTCTCACATTCCCCCTAACACGCCAACAAAAGATGTCTTCGCAGACAAAGCATGCTTCGCATGCTTTTTAGGTCTGCTCGACCTAAAAATGACTTTTCACATACACGAGAAAAGCACTACAAGAAGTTACCAGTCCGCCGCCGAGCCAAGTTACACCCAAAGGCGAACTAATGTAGCAAAGGCCAGTGAGAACCGGTGGCAACTAACGAGAGATGGGATCACAGGGGGATGGGGAGAATGAAGTGACGAAACTGACAGCTGACACAGAGCCAAGCTAAGTGACAGGCCAGGGGAAAGGACTGTGATAAATCCAGCTGACAAGTGACATGAAAGGGACAGACAGCTAATAGAAGAAATGGAGCCCAGATCAAGTCATTGGAGTAGCTTCTGACACCTAATAGCGAGAGAGGGTATACAGAAGGCTCATCGAGGGAGTGTAAACATCACCTAGTGAAGTGGACAGCCCAGCGGCAGCTCACGAAGAGAGACAAGTGACGGACAGACGTCAGCAACCGCGAGGAAAGGACAAGCATAGGCCGCGAGAGGCGATCTGTGGTGGGGGAAGGGGATAAGCGAGAGTTGTGTGCGCGCGAAAGTGAAACTGATCGCGATCAAGCGCTGAAAGCTGCCAGCTGCGCGCGCGCATGACTGCAAGCTGGTGGCCGGCAAAAGCATGTGGTGGCACTTTTAAAAGCCACTTACTAAATGTCTCCCCAGATCAGAGCATGCGCTAGCTCTAGCGAGACCTAAAAAGGTCTCTTTCTGAACCAAGGGCTACCTTTTTGCCAAATTTGGTGTTATTCCGTTCAGCAGTTCGGGATGTAGCCTGTTCCATTTTTTCCTATGGAAATTAACATGGGGAAAACGCCTTTTGGGACCCCCCTTTTTTCTCAGCCCCCACTTGACACATCACCCCAAAACTTTAAAGACAGGAGCTGACCTGAGTGGGCCATTAGTTTTGAACATTTTGCAAAGATTCGTCAAACGACACCAAAGATGTTGGGAAAAAAATTGCTTTTTGAATAGAAACGAGATCCTAACTATAACTACCTACTAGTGACTGCCAGTAGGTAATATATATATATATATATATATATATATATATATCTATACATATATATATATACATATATATATATATATATATATATATATACACACATATATATATATATATATATATACATATATCTATATATATATATATTTATATTCACATATGTGTGTGTTGGAAAAGGAATGAGGTCCTGAAGTACAATTTCAGAGTTCACCAGTGGCAACATGCAGTACTCCTAACAAGTTTTGGCTTTCTCCCAAACCTTGTTCACAGGTAAGCAGCATTATGAACAGTGACCTCGTACTTTAAATACATACAGTCATGTGACCTTGTAGTCTTGAATTCATACATTGCCCAGAAATAAGTATAAAGTTGAAACTGTTACTTCAAACTGGGATGTATAATTTCATACTGAGTAAATGTCATCAACTCCCTGCAGTTATTAATCCAACATAATGTTCAAAGTGCTTGGTGCTTTTTAAAGTTACCACGTATCAAAAGTCTCGTCATATCCTTTGTTTCATCGAAGTCGAGTACGTATAGGCTGCCATGTTCATATTTCATATCCTCAGTGTTTAAAACATTGCAGTCCAATAAGCAATCATTCATACTTCCAAGATTCTCCACTCTTTATGTTGAACACTGTTGCCACTATAATTAAATGTCTTCCTTCAGTGCCAGGGTCCAAAATTAACCAATAATTCCTTTTGGTACATAATAACCCAAGGGCAATTACTTATGGTTGGTTAGATTTATTAGAAAGCCAAAAATAACTGGACATAAAGACACCTCAACACGAGGGTATAGAAATACAAAGGACTTTGCAAGAAGCCAAATCTGTGCATCCAGTTTAGACGGTGCAGCATACACACCACAATTAGTTCAAGACGTATGATACAGAAAATCAGGAAGCATGAGTCCAAGGTTCCCTGCATCAAGGGTTGGTGAATAAAAGCATTAAATCTATCCCTACTCTAGCAATGAGTTAACATCCCTATATAAGCATTTTCAGAAAAGAAGGATAAAAGGTGTCTTCCTAAGAAGTCTCTCCGCGATGAATGGGTCAAGTAGCATAACGCTATCAAAGACAGTGCTTGTTCTAGGAAGCTCTATCTCTGAAGGCAAGAAGGAAGTAGCCCACTACCACTAATTGCCAGACCAGTTATCCACAGGTAGCATTTCCAAGGTGCAATGTAAATCACACAATCCCCTCTGGTACAATCATGAAGGTAATTTTCCACGGTGTCGACTGTATACCTCGCTCGCAACAGTTGTCCTTGGTTCCCAGGCCTTCCCCTGTTTGAAGCACAATGACCTTCCTTTATTGACTCAAGCCACATGATTGTAACTTTTTGTCTCCTTGCCTAGCTAGTAAATCAAAGACATTATTCTATCTAACAAGAGCGCTTCTTTCACCTGCAACACAAAACTTGAGAAAGAACACATTTCACAGCACACATGAAAATCAAACTGGTCATTCTAAAGCGAGTGCCTTCAGGGACTTGCATTTCAGACCTATAAATTTCAGCTAACAGAAGAAAGCATCATATAAGCTTTACAGATTCAGTTAACATTAAAATAATTTCAACTAATGCATTTACCTACATATGAAATGACACAATTATTAAGCACATCTAATACATATATAATTGTCAGGTGCACATGACAAGTTCATCATGATAACTTTTTTTTATAGTTACATTTGTTTTCTACATTTATTCTCCATGATACTTTCCAATTGCCTAAAATATATCAAGTTTTCATGTGAATACATTCCACAATTCTGACATTTCACGTTTATACAGTAATTGATTATATGTGGGTGTGCTCTATTTGTGATTATGATGCACTCCCTGCAAATGAAATGGGATCTCTGCTCCATCACAAGCAAAAAATAAAGAATAAAATCACTGCTATAAAAGCACATTTACTTAACACAGTAAATCAAAACCTACACTGCGTTATTTTCAGATAGCTATCCTGACTCTGTGCACAATACAGCGTCTGCTGACATCCTCTGGCACTCTCTGGTACTGCAAGCAACAGGTGCCTGAGCTGGTCGCAGGGACAAAAGGATATAATGGCACCGAATTTGCTATTATAATCTATTGATAATGAAACACTGAGGGACAAACCAAAATTAATAGACATACATAAATAGTGAATGTGCACATTTTCATGGAACAGCATCTATAAATAAGAGTTCATGATTCCACAATCATTTTATAACCCACAAAATTACTCTCATCCTGTCAACCAGACAGTTATCTCTCAAAGATGTTCCAAAAGCACAGAAGCATTTCCCTCTTTACGACTCACCGGCTTGACATAATCGTCAATAAATAGGACCATTTTCTCACTGAACACCTACAAACACATTTATGAAAAAGGACGCATTGCTACAAGAAAACAGCTATGCGTCACCGATCATTGTGCCCTCCTTGCGACACCAATGATGCGTCATATTTACAGTATGACGCATCATGTCGCAAGGAGTTACAGATATGTCAGTATTTCTGACAGATCTGTAAGCGCAAAAATGACGCATTGTTGGAATGTATCACAAAAGTGATACAACTCCAGCAATGGGTTATTACACGTTGGCAAGTCCCAAGTTAGATGCGCCTGCACCAGTCTTACGCCTTCCTTGAGGCAGTCATAAGATTTTGACGCATTTGCATCCTAGAAGTGGCACAGTGAAATCTCATAGGTTCGTGTATAATGTGGCGCAGGGGTTTACAAAGTGACGCATCTACTTAAATGCGTCACTTTGTAAATATGACGAAACATGGTGCATTTTTTACACCGCTGGTGCGTCACAAAAAGTGACGCACCGGCGGCGCAAAAGTGATGCAAGGCCTCATAAATAAGGCCCAAAATGTTTGATGGTGACTACATTTAATATCAACTTGTCATGGTAAAGGTAAAAGTTAGTTTACCAATCAGCTATGTATTGCGTTGATGGTTGCTTGCTTATCCTTTTCAAATTTCGAAAAGGGCTGCGGAGCGTTAGGTGGTGTTAAGTGCATTCTTTCCGACAGCCTACGAGACGTGTCCTGAGTCCTGTCCTAAAAAAGGGCCACTGTGGTAAACGAATTGGAATTCATTTTCGTATGCTCGGATAAGAAGGAAAGAATAGCTCAACAATACCCAATAGGTTAAACAATACCGCCATCTATTGATGGGAAGTGAGAAAGCTTAGTGACTGTATATGTAGTATACAATTCAGGTCAAAATGTTCCTGCTGCGTGCAGAAGTCTTAATATTTGATCTTGTGTTCGACCCATTAGAAATAAATAAAATGTACCTTCCAACCAGTCGTTCTTTTGGACGCTAGCATGTGCACGCGCCATACAGAAATCTGAAGGGAAGTGCCTTAGCCTGCTCAATGGTCAAAGCTGCCCACATTGCTAGTGTGGGGGAGGAAGCAGGTCGGAACCCTAGTGTCATTTCAACGTTCTGGGGAAATCGCTCAATCTCCCCGTGTCTAAAAAACAAGCAAAAAAATATTCTGATTCTGTGTGACGTCATCTGTGGTTCCTGCAAAAGCGCTCGGGAGAGTTCACGTTATATAAAACGTGAATAAAATCACATGGCGAGCAAAGCATGAATAAATGAATAACAGAATATTGGAGCACAATCAAAACTAGGGAAAATTAACCTATTCGTAATTTTGTACACAATCTGAAAAAGTTGCCATGTCAACTTCGAGGCAAAATCAGTGTACATTATTAAATCTGTTAGACGAGCATATTTACAAGCCTCTAACGCCACCGGAGCATGACTGTTTCTGACGCTCTGGTGACATTGCTCACAAACTTATATTTACACGGTGGCATTAAGCAACTAAATGTGGCCTGACGCCACCTTGTAAATATTCCTTTTTACGCAGAAGTCTGTTGCGGCAAAAGGGGCGTGCAATGGGTGTTACTGTGGGCGTTCCACCGCAACACCCATTGCTTTTTGATGCTGCTCCATATTTTCATGACTGGTGCAACGGCAAAAACTAAGGCCAGATAAAACCTGGTCTTAGGATGGCAACACAAGGAGAAATTACAAATTTATCCTCGTATTTTGCCGCCTTGTAAATAAGGCCCTTTTTCAGGCTTCACTTAGGGTGAAAGGGGCGTGTAATGGGTGTTGCGGTGGGCATTCCGCTGCAACACCCATTGCTTTTTGATGCTGACCCATATTTACAAGGATGGGATAGTGCCAAAAACAAAAGCCAGGTAATACCTGGTCTTAGGATGGCTATATGGGGAGAAATCAGTCATTTCCCTTCATATTTTGCTCTTTCTGTGTGTGCTGTATTCTGCAGCACACATAGAAACAGCAAATCGCCTTTTGAGATTGTTTATGTGCAGGAAGGTGTCCCTTCCTGCACATAAACAATCGCCCCTGCAGCGCAGGTACCCTTGCAAAATGGCGCAAGGGTGCCTGAGCTTGCGGTACGCAGCTTTAAAAGCATCAGCCGAAGGGGAAACATCGGGGTGCACTGTATTTTTGTAATTACGGCACATCCCTGTTTTAAAAATGTCAGAGCGCGGCATTACCAATTCTGGCGTAACACCACGCTCCGACATTTTGATGCTAATTTACCCCAAGGGGTCCATTTGTGGTTTCCTAACTGTTGATATGCTTTGAAACATTTGCACAGTTCATTTTCAGGTATTTAAAAGTTGTTGTGTGTTACAAAAATACTGACAACTTACAGCCTTTGTTTCCACATGCTCTTTAACGCCACAACAAGACTGTCAACTAGTCCACTTTACTATTCTTCTTCTTCTTCATAATCTTTATTTCGATACAACAGTATCATAAAAGATGCATTAAAAACACAGTGCAAGTACATACAAAAGAGGGATCTCAATATTACAATTACCAAATTGGAGTACAAATCAATAATTAGTAGATATAATGGATGGGCGGTGTCGATCATTACATTAAGAACCTTATATGAATAATTTAAAAGGGCATATATAAAAATAGATAAAACCATTCGGATTTGAGGACATGATTATCTAAGGAACTAAAGTGCAAATGATTAGGATACACACGTATGAATACAATATTGAACATTCAATTCAATTTTGGAACATGATTAATCTCGACGTACCAAATATGTATCCTTTGGTATGCAATTTATTGTATTATTTCCTAAACATCTTATGCAGCTCAATAACATGTCTTAAAATTTCTCACCAGCTTTTGTTCTTACAAAATTTACAGCCAACAAAAATCTACTAATACCAAAGACAATGACCTGACTACTATCAGTTTTTCAAAATCCTTTCTGCTTCTCTATACGATCTCACACCTATATTTACACAAAGAGGTTTAATCCATCTTTTCCTAGGGACCATGTAGGCTGGACAATAAAACAAAACATGTGGATTATCTTCTTTAGCTTTTTCTGAGCACAGCATGCATATTTCGTCACTGTCATTTGTCCACCTCGCTACACTAGTTATTATCATTAACACCTTGGCTGCTATGACTTTTCCCCTCCTGTGCTGATTGATTGATAATCCCATTGATCATGACACGGTCAGCTCGTCATTAGCACAGCTCCAGTGTGCCTCATGACGAGCTGAGCTCGTCATGAGCATGGAAGGAGTTAAAACACCATATCTATATTTCAAGTATAGGGTTTTGGCAAGTGGTGGATTTACTTCGTCTAGAAATGATTCAAAGCAAGCACTATCTTTGAACGTAAGAAACTTATTGGTCAAAGATCCATTCGCTCTATCACATAATCTATTGTGATCCATAAATGCCCAAAAAGATGTTTTTAAAATCTTTTTCGATTTGGGGTTAGTGTGGATGGATTGTTCCAAAATTGTGCTAGACCAATCTTCTCTAGCCAAGTACTAACATGTTTCAACCATGTGATACACTTATTGACATCCAAATCTTTTATTTCTATTAGAGCCATCTTATAGTCCAGCAACTCAGGTGTTGACCAAAGTCTGACCCAAAGCATCAAGGGTCTCATTATAACATGATGGTCAGTGCGTTTCATATTGAGATCGAGCATAGTTGGTAATAGCGGGGTACGCACTGGTAACCTTAACAATGCTCTATAAAATGTATTCTCATTAGCCTCAAAGGCCTTTTTGGATGAAGACCCCCATAGTTCAGCGCCATATAATGCTGCTGATTGAGCTTTGAATCGAAATACCTCAAGTGCTGGCGATACCGCTTTATTGAGACTTTTTCCATGTCTTTTTAGAATTGGTAGCGTATTTTGCATTAGTAGCAGCTTGCTCTTTTCTATTTGGGTTTTCCAAGTTAATTTTGAATCCAAGGACACACCCAAATAACTAAAGTGTTCAACATATTCCAATTTTTGACCATTTAAAAACACATTTTCTCTAAAAGACTTATGGGGATTTATGGGTATGTACTTTGTCTTATTGGTATTAATCTCAAGACCCTTTTTGCTGCAGCAGGTTTGGAAAGTACTAAGTAAGCATTGTAGACCCTTCGGTGTTTGTGATATAAGAATGGTATCATCAGCAAATAACAGGGTGGGTATTGTCTCGCCCCCCAATTTTGGTGCGTCATTATTGCAATCCTTTAAAAAACATGGAATGTCATTGACAAATAATGAAAACAAAGTTGGTGCCAGCACGCACCCTTGGCGAACCCCCCTTTTTATAGGGATTGGGTTAGTTAGCTCGCCTCCAGGGTCCCACCTCACCTTTGCATAATTATTTTCATGTAATCTAATAATCTGTTCCAAGAGGTTAGCTGGTAACCCCTGGCTGCTAAGTGTCCTCCATAACAAATGTCTGGGGGTTTGATCAAACGCAGCCCTTGAGTCAACAAACGCCACATACAAATGCCCCTTCCTTATATTTACGTACTTCCAACACAGGCAGCAGAATCTAAATACCTACTTTTGTTTTAGCAGCAGTCCTGTTCTGGGGCCAGAGGCACAGCGGCTTATATTTTAAGTTTGGACCAGCGCTCCGCGCACCAAGCCCACATCTCGCCGCACCCGCTTCGCGGGTGCCGCTTCGACGGGAGGAGTGAACAGCAACCCAGCGGGACATCTCTTGTGGCGGTAAGGCGGTAGTGGGCGCGAGGCGTCAGCGGGGCTGCGAGTGTGCGGGGACTTCATTTCCCAGAAGTCCCTGCAAGACCAAGGAAGAGCTTCCGGTCCGCTCTCCCTGCTGGCCCGCCCCCCGCCCCCCCCCCCCCCCCCACGAGGCTTTTTAGAGGCGACCCAGTCCTCTGACTGGTGGGACACCTACTTTTGTTTTAGCAGCAGTCCTGTTCTGGGGCCAGAGGCACAGCGGCTTATATTTTAAGTTTGGACCAGCGCTCCGCGCACCAAGCCCACATCTCGCCGCACCCGCTTCGCGGGTGCCGCTTCGCGGGTGCCGCTTCGCGGGTGCCGCTTCGACAGGAGGAGTGAACAGCAACCCAGCGGGACATCTCTTGTGGCGGTAAGGCGGTAGTGGGCGCGAGGCGTCAGCGGGGCTGCGAGTGTGCGGGGACTTCATTTCCCAGAAGTCCCTGCAAGACCAAGGAAGAGCTTCCGGTCCGCTCTCCCTGCTGGCCCGCCACCCACGCCCCCTTTATCATAGTCTCCGACTCCCGCAGCGCGGGACGCAGCCCGGGCGAAGACAGGGCAAAGACTGGGCCGTTTGAGGCCGTTCGAGGACGGCCGAGGACTGGACTGGCCTACCCTCTTTCGCCCATTCGGCCATATCGTTAAATTGTGGTTGGTGTTGCTATTAATATTTATAATCCATAGGAGGCCTTATTTAGGTTTTCATTGTGTATAAATATGTCCGTTAGGATAACCCGTAGCAAGACTAGTAAGGGAAACACTTCAATCAGTGGTCCAATGGATGATTTTATCACTCGTACCAACTTGGCCATTGATGAGGAAATTTCTAAATTGCAGACTCGTGTTTCTCTTGAGTTGGCAGCCGCTAGAAGATTATCGGAGGTAATTACTGTTTCAAAAAAATCTTCACTGGGGCATATAGCTACTGCTGTTACCCCGGAGCGACCTGCCACCCTTAAGTCATTAGTCCTGCAGGCAGAGGTTCACCAGGTTCCAACTCTACAACTTGCCTCACAGGTCTTAGAGCCAATTGTTGATGCTGGTGATATGAATCCACCTGTATTGTCTCCTGTGAAGAATGTTAGTTTTAATTTTTCTATCCCAGCAACTCCAAAATCTTTCGCTGACACGCAGGTCACTAGCTCTAATTTCCCCGACCCTGTAATTTTTAACTCATCCAGAAGTAATCTAAATTCGGGTAATTTCCCAAAAAGGAAAAAGATCTCTCGGTATACCTATTATGGGAAAAAGGCAAGAGTTGTGGTGGCACAGAAACTAAAACCGCCCCCTGTACCAATCCCCAATATAACTGAAGGGATTACTCTTAAGGAACAGATACATTTAGAAGGTGCCAAAGGGGGGCTAGTACCGACTCAAACCACTAGCACACTACAAGAGGGGGGCCTAACTGTTGAGGGCCAGGAAGGGAAGGAAGGGAAGGACGGGGAATTTATAGGCATAGTTTGGGAAACACTCAAGAAACTACTTTCCCCTCTTGCTCATAGACTCTCATCTATTGAAAACAGTCTGTTGGAGATGGAGAAAAGCATTATAGCTTTGGCCACTCTTGGCTTGAGAAGTCTAGAAAACCAGGGCATTGGGGTAGAGGATTCGATTTCTCAGGTATCTTCTTTTCCTCCACCTGTACTACCACCGGAACGTCCGGTTCCGAAACCACGAACTGTGGGTGTGAACCAAACTGCTGCATCTGTTAAACCTGTTGTCCCCTCCCGTTCTTGTTCTGTACCCATTGTAAATTCTACTGTAGTCCCTCCTGCTAAACCATGCCCCACAGAATCTCGCCAACAGTATTCCCAGGGAACTTCTGTAAAGAATAATTTTAGAGGGGGTTACATTGATCTTCCCCCAGAGGCAAATGATTACGTGGTTGTTTTAACGGGTGTTTCTCAGCTTGAAAATGCCCATCACGAGAATCACTGGTCCCTGAAGAACAAGACAATGCACTGGCTCAATGCGAACCGTGCAATTCCTAATGGTAGGAAGAGTAGAGTGCTGATGGTACGACGTGTTCCTTGGGTGGGCCCTACAAAGAAATCTGTGGTCGGAGATTGTGTAGTGGTGACCTTTGAGGACCCACATACAGCACGTTATATTTGTTCTTGCCCCAATGGTGAAGGTTCCCGTGTTATTCCTAGACTTTTGTCTTTTTTTTATCCTCCACCCTCTAAAAAACCACGGGACGATGGTTGGTCCCTGGTACAGCGCCATCCTTGGAGGACTTATCCCTCCAATTACCAAGATCCCTTTATGTGCTGGAATGGTCTACCCACCCAGAATAGGTTCGGTAGCCTTGAGGAGGTAGACTGACTTATAAGGCAACCAACGTCCAATGTAGTATCAACGGCCTCCGCAACTCAGATTGCGGGGCCTCTTGTAAGCCCCCCCGTAATGTCTGATTACAATCACGGACATATGGAAAGCCATCCAACTTTGACCTTAGCACATATTGATAATGTTGAGGGTTGCGCTGGTGCTAAGACTAGTATTTTATCCGGGGTACCGACTATTGACGAAGAAATAAGGATAGATGACCCACAGCAAGATAGTGTAGCCCCCCCCTTGGCACCAATGCTTCTAACCGCCGAATCTGATTCCCCTGGTAGTGAGTCAATCCCACAGCTGTTTTTCCTGTCATGGAATATCGCTGGAGTGGGCAAAAATCTGAAAGACCCAGAATGGGCAGATTATGTCGACTCCAGTGACTTTTGCCTATTACAAGAAACTTGGGCATTGGATATCCCGCACAGGATGGGATATAAAACTTTTGGCAACAAGGCCACCCAGTCCGATAGGGGAAGGCCATGTGGGGGATTGATCATATGGCTTAAAATTACTCTAGCCATAAGAGTTGATCTCATAGATACAGGAACCCCTGACATTCTGGCTTTAAAAATTATATCAACCGAAGGGGGTGAATACTACATTATTAATGTCTATAACAGACCTACAGGGCATTCCAAAGTCTCGACCACCTTGGAAATCCTGGATACCTTTTTGAAAAGGGTGGTGGGTGAAGTCCCTGTTATATTGGGGGGGCGATTTGAATTGTAATTTCGAACCGATCCTTGGGATTTCCGATGTCCTCCAAGATGAGGACCAAGCATATAATATCCCTCAGCTTGAGACCTCGAAATATGTCCCGTGTACCACTCTGGCGGTTCAATTGCTGAGGCTAACAGTTGATCATGGCCTTAGAGCGTGCAATGGTCGTTTTCCCTCTGATCTTACAAAACAACCCACCTTTGGGAAATCAAAAAGTAGACTAGATTTTATTTTTGTTTCTTTAATTATTTGGCATTTTATGATCGATTTTAAAGTATCATTAAGGGTCGAGAGTGATCATTTTCCTCTGGAACTTTTTATTGATTCACACATAATCAGAGACACCCACGGCCCCGCCTTATGTGAGGTAGTTGCTGATGACCAACGTGAGCAGGCACATACAATTAATAATAATAGACGTGCTTTAAAATGGCCGCATCTTTTAAGTGAGGGTAAGACCCTGGCTGCAGTTTATTCATTGTTTGATAGGTCTTTTACACCCCTAGTAGGACAACCCTTGTCTACTGATAATTGTGACCACTTTGTTGAGCTACACAAGGTTTTTTTTGATGAACTAAGAGTCCATATGTCCAAATTGCCGAGGAAGAAACAGCAAAATGTACGCGTGGGATGCCACGGAAAACTTTGGTACGATCATGCTTGTAAAATGGCTAAGAGGAAGCTCCTATATGCGATTAGAAGTAAAACCCAAGATGATGTTAGACTCGCCAGGGAGGAGTATAAGCGAGTCCAAAGGGTATCGCAGAAAACATGGGAAGAGTCAATTTGGGCTGACATGTTGTTTGCTGCAAAACATAATGATAATGTTGGCTTTTGGAGTTTGTTTGCAAATGGGGGGCATGCTGGTAGACCTGTGAGGGACTCGTTCATTGATGAAATGACATGGGTGACGCATTTTTCCAATTTGTACAAACCATATGATAATGGTAAGGAGGAGGAGCTCCCATGTTCACTTCCACTACCTGTAGGTCTCGATTTTACTTTGGAAGAAACATATAGGGCAATTAATGAATTAAAAAATAACAAAGCTCCCGGCCCAGACAAAATATCGGGTGACCTCTATAAACATGTACCTGAAGTTTGGGCTCCCTATATCAATCGTTTGTTTAATGCTCTGTCCGTAAGTTGTAATTTTCCTGATAGTTGGCGTGCAGCAGAAGTTGTCCCGATCTTTAAAAAGGGAAAAAGATCTGTTCCCTCTAATTATAGACCTATTAGTTTAATGGACATCCTGCAAAAACTTTATGCCAAGCATCTACTATTTAGGATAAATGACTGGTTGGAGGAGTCGGCTATACTTTCCAAATTTCAGGCAGGCTTTAGGTCTAAGACCAGTACGATAGACCAGGTCTTTAGATTTTGTTGTCTGTTTTGGAAGTATGTTCACATTCGGAAAGGTCATTTGTATGTAGCCTTTATTGATCTGAGGGCGGCATTCGACCTTGTTCCTCGCAATCTGCTTTGGAGATCGTTAAACACAGCCGGTCTGCCAGAAAGTCTCTTGGTCCACATCATCGAATTGCACGCTAGAAATCACGCAAACATCAGATGGGGTCCGAAAGGTGAACTGACGCGAGATATCCCGATTAAGCGCGGTGTCCGACAGGGATGCGTCCTGGCCCCCAC
Source organism: Lissotriton helveticus (assembly GCF_964261635.1). Lineage (NCBI taxonomy): Eukaryota > Metazoa > Chordata > Amphibia > Caudata > Salamandridae > Lissotriton > Lissotriton helveticus. The sequence continues at coordinate 185,171,104 of NC_136071.1, forward strand.
CCTGTTTTCTATCTTTGTCAATGATGTGCCTGATTATCTTAATGCTTGCAATAATGATTCACCACAGCTGAATGGAGAGAGAGTGCCTGCGTTGCTCTTCGCGGATGATACCATCTTAATATCCCAAACCAAGAAGGGCCTCCAGGCACTCTTAAACTCCTTCAGCAGCTACTGTGTGACCAAAGGGCTAGAAATAAATGTTGATAAAACAAAATGTATGGCTTTAAATCCTATTAGACCGGACAGAGGGAACCTGACCCTGAATGGGGAAACTCTAGGTACTGTGGAGAATTTTACTTATCTGGGGGTAGTACTCGATTCTAAGTTAACATGGAAGGCTCAAATCGAGAAAAGTAAGGTGTCATATGCCCATAATGCAAAACCTATAATCTGTAGATTGAATGCTAGTACAAGTAAAAGTATAACTCCTGTACTTGAACTTTTTAAATTTAAAATTCAATCTGCCGCTTTATATGGGGCTGAGATATGGGGACCTTGGGCCAGGGAGAGTTTCCAAGGCCTTGATAACAAATTTATGAGAACAATTGTAAAGGTCCCAACCAGCACACCACTAATACCTCTCCAGCTCGATTTGAATTTCAAGCGAACCGACCACCTAACTATTATAAGACCATTAGTGTTCTGGATAAGGATTTGGTCCACTCCAGAACTGATAGATTACAGGAATGGTCTTCAAGAAGTATTGAATTTAGATTCTTTCAATTCCCTTCGGTGGTTCGGTCATGTTAAAAAATGGTTCGATAATCTGGGTTTGCGTTCGTTCTGGGAAAACCCAGAGAATTTACCAGCCTCTGCTAAAACCACGGTAAAAAGAGCATATTGGTGCTTTATGAACAACAGGCATGTTCACGACAGTAGAATCGGCACCCTAACTAAACATTTTTTATCCTTCAAAAGTGAACCGTGTTTTGAATCCTTCCTGGACGAAATAGAGCCTCCTCTTGCCAAGACTCTCTTCCTGAAGTTCAGGTATGGGAACCTCATGCTGAATTCCAACATCGAGCGTTGGACAAATAAAAAATTGGATTGTCCTAATAGTACAAGTGACAGATGTCCTATGTGCTCAGATTTATGTAAGGAGAATGAGGTCCATATGTTGTTTATATGTAAAGCATACCTGAAAGCTCGAAAAAGATGGCTCAAACCAATGTGTGTTCTCTTAGGAACTAGATCTTGTTTTACAGCATACAGGATCTTAAAAACAAATACTGCACAGTTCATTGTATTCAGTATCAGTAGGTTTCTTCACTCGGTTTTTATTGCCCAAAAGAAATTGGGACAGGTGCTTTGAAGATGGATTGATTTCAAATAGTGAACCTTGCTGCTAAAAACAGCACTTCCCTGCTAAATGAATGATGCTTATGATTTAATTGGTGAAAATTAATTTTGCACCTTATTGTTGAAATTATTGTCCTAAATGATTTGATGCACGTATTTTGCTATGATATATGAGTTAATGAATGTATATATGTGTGTCTTTTATGGCCGTCGGCCGAAATAAAGAAATAATAATAATAATAAAATACCTGATCTATAGAACTTATTTTGGCTCTAAATCCTGCCTGAAACTTTGAGAGAACTGCTTTTTCCTCTATCCAAAAATTAATTCGATTTAAAGTATGCCTTGCATATACCTTCTGTAAAATGTCAATTAAACTGATAGGGCGATAGTTTGCAGGATCGCTCCTATCGCCCTTTTTAAAAATACAGATGATTTCCGCCCCCGTCCACGTCTCTGGTAGATCAGCTCCTGCGGCTAAATAGTTGCACAAATAATTAATATAAGGGCCCCAGACACTGGTATCATGTTTGTATAGATCTCCTGGGATCTTATCTAGTCCTGGGGCTTTACTATTTTTAACCAAATTAATAGCCACGATTGTTTCTTGTAAATCAAATCCTAAAATTCCTTCACTTGAGCTTAATAATAGCTTGTTGTTAACGTAACTTTCGATCTCAGGGACTCCATACAGTTTTGTAAAATGTTCTATACAGGTGGTTTTGCCAAGATATGCATCTCTTGAGCCCTTTTCGTTTCTGTTTCCTTTGGCCACAAGTTTCCAAAATGCCTTTTGGTCCTTGTTTTTTGCTGCTATCAACAATTCGGACCAAATTTCATCATCCCAAAGTGTTTTAGCATTCTCTAGCGCTCTCTTATATTTTAATCTAACTTCTTTAACTATCAGACTACCTTTTATTTTTAATGGCTAGTACTAACTTGGTTTTGGCGACGCTGCAGTCCTTATTATACCAGGGTTTCCCTATCAGCTTTGGATGTCAGTTTTTCCCACATGTTTTCGCTTTTTTTGTTACTAGTGGGACTAATGCCTTAAAGAAGCCCTTGTGTAGTTCTAAAAAAGTATTTTTTTCCACTTCCATAGTAGTATAATTACAGAAAGTGTCCGCAAAAATACTATAGACACTTGCCAACTTTTCGCCATGCTATGATGTTGTCCGCACTATTACAGGAAATATTGCTGCTCTCCACTGAGCTAGGCAACAGTCTACTTTTTAGATAAGTTCAAGCGAACGATGATCGCTCTCTACTCTTGGTAGTATTTATAAGTCTACCGCATGGGGCCAAATATCAAGAGATAAGATTATATAGTCTATTTTGCTTTGGGAAGTACTTCTACAGAAAGTTGAAGCCTTTAGTACCTCTGATGGAAGGCGACCATTGCATGCCCTTAAGCCATTGGCCACCATTATTCTCATAATTTGAAGTGCTAGAGCAGTACACGGGACAGTTTTACAGTTATGTATAATAGGAATCTTATTGGCCATATCTTCCTCCTCTAAAATCATTCTGAGCCCTGCAATCAGTTCATAATTACAATTCAAATCTCCACCTATTACTATGCTTGCACTTAAATCCACAAGATTTCAAATAGAGCCCATTCGCTCAATTATCGGTGACTTCTTTGATGCCAAGCGTGGCCGATTATAAACATTATATATGTCCAGCACTCTATTATCCTTAATCACTATTTTGATCCCAAGTATATCTAAGGAATCCGTAACTAATTGAGTTACACTAATATCAAGGGTCACTTTGACCAAAATAACTAAGCCGCCCGAAGGTCTTCCTCTTGTGGACGGGACGGCTGCTATATGAAAAGTTTTATAGCCTACCCTGTGAGTTATCTTGGTTGCCCACGTTTCCTGTAGTAAACAGATATCACTTGTTTCAACAAATTCACTCCATTCGGGGTCCCTAACATTCTTCTTAAGGCTCGCAATATTCCATGAAATAACTTTTAGGTCAGAGCGGGCCCTATGGCTTACATCCCTCATCGGCCCTTCACTGGGTGTAGTATCGGTGCTTCTTGGAGATGGTAACACGTCCTCACTTACACAACATATTTCTTTCTCCCCCATTTCTTCACAAGGATTCAAGATTGGAGCTATATTTATCCCCTCTACTTCCCTTTCTGCTACATTCAATACATTTGCAGTGGCATTTGACTGATACAGTCAATCCACTGCTTCCAGGAAAGAAAATTCTTGGAATCTGTTGGGTGTTTCAGGGAATAGTAAATTGCCTTGCTTGTTATTAGTCCCAGTTGCCATCGGTTTATAAAAGTAACCCAATGGTAGGGCATGGATATTGGTTTTCCAAGTTGACGTTTCCTCATGTGCTTTCGATAGGGTGCGTACTACGTGAGCGTGTCTAAAGTTAACAACAATACAATCTCCCTGTATGACCATAGGAGAATCCCCCACCCACCCTACCCTACGCACCATCAGGATTCCACTCATTTTGTTTGGATTACATTTTTTGTGTTTGGATAGCCAATCAACAGCTTTGTTCCTAAGGTTGTGCCAAGATTCATTTTGGTTCCTTTTCAATGCTGGGACACCAGCTAGAACTAGAACATAAGGACTTGTAGCAGGGGGTAGATTCAGAATATCTGTATTAGAAATTAGGTCTGTCCCCTTTGGGCTATACACTATTCCCCTGCAACTAGTGCGCTCTGTATTAATTATACTATTGTCAGGACAGGTATGAGCCTTCTTCTGTGGCTCACATTCCCCTAGAGCCTCTACTCTATTCTCTATCTGAGCACTATTTAAAGTTGCTGCGCTCGATTGGATCAAAGTACTGTTAGCACGACGGGATTCCTTATTAATCGTTAGGAGCATCTTTAGATCGGCTATTAGGTTCGCCCCTTCTTTGATGGTTCCATTTCCCTCTCTAATACTGTTACCTAGGTGATTTATTGTGTCATTGAACTGGGCAATTTTATTATCCATAGCCCTTAATTTACTATCCATACATTCATTTATCTGAGTGTGAATAGCATCTAGGGCATATTTAAAAATATCTACCACAGTTTGATCTACTACTCCTACTGCTTCATTTCCCTACTTTGTCCAAAATGGTTGTTAGGATCAGTTTGCACCCCTATTGTTCTGTACCTTTGAGGTTCTGTAATTCTCGAGCCAGACTCCATTTTGTGTTGCCCTCACGTAGGCCTGTAAAAGAGACCTGGCAAACAAGTGGCCTGGCCTTCTGAGTTCATGTAAACATTAATTAGGTTTCTTTCGACTCTGAAAGAATTGCAGAGAAACGGACATCTTCACCTGAAACTGACCTCACAAAGCCAATTTCCCTTGGTTTGATCCTTGTCTAAGATTGCCACTTAATGTTCAGGACCTCGTTAACCATTAGTTTCCTTGCACATGTTTTATCTTGTTCAGCATCTATTACTGTTTCCTTTATGTTCTGACATTACATGGGTTGTGCTTTTCAATTATAAATGTGTCCGGCTTGCAAAGATTGAATTTGGGACATTCCTAATAATTAACTTTTGGGTTGGGTTACTGTAAATTGGGTTTTTGTTAATGTGATACTCAGTTAGAAAATGTGTCCTATTGGTCAGAATTTTGCGCAGTGGGTGTGCATTTGTAATGAGAATATGGTGTATAAAAAGAGATGTCTTGCTCTACGAAAATTGAGCAGTTTCCTGAGTTGTACACCGTGTTGTATTGCTTGGTTTACTGTTACTAGCTGCAGCTAATAAATTTGATCTCTAAGGCCATCCAGAAGTATTCCGTGTCTCTGTATTCCAAGACAGGAGAATCCGAAGACTTTGGGTGTGTCCCTGGCACCGCTGGGTTCTAAGAAAACCCGGTTCTTCACCTTCTACCCTCATGTTCCAATATAATAAAATCCCCATTACGTGCACTCCCTTTTCCACCCACTTTCCCTTTTTTTTCACCAGTTCTTTCCCCCCTCTGTGATTTTTCCCTTTTTTCCCTTTTTTCTTTAGATACTCCCACTATTTTTTGTACCCGTAGCCTTGTTGAAATCCCTGGACTTGCTTGATTGTTTATATCTAGCAATCCCATTAGGTCTATTGTGGGATTATTCATATCAAGTTGGGCATTATCATGTTGGCTATCCATGCCTGCATTTGAATGCAGTGTATTTTTGAACGACTGTTCCCCACTTTATACATATGTGGGAAGTTTAGAGGGGTCTAGTGAAAGTCTTCTTTGGGCAAGTTCAATTTCATGACATAGTACAGATTCCGCTCGCTTTATGAAATCATCTAGAGTCCCAGCAGTTCCCTTCCGTTTACTCCTTGTAAAATGTGCCCCCTCCTGACATATTCAATGAGTAGCGCTAGGTATCACCAAATTACTATGTTAAAAAATAGCCTCCTTCCACCAGCTCTAATATCAAACAATACATATAGCACAAGCACACAAGTATAACCAAGGATTTCAAATGGCGTGGCCCAGTTTACTGTTTGTATAATCCAGCCACACGAGATAAGGTTAGTAGAGCAAAGGTGCGGAGCAAACAATGAAAAATAAGCACCCAAATAGATTAACTGGGCGGGTTAGCAAATAGCAGGGGGAGCAGTGCGGGGATTTAAAAGTTATTTTGCCAAATGTACCTTTCTATATACAAACACCAAGAGGGGTGGCCCCGCCCAGCCTCTTCCGGTCTCGGACGGCCTTAGATGGCCCGCTTTTGTCCTTGGCTTCTCCCGGCATCGCCCGTGCGCGTCCTGTGTTGCGTGGGGGAATGTGGCAGTTTATAGTGCGATGACAGCACCTCCCCCTGCAGCAGCAGCTGTGTTCACTTGGCACTCAGGCGGCAGGAAAAGTAATGCGGTGCACCCTGGGACCACGAGTCCCACCAGGGCAGCAAGACGCATGGAACGGGCGTCTCGTCCACACAGCACAACAGCAGGTCACCAGGAAAGACTTGGAAAGGGCCCCGAGCTGCGTGGGGGAAGGCGGCGCATTATAGCGCGATGACAGCGCCTCCCCCTACAGCAGCGGTGCAAAAGGGGGTGGTGGTGATGGACGGAGCATCTGAATCAATCAAACACTCACACCCAGTCAAAAGATCTGGGTTTAATCCATCACCGTTCTTTAGCCCACTCTGCCACCCCAGTTCAGACATGGCCATATGCAAATCAGTCTGACCCTGTGCCTCATGGGAACAGTCCAGCCCGAATTGCCAAGCCATGTCTTCCCTGGATCGGAAACAAGCTTCCGAGGACCGGTTTCTGGCATTCCAGCCTTCTTCAGCCCGACTTGCTTGAATCCAGTGGCAAAGTGAGCAAGGGACTCACGTCTGAGCATACCCTGCCACACTTATGGCGGCCAAAAGCGGTGCAAAAGGGGGTGGTGATGGACGGAGCATATGAATCAATCAAACACTCACACCCAGTCAAAATATCTGGGTTTAATCCATCACCGTTCTTTAGCCCACTCTGCCACCCCAGTTCAGATATGGCCATATGCAGATCAGTCTGACCCTGTGCCTCATGGGAACAGTCCAGCCCGAATTGCCAAGCCATGTCTTCCCTGGACCGGAAACAAGCTTCCGAGGACCGGTTTCCGGCATTCCAGCCGTCTTCAGCCCGACTTGCTTGAATCCAGTGGCAAAGTGAGCAAGGGACTCACGTCTGAGCATACCCTGCCACACTTATGGCGGCCAAAAGCGGTGCAAAAGGGGGTGGTGATGGACGGAGCATCTGAATCAATCAAACACTCACACCCAGTCAAAATATCTGGGTTTAATCCATCACCGTTCTTTAGCCCACTCTGCCACCCCAGTTCAGACATGGCCATATGCAAATCAGTCTGACCCTGTGCCTCATGGGAACAGTCCAGCCCGAACTGCCAAGCCATGTCTTCCCTGGACCGGAAACAAGCTTCCGAGGACCGGTTTCTGGCATTCCAGCCGTCTTCAGCCTGACTTGCTTGAATCCAGTGGCAAAGTGAGCAAGGGACTCACGTCTGAGAAACCCTGCCACACTTATGGCGCCCAAAAGCGGTGCAAAAGGGGGTGGTGATGGACGGAGCATCTGAATCAATCAAACACTCACACCCAGTCAAAAGATCTGGGTTTAATCCATCACCGTTCTTTAGCCCACTCTGCCACCCCAGTTCAGACATGGCCATATGCAAATAAGTCTGACCCTGTGCCTCATGGGAACAGTCCAGCCCGAACTGCCAAGCCATGTCTTCCCAGGACCGGAAACAAGCTTCCGAGGACCGGTTTCTGGCATTCCAGCCGTCTTCAGCCCGACTTGCTTGAATCCAGTGGCAAAGTGAGCAAGGGACTCACGTCTGAGCATACCCTGCCACACTTATGGCGGCCAAAAGCGGTGCAAAAGGGGGTGGTGATGGACGGAGCATCTGAATCAATCAAACACTCACACCCAGTCAAAAGATCTGGGTTTAATCCATCACCGTTCTTTAGCCCACTCTGTTACCCCAGTTCAGACATGGCCATATGCAAATCAGTCTGACCCTGTGCCTCATGGGAACAGTCCAGCCCGAATTGCCAAGCCATGTCTTCCCTGGACCGGAAACAAGCTTCCGAGGACCGGGATCTGGCATTCCAGCCGTCTTCAGCCTGACTTGCTTGAATCCAGTGGCAAAGTGAGCAAGGGACTCCCGTCTGAGCATACCCTGCCACACTTATGGCGGCCAAAAGCGGTGCAAAAGGGGGTGGTGATGGACGGAGCATCTGAATCAATCAAACACTCACACCCAGTCAAAATATCTGGGTTTAATCCATCACCGTTCTTTAGCCCACTCTGCCACCCCAGTTCAGACATGGCCATATGCAAATCAGTCTGACCCTGTGCCTCCTGGGAACAGTCCAGCCCGAACTGCCAAGCCATGTCTTCCCTGGACCGGAAACAAGCTTCCGAGGACCGGTTTCTGGCATTCCAGCCGTCTTCAGCCCGACTTGCTTGAATCCAGTGGCAAAGTGAGCAAGGGACTCACGTCTGAGCATACCCTGCCACACTTATGGCGGCCAAAAGCGGTGCAAAAGGGGGTGGTGATGGACGGAGCATCTGAATCAATCAAACACTCACACCCAGTCAAAAGATCTGGGTTTAATCCATCACCGTTCTTTAGCCCACTCTGCCACCCCAGTTCAGACATGGCCATATGCAAATCAGTCTGACCCTGTGCCTCATGGGAACAGTCCAGCCCGAACTGCCAAGCCATGTCTTCCCTGGACCGGAAACAAGCTTCCGAAGACTGGTTTCTGGCATTCCGGCCGTCTTCAGCCCGACTTGCTTGAATCCAGTGGCAAAGTGAGCAAGGGACTCACGTCTGAGCATACCCTGCCGCACTTATGGCGGCCAAAAGCGGTGCAAAAGGGGGTGGTGATGGACGGAGCATCTTGATCAATCAAACACTCACACCCAGTCAAAAGATCTGGGTTTAATCCATCACCGTTCTTTAGCCCACTCTGCCACCCCAGTTCAGACATGGCCATATGCAAATCAGTCTGACCCTGTGCCTCATGGGAACAGTCCAGCCCGAACTGCCAAGCCATGTCTTCCCTGGACCGGAAACAAGCTTCCGAGGACCGGTTTCTGGCATTCCAACCGTCTTCAGCCCGACTTGCTTGAATCCAGTGGCAAAGTGAGCAAGGGACTCACGTCTGAGCATACCCTGCCACACTTATGGCGGCCAAAAGCAGTGCAAAAGGGGGTGGTGATGGACGGAGCATCTGAATCAATCAAACACTCACACCCAGTCAAATTTCTGGGTTTAATCCATCACCGTTCTTTAGCCCACTCTGCCACCCCAGTTCAGACATGGCCATATGCAAATCAGTCTGACCCTGTGCCTCATGGGAACAGTCCAGCCTGAACTGCCAAGCCATGTCTTCCCTGGACCGAAAAACAAGCTTCCGAGGACCGGTTTCTGGCATTCCAGACGTCTTCAGCCCGACTTGCTTGAATACAGTTGCAAAGTGAGCAAGGGACTCACGTCTGAGCATACCCTGCCACACTTATGGCGGCCAAAAGCGGTGCAAAAGGGTCCACAGACTGATGAGCCAGTCACCGGATTGCCGCGATACAGAGGAAACGACTGTTTACCCAGGAGGACAGCAAAAGCCTGACTTAAAATGCGCAAGGTGTGCGCTTGCAGCTGAAGGAAAAAGAGTGTATGCAGCCGAAGCATGATGTGAAATCGAGCAGGCTGTAATCAACCAACAATAACTGAAATTAAAACCGAAGAGATTGAAGGGGCAAAGACTCGATCTATAAAGGTGCAGAGTGAAAGTAATTCAGTCAAGAATAAAATAGCACTTGCGGACCGGCGACCGCTGGAAAACAGATAAATCTATAAAGACAGAGCCCTGATGAGAATCCGTTGATTGAACATACCGGATTTGAAACGCGTTGGCGCAAAAGAGATTAGACATCAGTTTTCTAATAAACTAAAGAATTAATTTATGGTCTATTTCGTTGAAAAGAATATTTGATTTCATTAATTTGTTGTCTATTAATTCGTGATTTCAATCATTAACTGTCTACCTAAACTCTGAGTCCAAAACGTGACTCTTGTCTTTGCAAGAAAATGAACGCTTGTTTTTTGTGTATATAACAAAACAAATAACTGTGTATATACAATTTGGTGTATTTATGTTATGAAAATGTTTTGTGTTGTAAATAATTGTTTTTATGTATGAACAAAGCAATATGTAAAGTGTCCTTTTCATATATGAAATAGCAAAAAACTGAAAATAATAAACAGAAGAGGGTAATAGCAGTATACCCAAATAAACCTAGGAGTTTCACTTGGTTTTTTCCTCAAAATAGAGGACCCAAAGTAAGTGTGCAGTTGGCATTTTGTTTTTTCTAAGTATAACTTATGGTCCAGCCGATTGCACGTCCCAGGACCTGACTCCCCCTTTTCTCAAAAAAAAAAAAAGTATCACTGGAACAGCATTAAGGAATTGGTCCCAACACTGCAGACAGGCTCAGCTCATGCTAGAGCACCATCTCACATAAAACCATGCACTCTGCCTCCAGGACTATAAAGGCCTGCCATAGGAGTGACTGATAGGTATAGATGTGTCCAGATATAGGTTTAGACATAGGTATACTACATCTAAGCAAGGGGTGAGTACACCACCTTGCCCCAGCTGTGGGAACAGCCAGTTGTGTCGATTTAAGTACCAGCCAGGGGTGGCAAAAGATATGCTGCAGCCCCTGGTAGGCCTTGGATGCACCTATGCCCTTGGCACCTAGTGCGCACTGGATAGGGGCTGACAAGGTGTCCAGTACAAAATTGGTTATGTACCTATAGTACATGTCTGTGAATTTAGAGAGAGAACAGCAGGCTGGGGGTCTGATTAGCAGGCCCACAGCCACATTAAGTCGAAAACCAGTGAAGCAAAAAAGCAAAAATTGGGGTGACCATAGGATAGCAGACCCTACTCTCCTACACAACCCCCCCCCCCAAACGCAGGGACATTAAACTTAACCTTGACCAGATAAGTCTTCATGTTCTAAGTGGAAGTACCTGGAAAGACCATCTGCATTACCATGGTCAGTCCCTGGGCGGTGCTCCACTGTAAAGTCCATCCCCTGTTGGGAAATGGACCACCTGAGTAGTTTGGGGTTTTCACCCTTCATCTGATTAAGCCACAAGAGGGGCTTATGGTCTGTCTGAATTAGGAAGTGAGTACCAAAATAGTATGGCCTCAGCTTCTTCAGGGCCCAAACCACAGCAAAGGCCTCCCTCTCAATGGCTGACCAACGTTTCTATCTAGGGGTCAGCCTTCTGCTAATGAAAGCAATGGGCTGGTCTTGACCATCTACATTAAGTTGTGAAAGCACAGCTCCCACCCCCAACTCAGAAGCATCTGTTTGAACAATGAACTGTTTGGAGTAGTCAGGACTCTTAAGGATTGGTGCAGAGCATATGGCCTTCTTCAGGTCATCAAATGCCCTTTGACAGCTAACTGTCCACTGAACCTTTTTGGGCATCTTCTTGGATGTCAGATCATTCAATGGTGTCACAATGGACCCATAGTTCTTTACAAATTTCCTGTAATACCCAGTCAGGCCCAAGAAGGCTCTGACTTGTGTCTGGGTAGTTGGAGGAGCCCAGTCCTGTATGGCCTGGATCTTGCTCTCCAATGGTTGAACTTGACCCCCACCTACTAGGTGGCCCAAGTACACAACCTTGCTCTGCCCTATCTGGCACTTGGTAGCCTTGATAGTCAGGCCTGCCTTTTGCAGGGCCTCCAGAACCTTCTTCAGGTGGATCAGGTGATCCTCCCAGGTAGAGCTAAAGACAGCAATATCATCTAGATATGCTGCACAAAAGTCATCCAACCCAGAAAGGACTTGATTCACCAACCCTTGGAAGGTGGCAGGTGCATTCTTCAAACCAAAGGGCATCACCACAAACTGATAATGTCCACTGGGGGTAGAGAATGCTGTTTTGGCTTTAGACTCCTCAGCTAACCTGATTTGCCAATAGCCAGCTGTCAAATCAAATGTGCTCAGATATGTGGCAGAAGCCAACTTATCAATGAGCTCATCTGCCCTTGGAATGGGATGAGCATCTGTCCTAGTGACAGCATTGAGACCTCTATAGTCCACACAAAATCTCATTTCTCTATTTCCATCTTTGGTATGAGGTTTTGGCACAAGGACTACTGGGCTGGCCCAGGGGCTCTCTGATGGCTCAATCACTCCAAGGTCTAACATTTTCTGCACCTCAGCCTTTATACAATCCCTGACATGGTCAGGTTGCCTGTAGATTTTATTCTTCACAGGCAGACTGTCACCAGTATCCACCACATGGGTGCACCAGTTAGTTTGACTTGGTGTAAGTGAAAACATGTGTCTATGGGCTCGCAAAACCTGTCTGCAGTCCATCTGTTGCTGGTCAGTGAGGCTGCCTGCCAAGGCTACTCCTTTCACTGAGCCATCATCAGGGTTTTGGGAAAACAGGTCTGGGAGAGGGTCACTCTCTTCCTCCTGATCCCCATCTGTAGCCATGAGTAAACCCATGCTTTCCCTGTCAACAAATGCTTTCAACCTGTTTACATGGAGCACCCTGTGGGGGCTCCTAGGGGTTTCAAGGTCCACCAAGTAGGTGACCTCTCCCTTCTTTTCAAGTATGGTGTAGGGTCCACACCATTTGTCCTGGAGAGCTGCTGGGCCCACTGGCTCCAACACCCACACCTTCTGCCCTGGCTGGTACTCAGTCAGAACAGCCTTTTGGTCATGCCAAGCTTTCTGTAAGTCTTGGCTGGCCTCCAGGTTTTTGGATGCTTTCTCCATGTACTCAGCCATCCTAGAGCGGAGACCGAGTACATAGTCCACAATATCAAGTTTAGGCTTTTTGAGAGGTAACTCCCATCCTTCCTTCACAAGACACAATGGACCCCTCACAGGGTGGCCAAACAAAAGTTCAAAAGGGCTGTAGCCAACCCCCTTCTGTGGGACCTCTCTGTAAGCAAAGAGTAAGCAGGGTAAAAGGATATCCCATCTACGCCTGAGCTTTTCAGGTAATCCTTTTATCATTCCCTTTAGGGTCTTGTTGAATCTCTCCACAAGCCCATTGCACTGAGTATGATAGGGTGTGGTGAACTTATAGTTCACACCACACTCTTTCCACATTGCTTTTAAGTATCCAGACATGAAGTTAGTACCTCTATCTGAAAGTACCTCCTTTGGAAAGCCCACTCTGGAGAAAACTCCAAGTAAGGCCCTTGCCACAACAGGAGCTGTTGTGGTCCTCAGGAGAATTGCCTCTGGGTACCTGGTGGCATGATCCACTACCACCAGGATAAATCTGTGCCCAGATGCTGTCTGGGGATCCATTGGTCCAACAATGTCAATCCCAACTCTCTCAAAGGGCACCCCCACCACAGGTAGAGGTATAAGTGGGGCCTTTGTGGTGCCACCTGATTTGCCACTGGCTTGGCAGGTGACACCGGAGCGACAAAACTCCTTGGTATCTTCTGACATGTGAGGCCAGTGAAAGTGAGGGACAAGCCTGTCCCAAGTCTTGTTCTGGCCTAAGTGTCCTGCAAGGGGAATATCATGGGCCAAGGTTAGAAGGAAGCCCCTAAGTTGCAGAGGTATAACCAACCTCCTTGTTGCACCAGGCTTGGGGTCTCTAGCCACTACTTTATAGGTACCTTGAGCATTCCCAGCAGCCTCAGCAGCAGCCTGCTGTCTGAGGGGTTCAAGTGAAGGGCAAGTCAACTGAGCCTGCCCCAGGTCTGCCCTTGAGGGTCCCCCTGGCCCCAGAAACTCAACCTGATCAGGTTCAAGCTCTTCAGAGACAGTCTCCTCTTGGATCACAGAATCACCCTCCTGTGAGGTCTGATCCTCAACCTGGGGCAAGTGGGAAGGCACTGCCTTGACCCTCTTGCTCCTTCTCTTGGGTTGTGGTTGGTCTATTGTTTCAAGATCCACCACAGGTTCAGGTAGGCACTTCTTGGCCTGGGACCTGGTTACAGCAAGGACATGGGCTGAAATCCCTAGCATTTCTGCATGAGTCCTGTACTCCACTTCTGACCATAAGGATTCCTCAAGATCATTGCCCAACAAACAATCAACTGGGAGGTCTGCACTAACAACAACTCTCTTGAGGCCAGTTACCCCTCCCCAGGAGAAGTTAACAACAGCCACACTATGTGTAGTAGTGGCATTGCTTGCGTTGGTCACTAGGTAATTCTCACCTAGTATCATCTGTTCAGGGTCCACAAAGTTAGGTGTCACCATAGTGACACTGGCACAAGTGTCCCTGTAGGCCTGAGCCAGCTTCTCATTAATTAAAGGCGTCTGCCTGTACTTTCCCAAGTTATTAGGACTTATAGTAGAGGACATAGCTATGTCCCCCTCACAGGTCAGAACTGTCTGAGTAGGGACTCTGACTAAGCCAGATTCCATCTCAGTACCCAGGGTTAACCCCACTATACGCTTGGATTGTGCACTACCACTGCTAACTGTACTAGGGGGTGCAGGTGTCTTAGGGACTGCATTGGTAGGGGCTGGATTTCTCTTGGTGCATTCACTTCCCCAATGAGAAGTGGACTTGCAAAAGTTGCACCCAGGTTTCTTTGGGCCATCATTCTTCTTTTTCTTGTTACCATTTTGGGAACCACCCTCCTTATTACTATTTTGGGGGCCTGTAGAAGACTTCTGGTCTTTTTCTTTCTTATCTCCACCCTTCTGGTCTGCTTTCTTCTGATCACCTCCTTGGTTCTGGGGTTTCTGCTTAACCCTTGTTCTGACCCATTTGTCTGCCTTCTTTCCCTATTCTTGGGGAGAGGTCAGATCAGAGTCTACAAGGTGTTGATACAACAGCTGGTTTGTACAGTTATTAAGGATCTGTTCTCTCATTATAAGATTGTACAATCCTGTATAGTCTGAAACTTTACTTCCCTGCAACCAACCCTCCAGAGCCTTAGTGGCACAATCAACAAAATCAGTCCAGTCTTGAGTCTGTGCTTTTTGGGTGTCTCTGAACAACAACCTGTATTGCTCAGTGGTTAGGCCAAACCCTTCAATAAGACCACTCTTCAAGACAGAGTCGTTTTTAGCACCCTCAGGTCTAACTGTGAGGAGCTTATCTCTCCCTTTCTCAGAAAAGGAGAGACACAAGATTGCTGCCCACTGTTCTTGAGGGACCTGCTGTACCATGCAAGCCCTCTCCAGAGCAGTTATCCGTTTGTGGATATCATCCCCATCTCTGTAGGGGGGCACAATCTTACTCAGGCTTCTATGATCATAGGACCTGTCTTTATCTCTTGGGATAATGCTGCCACCAGTGGGGATCTCCCCACTTAACTTCTGCTCTCTTGCAAAAGCTAGTCTAGCTTGGGCCGGGGTTAATTCCTCTCTTTCTATTTGGAGATTCACTGCTCTCATCCTGGCCTTATGCTCTCTTCTTTGAGGGAAAGTCATTCCTCTCTGTGATTCTCTTGAGGCACTAGAAATGTGAGAATCCCTGGAATCCGGTTATGTACTCTGGGGAGGTGCTGGCCCTCTCCATTTCCATGTAGGTCCAAGTTGGCTTGGCTAAGCCTTACCACTGGTATCTGGGTATCCCCTTGACCATGATCTGACTCTTCACCTTCTGATTCAGGGTCTACCTCCTCATTTTCGACTTCTGGGGAGGTGTTCTCAGTATCTAGGGGGTTCACTCCATCTCCTGATCCTGAGGGAGCTACTCTAGCTTTCTCAAGGTCACCCTTTTCTAGGATGGCTATCATGATAGGAATGGTAGGGTTGTGACCCTTTCTCAGCTTCCTTGCAGTGCACAAGGCACTCGTCTCTGTGGCTGAATTTGTCATAGTTGGAGGTTGCCTGTGGAGGGTCAACCATCACAGGTAGAGAGCCTGTAGCTTTACCTGTGAAAGACATGACTCTAGTGTGGTGTAAGTGATGCACCTACCTACACTAAGTGTTTTCCTACTGTACCTTGCTAGTGAGTTGTAGTCAGGGTTGCTAAGCCCTTCTACCTACAACTACTAAGTTCAGTAGAACTTAAATATTCTAAGCTTTTATTTATATGTACCTATGGTACTTAATGTGATGTTTCAATTTGATATAAGATTGTAAAGGTAAAACAACAGCAAAGCTCGAATCCGTACCGCTGCTCACCAATGTGAGAAGCTGGCCTGATGTATGATGTCTCCAGTTCTGGGGGCACCTTATATCAGTCCAAACAATCCCTTATGGTGGTGGTTGCAAGTCAACCTTATAGACAAGCTATCCCAGGGGTAGCATGGACTAAGCAGCCTTAAAGGCTTAACTTCAGAGGGCGAGTGGAGCGAGCTGTTTTACCATATACAATCCTGTAATACCAAATGAAAGGACACCACACAAGTTATATTTTATCAAAATATATGTATTTATTCTTAGAATAATCCCCACTACTCTTTATGAGCAATGAAGCACAAGCGGTTAAATAAAAGCACAGTATAACATAGACAAGTTGCACGTTTTGGATGAGGCCGGTGCCCACTCAAACCATATATCAATAAAGTGGTATAACAATCACTAATCGATCGGGGGTAAGGCCTAGGGCCTTGGGAATCGCTTGGACTACGATGCACTAACAGCAGTTAGGGCGGGAGTAGCCCGCGGGATTCGGGTGCAGTGCAGAAAGCACAGGCATGCACCAATGTAAAGTCAATGGTGCGTAAAAGTTATCGAGTTACAGTTTTAAGAGTCTTCCGACTGGGCTAGAAGGACAAAACTTTAGACTTAGACACTAGAGGTGTAAAACACTACAGGAGCACTGGCGTTCAAGAGTTACCTCACCCACAGGAAGCGGGTGCACAGGTGCAAAGGTGTGTCGGGTTTCGTCACAAAGATCTAGGGTGCCTAGAGATGAAGATGCTGCAGGCGTCCAGAAGAGAAGTGTCCGGTGCGATCCAAGGGTGGATCGAAGTTGTAGAGTACCTGAAAGCAGAGGGGACAGAGTCTGGGTCACTAGCCAGTGACCAGGAAGGAACCAGGAAGGAACCAGGCAATGTCGGGCGCAATCAGGTCAATGTCATGTAACTTCTCTTCACTGTCACGTGGTCTCTGGGGTACCGAGGATGTCCTGCAGTGAATCACAAGCTGTCCCACAAAGGTTCTTGCTGTTAGCGGTGTCGGTTTCAAGATCGGAGTCAACAAGCCTTGGCAAAGGCAACCCACGCAGCATTCGAAGATGGCTTAACACTCAGACCAGCAAGGTTTGAGCGGGTGCTCCTTTTCAGGGGAGCGAGTGCCAGTCTGGAGCAACCAGACTAGCTGTGTAAATTCAAGGTTTCGTCAGTACTGGAGCCACTAGCCAACAGGCAAGCGACCGGACCAACGCGTCAAGCAGAAAAATGCAAAAGGGCCCCACACAGCACTCGTCAAGTGTGGAGGGGTGAGCTTTGGTGCAAAAGCTGCTCGGGGCTGGAGCTTCTCAGACTCCAATGCACAGTTTCAAGGGGGCCTCGAATGCTGCATGGTCAGCGCTTTGTAGTTTCTCCAAGATGGCCGCCCCCACGCTTCAGGTCGCCTCCACAGGTCTCAGCTCTGCAGGGACTGTGGATCGGGCTGTTAGAAGGCAGGCACACTGGGTCTTGTTGATCTCTGTTGCTCGAGTTCTGGCGGGAACTGCAACAAAGCAAACATCAAGGTGCTGGATGGTGCCTGTTTGCACAGGATGGTCACTCCTTGACCACAAGGGAGATTCTTCAGTCTTCCACGAGGAGTGGGATGTCGAAGGGTCCAGAGTTTCATTTCATAAGTTTCAGTCAGGATAATCTGATGTGCATTGGCACAGCTCCTACTTTTAAGTCGAATCAAGGGGCTGTATTACCTGCTAGGTCCCTCCTATGGGTGGGACCTGGGAAGGGGGTGGTTACACCCCTTTCCCTTTGTCCAGCTTCGCACCAAGACTGGGGCAGGAGTGCCCCAGAACCGGTTTGACTGGAATCTGCCCATGGACACCTTGTGCGCCCCAGGCAGTGTCTAGTTTCTTTCAACCCTCCCTGCTACAATCCACTATCTCCTGTCTGGGGTAGTGTGACACCTCCCTGTGACAGGAAACCCTTTGTCCAGGCATCCTCTGCCAAGTTTCGGTCAGCAGCAGGAGGCCAGACATGTGTCTGTGGCAGCAGCATCCATTTTGTGAAGCTGGGGCTCTGGTTAGGATTAACCGCGCTTTCAGTAAGTAACATGCCTGCACCCTCTAGAAGGGTGGGATGCTATCCCCATTACCAGGACTGGCAAGGGGATAGTATTCCAATGTGTATGACACCAAACACGACATGTTTTGATAAAGCCAAACCAGAGTTGCAATAACCGTAAGGATTATAATGCACTTAAGAGTATATGGTATGGCAGATCACTGGAACAGCATTAAGGAATTGGTCCCAACACTGCAGACAGGCTCAGCTCATGCTAGAGCACCATCTCACATAAAACCATGCACTCTGCCTCCAGGACTGTAAAGGCCTGCCAAAGGAGTGACTGATAGGTATAGATGTGTCCAGATATAGGTTTAGACATAGGTATACTACATCTAAGCAAGGGGTGAGCACACCACCTTGCCCCAGCTGTGGGAACAGCCAGTTGTGTCGATTTAAGTACCAGCCAGGGGTGGCAAAAGATATGCTGCAGCCCCTGGTAGGCCTTGGATGCACCTATGCCCTTGGCACCTAGTGCGCACTAAATAGGGGCTGACAAGGTGTCCAGTACCAAATTGGTTATGTACCTATAGTACATGTCTGTGAATTTAGAGAGAGAACAGCAGGCTGGGGGTCTGATTAGCAGGCCCACAGCCACATTAAGTCGAAAACCAGTGAAGCAAAAAAGCAAAAATTGGGGTGACCATAGGATAGCAGACCCTACTCTCCTACACAGCGCCTCCCACTACAGCAGCAGCTGTGTTCACTTGGCACTCAGGCAGCAGGAAAAGTAATGTGGTGCACCCTGGGACCACGAGTCCCACCAGGGCAGCAAGATGCGTGGAACGGTCGTCTCGTCCACACAGCACAACAGTAGGTCACCAGGAAAGACTTGGAAAGGGCCCCGAGCTGCGTGGGGGAAGACGGCGCTTTATAGCGAAATGACAGCGCCTCCCCCTGCAGCAGCAGCAGCTGTGTTCACTTGGCACTCAAGCGGCAGGAAAAGTAATGCGGTGCACCCTGGGACCCCGAGTCCCACCAGGGCAGCAAGACGCGTGGAACGGGCGTCTCGCCCACACAGCACAAAAGCAGGTCACCAGGAAAGACTTGGAAAGGGCCCCGAGCTGCGTGGGGGAAGGCGGCGCTTTATAGCGCGATGACAGCGCCTCCCCCTGCAGCAGCAGCTGTGTTCACTTGGCACTCAGGCGGCAGGAAAAGTAATGCGGTGCACCCTGTGACCAAGAGTCCCACCAGGGCAGCAAGACGCGTGGAACAAGTGTCTCGTCCACACAGCACAACAACAGGTCACCAGGAAAGACTTGGAAAGGGCACTTTACTATTCTGTTTTCGACCGCAAAGTTAGAGAACTGTCAGGGTGTTCCATGGGTGGTGCATGAGTGTCCCCATGCATCTCGATGTAAACCCATATTTACAAAGACTAGTAAACAAGGGTTTGTGCCAAAATAGTCTGCCTATCTGAGGTGGGTGTAACAAGGTCATATATCTTTATTACTCCTCGTTAGTTCTTTTTTGCATGTGTGTGCAGTCTTCACATGCAAAGAGGAAATAGTCGCAAAGGATAGGTGTCCCTTCCTGCACAAAAAACTTACTTGACCACAATGTTTTGGCACTAGGCAGCCACAGGTGCCCCAGTACTAGGAGAGAGCAGAACTGCACCATATCTTTGAACATACAGTGCTGTTGTGCTCTTTCAGTTTCAGGCAACACAGCGCAGAACTTCATTAACTGAGCTGTGTGGCATAAAATGATGTTAAATATTCCTGTCATAAATTTGGCACATGTTTTCAGACATACATTTTGTCTTGGGCATTGTACAGCGCTCAGCTGCCTTTTTGGCCAGGGTCACACTACAAAAATAACATATACATACATACATACATATAGAAAAACATAGTTTGTTAGGGCAAAAAGGCTATTTTTCAAAGAATGAGGGAGAAATGTATCCAAGGCTCAGCTGGGTGCATTTGTCTGGCAGGTTACAGTGTGGCACAACAGGATGTTGGGATTAGTGCACACCACTTTTGTTAGGTTAGACATTTCTAATTGTGCTCTTCGTTCTCCATTAACTGCAAATAGTGACATAAAAACTGTACAGAAACACAGGTTATAATAAAATATAATCCCTCCGTTCATAGGCAATGCCTTCTCATTAGTCTGTCCTACATTCAACTACTGAAGCACTTTTACCTAAGGGCCTGCGCCACAACACAGGCTGTAGAAATGATAGCTATGCCCCTGGCAGGGCCAACTTAAGTGCTGGTGGTACTCAGTGAGACAATCTCTGTTGGTGCACCCTCCCAAAAAAATAGTGGCACAATGTAGAACTATGGGAGCCTCTGCAGAATAAGAGGAGGGGAACCTTAGTCGCCCATATCTCACAGATATAGATTGGCCTTGAGCTTAAGGGGCCTTCCTGAAGGGTCAGGGTTCCCTTGAGCCCCTGCACTACAGGGGATGCAGAGGCCTTCATTACACCCCTTCATTAAATACCTCCCTCTGCAAAGATTTCTTCTTTTTCAACCTCCAATGGTGCCCCTCTTTTCTATATAGACTCTTACTCATGTGTACTTAATTTCTTTGATAGTGCCGTCCTACTCAGCCCAATATAGGGTGTTGAGCGCTTTAGCTCGCACAAATAATGTTCCGAGTCAATGACTCAAATAAGTGTGTAAATCAATGTATAGAAAGTGTTACTGAAGAAAATGAGAGCTGCAAGGTGTAGGAGTTATATGTCATCCATACTTGTAAGTACTATATGCAGGGCCAGTGGAATAATACAGCAGGGGAGGACCGAATTATGCTTCAGCGTTGACTAAATTATTTGGCAAGAAAAGGGAAATTATGCAGCACAATGTAGCAAATTTTGGAATAGCATTGCTACACTATTTTCAAATTTTTACACTTTTTAACACTGTCTGGGTATAAGTTGCACCTCATTAGTACCAGTTTAGCACCCAAATATAGCAATATGCAAAAGAAAAGTGACCGGTCAACCTTTTCCAAAGGACATTTGCAACACGTATCACTGTGTTTTTAGTTTTTTTCGAACTATTTGAGCTAGAAACTATTTTTAAAATTAGAATCTTCAGATTATGCAGCTGATGATGGATTATGTAAAAATGTGGCAAATTTATAATCAAGCAAAAAATGTTGCAGCCGCAAAATCATATAATTGTGACGTAGATGAATGGATGGAAGTAGCCATGCCTGTATTTGGGTTGCGTGGGCTATGCCTAAATAAGGACTGGATTTTATGCCTATATAAGGGCAACGCAAATTGTACCTATATAAGGGCATGAATCAGGAAATTCAATCGGAATCTAAAATCGCACACAGCAGTCCCAACTAAAAAATATTTATCATTGTCTAAAGGAATTCTTTGATCTGCATGTTAGACTTTGCAAGAGGCACATTGTCCCTCTGTGCTTCTTTATGATGAGTCAAAACTGGGATTAGTGAAAACTCCAATCTCTCCAACAGATACATTTATCATCTGAGTTAAATTGACCTTTTTGTTAAGGCCTGAAAGTTGTAGGCACGCAAATCATTCAGAAATCTTTGCCTTTAATCCTGTCAGATATTTAAAAATGCAGCATAGTACTCCAGCATGGCTCCTTGACAAAAGCAGATTGCCATGCCCTAAGCCGATGCAGGAGAAGGCACACCTCCTGCTGTAATTACACAAGGGTCCATTGTCATTCTGTATGTAACAATCAGCTGAAGACAGAATGACAATGGGCCAGTCAACAGTCTGTGCGAGGTCGGGCATGGGCTTCTGCAGCAACTACAGTTTAAAAGAGAAGTGCAAGCTTGCCCAAAAGTGAGAACTTTTAAAGTCTTGGGGCTAATGGCAGGGGGACAGCACAGCTTGCTGTAATCCCAAACATTATGGAAAAAATGCATCCGTAAAAGAAAAGATTACGGACAATGGCGTGATAGAAAAATAACAGATGCACCATGAGATTTATGGATGGTTGGTCACTAGCACTCTAGGTCTTTAAACTTGGGGGCCTCACTTTATCAAAGAGGGAGCAGGTGGCACCAAGCTCTGGCCAAGTTTCTGGGAAAAATATTAGAACACTATTTATTTATTATTTATTCAAAGTTTTATATAGCGCGAACAGGATCCTTACAGATATCAGAGCGCTTCAGAAAGACAGGGTAGGGGCAGTAGGAGTCAACAGAGATAATGGGAACAGTATAAAAGTCAATAACATGGTAATAACATGGATAATAAAAAACATACATAACACCAATCCGTATACAATCAGGTAAGGAAGTAATATAGGACAGCACAAGTCATTGATCCCACTACAGAGGTGTTCAGGTGGATCAGTAAACCAACGTGTATCATATCTTGGTCGGTAGTAAGAGAGTAGCGTAGTAGTGCCCCCAACAAGTAGAGTGTAGTGCCAAGGGATAGGGTGGGCAGTGATGCAAAGCAATGCAGAGTCTCTGAACCAACATCTATAACGATCAGGAGATCTTGGCCAGAAGGATGGTTTTCACCTCTTTCTTGAAGAGTGCCGTGGAGGAGATCAGCCTGGTTTCAGGAGGGAGCGCATTCCAGATCCTGGGTGCCATTCCTGAGAAGGAGCGCTTGTAGGTTTTCGCTTTCCGGAATCTACGAGGTTTCAGGAGTAGATTTTTTGTACTCCTATTGGATCTCGAACCTCCTGATATAGACAGCTTTTGAGCGAGGTAGTTGGGTGCCTTGTGGTGCACGGCCGCGTGTGTCATAACTGCAATTTTTAGATGTATTCTGGCTTCAAAAGGCAGCCATTTTAGAGACTTTAAGTCTGGGGATATGTGCGAATGCTTTCTAGAGCCAGTAATGAGTCTCGCGGCAGCGTTCAGGGAGGCTCTTAAGGGTGCTGTTGTGGATAGCGGGAGACCGCTGAGGGCCGCAATTCCGTAGTCTATTCGAGGGATGACTAAAGCTTGTACAGCAGTTTGGAAGTCTTTGGCCGGGAGGAAGGGTTTAATTTTCCTCAGCGTGTTAATTTGGAAATTAGCTGCTTTTGTGGCTTTGCTGACGTGCTGCTGCATGTTGAGCTTGGCGTCGAGTGTGATGCCTAGGGATTTCGCCGAGTCCACGATGGTAGGTTGGACATTGAGTGCTGTTAGGTTGTTGAGCCAGGTTTGGGTGGTGGAGATTTTCGCCGGGGGTTAGATGAGTAGGAACTCAGTTTTCAGAGCATTTAGTTTGAGGTGATTATCGGCCAGCCAAGATTGGGTGTTAATAAGCGTGGAATTCAGATGTTTGATATCTTCCGGGGATTGTAACTTTAGATAGAGTTGTGTGTCATCGGCGTACATATGGAATTGAACATTGGATGCTTGAAGCAAGGTGGCGAGCGGTTCCATAACGAGGTTGAACAGTGTAGGGGAGAGGGTGGATCCTTGTGGAACACCTAGATCTGCAGGCACAGGTGTAGATAGCACATTGTCGATCTTGAACCTCTGAGACCGGTTGTGAAGGAAGGACGAAAACCACTTGAGAACAGTTCCCGATAGCCCCATTCGAGTACTTAGCAGCTCCAGCAAGTTCTCATGTTTGACCGTGTCAAATGCTGACGAGAGGTCAAGAAGGATGAGGAGGCAGGACTCATTGCGATCCAGAATTTGGAGGGCGTCATCAATTATGTGTGTCATAGCTGTTTCCGTGCTATGTTTCGCTCTGAAGCCTGATTGATGAGGGTTGAGGAGGTCAAATTGATCAATGTGTTTTGTTAGTTGGAGTTGGACACATTTCTCCAGCAGTTTGGCCAGGGTGGGGATATTGGTGATGGGCCGATAGTTGTTTAGGTCAGACGGATCAGCTGTAGGTTTCTTGAGTATAGGCGTGACTTGCCCCACCTTAAGGGAGTCTGGAATGTGGCCTTGTTGCAAAGAGCTGTTGATGATCTTGGTCCAGAGAGGGAGGAGCAAGGGGGTAAAGTCTTTTACAGCATTAGCAGGTAGAGGGTCTGTGAGGTGATTAGAGGGCTTCAGGGTGCAGAGCAGTTTGTGTATTGCTTCTTCCGAATAGGTATCGAAGTACTGCCAGGATGCCTTGTTTTTAGGTTGAGTGTCTGCCATTCTGGTGTGGTTGGGGTATCGGCTTACATCCATGATGAGGTCATTTCTTATGTTGTCAGTCTTTAGTTTAAAGAAAGCAGAGAAGGCTTCACAGTGTGGGGTGTCATTTGTTGTGCTGTTTGATTGTGTGGGTTGTGCCTTTGTTTGGGTCTTGATTAGCTCGAACAGTTTTCTTGGCCTGTTCTTCGCTTGGTCCAACTGGCGGCTGAAGAAGTCCGACTTTGTGCGCTTTATTTTCCTAAAGTAGGCATTTCTCTTGTTCTTAAGCTTTTTGAGATGCAGTGCTGAAGGGTCCGATCTCCAGGTGCGCTCTGCCATTCGCATATTACGCCTTTCGTCATTGAGTCTGTCATCATACCAGGGGTTAGAAATTTTGGTGGAGACTCTCTTCAGTTGCAGAGGGGCGACTTCATTGACTATTGTATTCATAGAGTCAAGGTAGTGGTCAGTCAGTGATTGAGCATCTGAGGCACCTGAAGGGGGAAGGAGGAGGTTGCCGATGTGGGGAGGTAGGGTAGAGGGGTTAAGATTCTTCAAATCCCTTTTCCATGTTTTGGATTTGATTGGTTGAGTAGGGTTAGGTTTAACTTTTTCGTTGATAAAGAAGGTGATAATGTGGTCATCTGACCAATCGCAGGGTAGAATCGCCTCCAGTTGAATAGCGTTCTCTTTGGCAATGATGAGATCGAGTATCGCGCCTTTGTCGTGTGTTGGTTTATCGCATAATTGGGTGAGGTCAAGCGCATTGAGGAAAGTTTTGAGACTATTCACCACGGTGTCTTTCTGATCGTTCCAGTGGAGATTGAAGTCACCCAGGTAGACTTGAGTGGTCTGCCGACCGGCATTGGAAGTGATCAGGTCCATGAATTGTTGGGTGAATATGAGATTGTCACCAGGCGGGTGATAGATGAGTTGTAAAGCACAGACTTGTTTGCCCTCACTGGTGATGTCGAGGCAGAGGAGTTCACAGGAGGAAAGGGAAGGGGAGGTGACTTGAGTAACGGAGAGGTTGCTCCTAAAGATGCATGCAATTCCCCCGCCCGTCTTGCCAGGAGACCTGTCCAGCCTAATGATGTGATAATTGGGGGGGACTAGTATGTCCATAATCGGGGTAGAGGCTTCAGTGAGCCACGTTTCTGTTAGAATGGCTAGGTCCAGATCCCTATCTGAGACGAGATCCGCGATGTCGGAGGAATGTCTCTGGGCCGATCTGCAGTTTAGTAGGATGCATTTGAGTTTGGGAGAGAGTAGGGTGGTCGAGCTTTCTAGTGTGAGGGGAACTTTTCTGAGGTTGTTAGGGACGGAGCCTCTGTTGTTGAGTGTTGGGAGCCTCAGAGGGTTTGTAAGAATTGTGGGTATGGGGATGTGTGAGTTGGAAGGACTATGTCCTTGCTTTATTTTGTGCCCATAGAGGACAACTCTTTTACCCAGACTAAGTTAAGCTGTTGTTCTGTATCTCTGGCAGAACAATATAAGGCCTGTATTTTATTATTTAAACATCATCCGTTTTGAATTCAGGCAAGAGGCACTTCAAACTGGAGTTATCATGGATGCTGTGGAGAGCTTTGAATGAGATGCAGCTCTGCAGCTCACGACACACATTGTAATAAGAAAGATAGCTGCACTGGCAAAGGTGTGTAGGCTTGCACACTAAGGGGAATATTTAGTTTACTTACAAGAAATTATCGCCTCAGTAGCGTCAATTTTTTGACGTTACATTGTCTTTTTTTATTGGCTTAGTTACAAAGTGCAGCTCACTGTAGTTAGTGGCACTTTTTGAGCATAAACATGCATTTTCAGGATCACCACTTCTGTTAGCAGAGTTGAACGAAAATGAGATGCAAGGTAGAAGCTCCTGAGAAAAAAACTGCACACTTAGCGATATTTACAATGAAATTCCCATACGTCGATAACCCTCTAAAACTGCTGCTAAGTCCAATTAGAGGCAGTTTTTAAGACCAGAAAATAGCTTGTCTTAAAATTGGTGCAAACACTTGGGGCCTCATTTCAGATATTTTGGTGCAGGACAGTGCTGCAAGGAAATGTTGCTGCGCAGCCCTGCTACAAAACAAAAGGGCAGGAAAGTGCCCTATCAATAAGATAGGGTAAATTCCTGAGACTCATTCATGAAAAGTGTTGCATCGCTGCGATAAAGCAGCGATGAAAAACGTCACTGCACCCTCCTTGTGACACCATAGATGCGTCATATACACTGTAAAGAGCTACATGTTGCAAGGAATGACAGATACCTCAGGAATTCTGACTTTTTTTTTTGCACTAAAGACATGCATTGCTGAGTTGTGTCTCAATCATTACATAACTCCTGCAAGGCATGGGGCTGGCCAATCCCTATGGCACTGCATCACCCTTACTCCTGCAAAGAGACAGGCGTAAGGTTTTGATGCAGTGGCGTCCTCGAAGTGTTCAGGTGAAATTGCATAGATTTCCCTGCGACACTCCTAGGTGGCTTTGTTGCCGGTGAAAATCCACTCTGCATACATTATACCTGATGCAGGGTTAATGTGGTGCAGGGCTTTACAAGGTAACCCACATGCCTAGATGTGGCACTTTATAAATACGGTGCAACGTGCTGCAAACATCACGCTGCAAGTATGTCAAGACAATGATACACCAGTGGTGTTAAACTGTCAGAATGAGCTCATGAATAAGACTCCTGTATTTTTCGCCTGATTTGGTGCACAATGGCTGCCATGCACGAAAGCAGGTACCCTTGAGCCATAGTGCAAGGGTGACTGTGTTGCTGAGTTGATTGATGTTTTGCAGGAAGGGACATCTACCTGCACAAAGCCTATCAATCCAGGGTATTTCCTCGTTCTCTGTTTGCTGCATAAGGCTGCACATGTAGAAAAAGTGAAAAAAGAGGAGAAATGAAAACATTTAATAATAATAATAATAAAAACATTTATTAAGCGCCTGATTACACTAGGAACAGTGCGTCTCCGCGCTAGGATGTCTTCCACAAAAACTCCTAACAAAGACCGGTCCATGATAAGGGGGAGGGACAGGAGAGGTTAGACACTGACTCCATACTAATCTTCCGGGAACAGATAAGTCTTAAGTTTCAGCCGGAACCTCATTTCTGATGATTCCATCCGAAGCTCAATGGGGAGTTTGTTCCATTGTTTGCTGGCTAGAAATCTAAAAGAGCGCCCACCCATCCGTGCTTTATAGATGCGGGGTACCGCAAACTGCATGCTGCCCATAGATCTCAGAAGGCGTCTGGGACGATATATAGTTAACATCCTTTGGAGGTAGGCCGGGCCCTTGCCCTGTGCAATACGGTGGATAATGCACATGGCCTTAAATCGAATACGTTCCCGCATGGGGAGCCAGTGCAAGATCTGTAACGCACGTTTCCCAGACGTGTTCCTCGTCAAGTTTAAAACAAGCCTGGCCGCCGCATTTTGGACACATTGGAGTTGGTTCAGGCCCTTTTTACTGAGGCCACAGAGCAGGGAGTTCCCATAGTCAAGATGGGAAGTGACCAGGGCCTGTACTAATGTTTTCCTAGCTATAATAGGTAGGAGATCCAAGATTTTACGTAGGACTTTCAGTATGCCATAGCATTTCCCCGCCATGTTGCCAATGTGTTGGGAATATGAAAGATTGGTATCCAGGAGAACACCCAAGTTTTTTACAGTATCAGAAGGGGTGGGTGTAGGACCCAGGTCAGCGGGTGACCAGGCTGATGTCCAAATTGATGGAGAGGAGACGATCACAAGAAGTTCGGTCTTGCCACCGTTAAGGCGGAGGCAATTGCTCTTCATCCAAGCTGCAAGTGCCGCAAGACAAGCAAAAAAATTATTGGCCGTCTCAACTGGGTTGTGCGATAGAGTAACCACCAGTTGAGTGTCGTCCGCATATGACACGATCTCCACCCCATAAGATTCCACCATTCTAGCCAAGGGTTCCATATACAGATTAAATAACGTAGGGCTCAATATGGAGCCCTGCGGGACTCCTTGTTTTAAAGCTCGGAACGTGGACTTGAAGGGGGGACAGTGTATTTGGAATTTTCTATCCGCCAAAAAAGAGACCATCCATTCATAGGCTGGCCCGCCAACCCCCATATCGCTCAGACGGGCAAGAAGTCTGGGGTGCGATACAGTATCGAATGCCGCACTCAGGTCCAGCAATATCATAGCGGCGGTCTGTCCTTCATCCACTTTCTGGCAAAGCAGTTCTGTGGAGAAGAGAAGGGCAGTTTCTGTAGAGTGTTTCGCCCTGAAACCAGATTGGGAAGAGTGTAGAAGATGATTATCCTCCACAAATTTAACCAATTGGTTATTAACCAATTTCTCCACCACTTTAGCACAGAAAGGTAGGAGAGAAATGGGGCGGAGGTTATCCAGTTGGGAGATACTCAGGTTCACCTTCTTTTTAATAGGAACTACCTGGGCAAGTTTCCATTCCTCCGGCACCTGACTCTCTTGAAAGGATAGGGTAGCCAAATTACCTATGTAATTCCACAGGAGGTGTACATGATTCCTAAGAATTTTCGGAGGAGCGACGTCCATGGGGGATCCCGAATGGATACCCATGATTAATTTTATCAATTCCTCCCTCGGAGGCACCATGAACTCATTGAGACATGATTTCTTGGTGAGCCTTTGGCAGGTGTCCCAAGCCGAGGCTTTTTCGGCTAGACCCTGCTGAAAAGACACATATAACTGCTCCACTTTGCTCACAAAATGGTCGGCGATAGATTCGCATATCTCAGTGGAAAAAAAGGTCTTTAGTCACTGTCCTCGTGAGTGCCGTTAGCTCCTTATAGATTAAGAAGAGCTCTTTGGAGGAATTTTCAGATAATTCAATCCTCTCTTTAATAAATATCCTTTTGGCCTTTTTAATCAATCCATGGTACTCCTTCAAGCTGTTCCATTATAGCTCTTTCCGGGCAGTATCATAGTCTTTCTGCCACAGGCGTTCCAGGCTTTTGCATCTAGCTTTAGCAGCACGCAGTTCCTCGTTATACCAAGGGGTTGACCTAGTCCCACGTACTGGGGCTTTTAGGGTCCATGGAGCCACCTTATCTAGAGCTTTCGATACCCATTCCTCATAATCCTTCCGCGCTTCCTTGAAAGTTTTACTGAGCGGAGGAATTTCCTGCATTAACGCAGATTCAAATGCCTTCTGGCTGAAATTTTTCCAATTCCTGCGTTTGGGTAGGATAGGTCTCTTGAATATTTCCCCTCCGGGCATGCCGGTTATTATAAATGGAATGAGATAATGGACAGACCACAGGATCCTAATGGGAGGGAACATCTTGATACCATCTCAGTTAGAAAAAATGGGATCAAGGAGATGACCCGCTTGATGCGTTGGCATCCCACCAGAAAGTGTAAACATCAGGGACTTCAGAGAAACAATTACTGATTGTGCCTCAGTACAGTTAGCATCCTCAAAATGTAGGTTAAGATCTCCTACTATGAGGAATTTTTCTGTAGCGTAAGGCCGGTTGAGTCACCAATTCCAATAGGCTCTCAACAAATTGTGTAGACCCCCCTGGGGGGCGATATATGAGATAGCCCTTGATGGGGGGGTGGCTTGGACGCCGACGGGGATGGCGGCGTGAGCTGGTAGCTCCGCGCCCGATCCCGGTTATTCTCCTGATAATTCTCCTGGTCGTTGCCTGTAACACAGCACCGGACGTTGGAACACCTGGGGCAACTGTTGCGACCAGTTCTGAGTCGGAGGAGGGGTCCGCTAGGCGACGACATTCGACAGAGCTGATCGGGAGCCCGGTGGTGATGACAAAATGGCGGCGGTCCCCGGCAGCACAGGGAAACTCTAACTCGATGGCCCGTGACTGAGAGGGGGCACCAGGTCGAGATTCGGATCCAGACAGTGGCGCACTTGTTTTCTGGAGGTGTGCACCGGCGAGCGCATGGTGGGGGACCCCCCTGATGGCAGCGCTGCTGTGGACAGTTCGCTCCGTGTTGGAGGCCTAAGATGGCGGTCGGCGAGGTGACGCACTTGGAGGTGCACAGTGTCTGCCTCGCCATCTGAGGGGGGCTTTGCTCAGTGGAGTAGCTCCGAGCGTGGTATTTGACGACACACCCTTAGTGGAGGGACCCCTGAGCAGGTACCGGCACCCAGTGGCCCGGGTCCCCCGAAGGGGCCACGGTGACGTCGCGACTGAGGAGCGAAAGGCTTCGAGGGCCGCGGTGGCGGGGGTGCTGAAGCCGAAGCAGCAGCCCGACCGTAAGATGGGATGGGACGATGACCAAGGGGCCCATGGGTCTCCCACGGACTCAACACAGGAACAGCGGCTCAATAAGCGCCTCGATGATATCCTGGAGGCTATAACCTCGACGAAGGAGTCGTTACACCAGGACATAGCACAGGTGGCGACGGGACTGGGGCTCCTGAAAGCGGACCATGCCAAACTGGTGGACAGGGTTAAGGACACTGAGCTGTCCCTCCAAGACCTGAAGCCAGCTGTGGTCACGGCGGAACATAGGCTAAAGGATGTGCTGACCCGC
Organism: Lissotriton helveticus; assembly: GCF_964261635.1. NCBI lineage: Eukaryota > Metazoa > Chordata > Amphibia > Caudata > Salamandridae > Lissotriton > Lissotriton helveticus. The sequence continues at coordinate 185,201,659 of NC_136071.1, forward strand.
CTGGAGATCCTGGAACGGAAGGCCGAGGATGCCGAAAGTCGCAATCGGCGCAACAACGTCCAAGTGGTGGGCCTTCCAGAAAAATCAGAAGGTGGGGACATGGTGGAGTACCTGGAGAACTGGTTCAAGACTGTGGTAGCTCCGGAAGGCCTTTCTCCCTTCTTCACCTTGGAAAGAGCCCACCGGGTCCCGGCCAGGCCGCCTCTGCAGGGTGGACCTCCTAGACCGGTGGTGGCCAGAGTGTTGCATTTTAAGGACAGGGACCTGTTGATTCAGAGAGCTCGCTCGGCGGGACCCTTCCAGTTGGAGAATAGTATGGTTACGATATTCCCGGACTATGCTCAAGACGTTCAGAGGCGAAGGGCCTCCTACCTCTCGGTGAAGAAAGAACTACGAGAAGAAGGGATTCAGTACTCTCTGCTCTTCCCGGCCAAATTGAGGGTTATCATGGACGGAACTACGCATTTTTTCCTCACTCCGGAGGAGGCCTGGACGTAGCTGGAAATGTACAGAGCTGGTACGGACCGCAGAGGGAGGGAAGAGTGGGAACGGCCGAAGCTGGTCCGGGTGCGAAAATCGCAGAGAATCCGCAGGCGAAATAGGGCGCTGCTGAAACAACAAACTGATCTAATGGCCGCCGACAAGCGAGGAGCTCTGGTAGCGACAGTGGTAATGACAGGCTCCCAGAAAAATGGATCAGCAATGGAGTCGGACTCTGAGGAAGCGGAGGAGAAGTCGGGTCCGGAACTTTCTGATTTGGACAGTGCGGGAGGCCCTGTGGTCACGCCTCAGACGGCGGACGAGATCCTCGGGGAATGAACTTTTTGGAGCTGGATTTACTGGGACTTGGCCCTGCTGCAGCGGATATCCTGAGTATCCATTGGTGCTGGACTTCAGGTGACGCACTTTAATACGGGATGTCGGACTTGGAGTGAAAGCGGCGCATGCCGTCCGTTGGCCCAGACCCGCCTCTTCTTGCCCTTAAGGCTTACTGTGGTGACTACCACAGATTAGGATTGTGTGTGTTGTTAAGGGGGTTTGGATGGGGACTGATGTGTTATTGGGTCCTGTTCTGGGGGGGAGGACTGAGGGAGTTGTATGGGGTGTTGTGTTTGGGGGTCAGTGCTGTCTGAGTGTGGGCGGGATGACTGGTACGCTTGAGGTGCTGAAAGATGATCATAAAGGGGACTTCACCTGATTTGAAATGTCTAACATGGAACGTACGTGGCTTGCAGACTATGGCAAGGCGCCATAAGGTACATGCATACTTGGTGCGACGTGGCGTCCAGATTGCCCTGCTTCAGGAGACCCATCTTACCAAGTCGGAATGCACTGCCTTGCAGAAAAGGTGGCGTGGCCAAGTGTTTGGCACTAATGGTAATTGGGGTAGTGAGGAGCACTACCCCAATTACCATTAGTTTTCAACCAGTCATTCAGCGAGGAGGCACCCACTGATCAAATAAAGATGCAATTTGATACGATCACTGGTATAACAGACAATAGGGCCAGCACACTGGCCTATACAAATGATCAGTCGGATCAAATTTATTCCCTTATAAAAGAAGTGAAAAATATGGATGTTCATGGGGGATCCATTAGTCAACAACTGAAACAATTGGAGTACTTAACAAGACGTCAACTGAACCAAAGGATGCATGCTTCTACACTAATTCAATATCACCGAGCTAAACGGATACCAAGAGGACTACGCTTATCAATAAAACCTATGTTATTTCGTTTCAACCTTAATTCAAAGTTCATGGACAAATGGTTTAGCATACTGAACAAATGCTCTCTGGATTTGATCCTACTTATAATTGAGGAATTAGCTAAAACAATACGCGAACTGGAAGAAGAGATTTACACACTAAAGTCAGAATTAGAGGCCAGAATGGAAATTGATACTTGGAAGATCAGTCTGGATAACATCAATATCAAATTGGATAAATATGAAAAAGAACTACAGGAGGGCAAACTGCGTAAATATAAACGTGACACTATAGACTATAAACTCAACGAAGTATATACATGGGCTGACATCTATGCCCGACGTCAATTTATCCCCAAGAAAACACCACCATCAAATCGCTCTTCGGAAGAAAGTTTGGTTACAGACAGAGAAACATCCATACGCAGGGGACCAATATCAGCTACACAAGAGGGCGTCATACTATCCGCCGAGGCTAGCCATCAAGCAACCACCAGCAGAGACCCAGCTTTTTTGTCACAGGCTCAAACTCAAGGACAACCACCAACGCCACAAGCAGAAACACCTGTAACAAAAGGAAAACAAGGCGAGGAAACGGCCGGAAAAGAATTGAGGAGCGGACGAACTGTGGTTTAATTATCAATATATCATCAATGACACTAACAAAAGAACAAACGAAAGTACTAAACAAAGGTCTAACATTTGTACCTACAGTGGCAACTAATGAAATAGAGACTTAAGGTGCGTTCTTTAGATTCATGAGAACATTAAAACTTAGACATTACTTTGAGAACGTGGTGGAACCCACAGAACAGAGCGATAACACCACAGAGAGAACATTTAAACCAAAAAGCGTGTTCCAAGCACCAGTCTCACATAAAATGTTAGATACATTTGAGGTAATGGTTAAAAAAGACTTGCAAGCATTAAACTACAAAAAGACTCACCATAACAATTTAACCAAAGCAGAATTAAACACCATCAACAATCTGGCAAATAATGCAACAATTACGATACAACCGGCAGACAAGGGCGGCGCCCTTGTTCTAATGGATACAACGTTTTATGAACACAAAATCAATGAACATGTGGCCGATCAAGACATTTACTTCAAACTATCAGTGGATCCCACGACAACACTACAACAAATGTTAAATACCATTCTACAAACAGCCAGAGAGAATGAATGGATAGATCAACAAACAGCGATGTACCTCACACAGAAAAATCCCAGACGACCGACTTTGTATATGATCCCGAAAATCCACAAACACCCCACAAATCCACCTTTTAGACCGATAGTGTCAGGCTGTGAGTCAATTTTTGACCCCCTTGGCAAATATATTGACCACCACCTACAAAAATTTGTCCAACATTGGGGATCCTACATACGGGATACGACAGATTTTTTAAACAAATTAAAGTGGATTGAGGAAGGATATCAAGAACATTGGATTATGTGCACCATAGACGTGGTGGCACTTTACACCTCCATACCTCACCAAGCTGGATTAGAAGCGACAGAATGGGCACTGCTCAAGACGGAAGACTTACCCACCACCCAAAATTTTTTTTTACTACAGCTATTGAAATTCTGTCTACACAACAGCCATTTCATATGGAAAGATGAATTTTACGCACAACTGAATGGAACAGCCATGGGTTTTGCAGGGGCTCCTGCGTACGCGAATACTTTTATGGCCCAGTACGAAGCAGATAACCTGATGTCATCTACTGAGAGGAGACACGTGAAAATGTACAGTCGATTTATCGATGATATTTTTTTAATTTGGGACGACACTCCTGCATCACTTGAACAACTAATCAATCAATTAAATCAAGTGGACAATAGAATTCAATTCACACACAAAATAAGCAAGGACACCATTGACTATTTAGATGTCAGAATCACTAAAACAGCCAATGGATTCGAAACATCGTTGTACACCAAGTCCACAGACCGCAATAGTGCACTTGAATACACAAGCTTTCACCCAAAAAATCTCATCAGGAACTTACCAGTATCCCAGTTCATCCGGATCAAACGTATATGTTCAAATGAACAAACATGTCTAACCACATTGGAGCATCAGGCACAAAAGTACCAAGACAGAGGATATGCATCAGATGCACTAGCAGCGCAAATGGCTAGAGTACAAGAAATGAACAGAGTGGACCTGCTAAAACAACGCCAAAAAACATCACAGAATAGGATGGTATTTGTCACCAAATATACAACTTTGTCTACAAGGATCAAAAAAATTGTGAATAAAAGATGGGAACTTTTATCCATGGAATCTGACTTTCATGGAATCTTTAAAGATCCACCTCTACATGCATACACGCGAGGTCCAAATTTAAGGGAAAGACTTAAACGGAAACAACAACCCACAGAACCTATCAACTACAATGGAACTACCAGATGTTTAAACTGCATTAATTGCAACAATGTAATTACCGGTAATACGTGCACACATCCCACGACTGGCAAACTCATCAACCTAAAACACTCAAGTGACTGCAACACCAAAAATGTGGTGTACGCCATTAAATGTCCATGTGGCAAGATGTACATTGGGAAGACGGAACGCAAAATAAAAGTACGGATTACTGAGAATAAAAGTCGCATCCGCAATGATAATATGACTTCACCACTGGTGACACACTGGAGAGAATCACGTCACACAATTTCCCAATTGAGATTTTTCGTCATTGAACATGTACAAATTCAATTTGGTATAGATAACCAGCAAAGGTTATTGCAGCGAGAATTATTTTGGATCAAGCACTTAAGAACCCTGGCACCAAGAGGTCTTAATGACAAATATGATCTGGCTTGCTACTTATAGGACTCACGAATTAACACTAGCACTACGTTTACATCTAACTAAAAACCTTTAAAGTAATGCACAATACGCACATACTGACGGTATTTCCAACTGGTAATGTTCACCCTAACGGATGTAATATAATAACATTATTTATAAGAGTTTACACCAGTGTTAGACACGTTCAATCAGGATCTCTTGTACTGATATTACAAACGTTAAGCGATCTATTTGCAATATCTTAGTAATAGTGATGTAGATGTAGTTTTTTTCAAGTACTGTATTTGAGAGCATGTATTTAATTTATGTATTTTGGTGAATTATGATTAATACGCCTTTTTGGTAACCACTGTGAACATGTTTTTGAAACCATTGTGAACACACGACACTGTACACTAACACCCATCAACCTACCAACCTCATTATCCATCCGCTCCGATCGTTATGAGAAATGAGCACACACGTGCCTATATTTTACATAAAGTATAAACACCCATACTTTCACAGCGGAATAATTTTGCTAGTGGCAATAGCAACGCGTGCCTACTAAGACATCGTGAAACATCATCTTATCGACATAAGGTCGTTTATTACAAGTCCCATCAGGACTTTGTCAAGGGATAGAGTCGGTTTGATTAACATGATTACAACCCCAAGATGGCGCGCATAGTAACTACCGCATTGCGTGTTCTTTACATAGTGAGCCCGTTTTCAGTTTCGACATCACCCTACGTAACGTAATGATTGAGCTCTAATGAAGTTCACTCCTGAGACCCAGTCGAGCAAACAATCACCGAGTAGCGGCTTTTTCTATGACGGTCGAGTTTCTCCACCAGACAGGTATTTAATGTTAAGGAATGATAGTGCATGAGACTTGGGTCGTTTATGATCAACGAGTTAGTAACGGCGTCACATTCTTTTGATCTTGTAGATTAAGAATCCCGGTATCGAAGATAAGGTAGGGTGTTCTATCTCATTGAAACACGGTCATGTTGTTTCCAGCTTACAACCTGATTTCTCATTAAATATACGCTTGTTGTTACAGCTTATCACGAGCAAGACAAGCAGGTATGTCGTTATTACTATCACGGGCACAGAGGCCTTAAACAATATGACAAACTGAGTCCACATTATTATTTTTCTGTTTATTCATATAGCGCATCAGATATACAGGCCACCACCCAAGCATACCAACTAAAGCATCTTAGTTGACACCAGGTACGCAATTCATTTAATATATCTGAACACCCTCATGATCAACCATATAAACTACATTCCACCCTTACATTGAATACTTTTTCATTTCTTGCAGAATTTACCCTGACGAAGGCACAACTTCGGGTGCCGAAATGCATTGGGCCTATTTACAAATGTGGGCCAATTTACAAATGTCTGTAAAATAATGTCATGTATATAAGTTTTGATGCAAATGTATTTACAAATGTTCTAGGCAATTGTTATGAATATTGAAAATAACATAAGCAAACAACATAGAAGAAGAGTAAAATAAATGCACGAACAAGTGTAAAAATCAATCAAAAAGAGTGTGTTTAAACATTTTATTTTTTAAGGTGCGGAGCACCAAGTGAACAGTGCATGATTAGGTGAGCTAAAACTCTCCATAACCATTCAAGTGTTTGGCACAGCATACTCTGCATTTGCTAGGGGGGTCTTGGTGTGGGTGCGGGCTGGAGTTCCCTTCCAGGCTACGAACCAGGTCATAGATCCGGAGGGACAATTTGTGGCGGTGGAGGGCAGGTTATATGGTAGGGATGTGGTGCTTTGCAGTGTTTATGCCCTAACTCGGAACAAGCCCGCTTCTTTGATAAATTGTCCGGTTCTCTGGCACATTTCCTGGCGGGACAGGTCCTATTAGGGGGCGACTTTAACTCGATTGCAGATCCACTGCTGGATAGGTCACACCCACCATTACATTCCTCCCCGGTCCATAGGCTAGCTACACAGAGGAGGGCGTGGCAGAATCAATGGGGCCTCATAGACGTTTGGAGAGGTCAACACCCTACTGATAGGGACTACTCCCACTTTTCCGCATTCCACGAGTTGCATGTTCGGATCGACTCGATCCTCTGTAACACTACAATAGCAGCCCTGGTGTCGCATTCGGAGTACTTGACCAGGACCATATCTGATCACAACCCCCAGTTGGTGCACATCAAATGGCAACGTGTTCGAACCGTGATTTCCACTTGGAGGTTGCGGCCCGAAACTTTAGAAGACGGGGCTTTTAGTTCTGACCTCCGAGCGGGCATCGAGGGTTATTTTGCCGTCAACGATGGGACCGCCACCACCAGGGCTTTAGAATGGGACGCGTTCAAGGTGGTGGTCAGAGAACTGTGCATAGGAAAGTACTCCGGTGTACGGACGAGCCTTCTAGCTGACGTGGACAAGGCGGAGGGGGCACTGCGGGACCTAGAACGCCGGCGACCGGAACATCCGGCCTTGCACCCACAATTGTTGGAGGTGAGGGAACGAATGGCTGTGGAGACTGAACGTCTGAGGAGTTATGACTACCGCTTATACCTGACGAAAGCTCATGTGGAGGGTGATAAGGTGGGAACGCTGCTGGCGAAATTGGCCAACCCGATTCCCAGGGGCTGCCCGATCCTGAGTATACGTGATGAATCGGGTGGGATGGTCTACTCCCAAACGGCGGTTCTTTCCCGCTTTCTCAATTACTACACGACTCTTTATAGTAGCCAGCTGGAGGTGGGGATCCCCAAGATAGAGGATTATCTTGCAGAGATCCAACTCCCGACACTGTATGAGGATAGTGCTAAGGATCTAGGTAGCGCAATAACGCTTCCTGAAATAAGGGGTGCGATCAAGCAGATGGCCCGGAATAAAACACCGGGTGTGGATGGCCTTCCAGTGGAATTTTATGCTCACTATGTTGATGTTCTGGCCACTGCTGGTGGTATATGCCGAGGCACTTGAACTGGGATACTTACCTCAGTCGATGAGAGAGGCTCTGATAATTCCACTCTTAAAGCCGGGTAAGGAGGACGTCGAAGTGACCTCCTATAGGCCATTGTCCATGCTAACGGTGGACTATAAAATTCTGAGCCGCATTCTGGCTACTAGACTCTTGCCCCACATGACCACGCTGGTCCATCCCGATCAGGCTGGGTTTATCCCGACCAGAAATACATCGATCAACATCCGCCGCCTTGTGCGCGTATTGGATAGTTCATGGGACCCGGACCAGATGCCAGCAGTATTGTCTGTAGATATCGAGAAAGCTTTTGATAGCTTAGAGTGGTGCTATCTCGACAAAGTGCTGGAGAAATACGGTCTGGGTGAACACTTTGGACGCTGGACGAGAGTCCTTTACTCCTCGGCGTCTGCCAGGGTGCGGCTGGGCTCGGTGATCTCTTCTAACTATCCGGTAGGGAGAGGCACGAGGCAGGGATGCTCTCTTTCCCCGCTGTTGTTCGCACTGGCGATGGAACCCTTGGCGGCCCGGGCTAGAACAGGAAGGGCCTATGCCGGAGTGCTGAGCGGAGGGTCTCCACAGTACATCTCACTCTATGCGGATGAATTGCTGGTGTTCTTAGAGGACACGGCTATGGCCCTGGATGGGGCGACTGAGTTGTCGCTTTTTGGGAGGCTATCCGGCCTTCGGGTGAACTGGAGCAAGACCTGCCTCTTTCCGTTGCGGGAGGACGCGCCCAGGCCGCAGCTAGCCCGGAACATTATCTGGGAACCTTCGTGCTTTACCTATCTGGGGGTCCGCATTTACCACGGCGTCAATAACCTGCTGGACGGGAATGTGGGGCGTTGTATACGGGCCTTGAGAGGCTGTATGGCGTTCTGGGCGACCCTTCCCCTTTCAATACAAGGCAGGGCGGCGCTGCTGAAGATGGTGGCCTTGCCCAGGCTGCTTTATTATTTCCGCACGCTGCCGCTGTGGATCCCACAGAGGGTCTTTAGGGAGTTACGCACCATGACAATAGACTTCCTGTGGGGACATGGCCGACGCCGTGTGGCTCTGACCACGCTCCAGAGACCAAGAGCAGAGGGTGGCCTGGCGGTACCTAATTTTGAGCTCTACTATTTGGCGGCGCAGTTGCAGATCCTCACTCAGAACGTGGCGAGAGTTTTCAGAGGCCCTGCCCAGGCCGGAGGGGAGGGGGTGCAAAGACATGTACTATCTTATATAGTGATGCAGCAGAGGCTCGAGTTGCGCGCTCTGACGCTGGAGGAACGTACCCTACGTTTGTGCTGGAACAGGAGCCAGAGGCGAGTGGGGGTAGCCCACCCATACGCTCCTGAAATCCCGTTGGGTATGTTGACGGCACTACCGCATGGTGGGGACTGGTCCCCGCTCCTGGATTGGGAGGAGCTGGGTCTCCACATGGTGGGCGACCTTTATGCCGATGGCGAATTGTTGCCTTTCCGGGTGGTGCAGGACCTCTTTGGTATCCCGGATGGTGGTTTTCTCCTTCATGCGGCTGTGACGACGGCGATCCGTAAACACTGGCAGATGGGACAAGTGGAGCCTGGCACGACTACAGCCTGCCAACATGTGGTGATGGCAGCGGGCACTTATAAGGCGATCACTTGTCTCCACTCCCGGATGTTGGCCGAGGGCTTGGAACCGCTTATGGTCCTAAAGTTGAAATGGGAGGACAGCCTTGGTAAGCCGATACCAGACGCGGTGTGGGGCCACATACTACGGAGGACGTGGAAGGGGAGCAGAAATGCCCGGTTTCAGCTGGTACACTTTTTTGTAGTGCATAGAGCCTACCTTACCCCGGGGAAGATTAGGAGACACTTCCAGGTCCTTGACGCTGTATGCCCTAGATGCATGGCGCCTGCTGTGGAGTTTGATCATATGTTGTGGAGCTGCCCGCAGTTGGGAACTTATTGGTCCGAGGTGGGGGAGCTGCTTCAGGCAATCACTGAGCGCCAACTGGAGTTTGATATGGCCACCTGTTTACTGCTTTGGTTTCCCCACACGGCTAAAACAAAGATTACTAGCAAATTTATTGACTTGGGGCTCATATTGGCACAGAGGGAAATCACCTGGCACTGGAAGTCGAGAGAGGGTCCATCCAGTAGGAGGTGGACGAACGAATTACTGAAATGGGCCCAGGGAGAGAGTACAGTCAGGTTTCAGCAGGCCACTAGGACATCCAATGAGAAGAGCATGGAGATGGCGAGGGCATGGGAAGGGCTGGTGCACGCGCTGAAAGATCATTTGCTAGAGGATGAGAATGACGATGAGTAACCACATGAGGGTTCCATGAGACACAACTAGATATACTGATGACCGGATCTCTTTGGATCATAAATGCATATATTGAAATAAAGCCCACACCAGCAGCGACACTGACGGGGGTGGAGGGCGGGAAACTGGGGTTTTTTGTAGCAGTACAATTGTTGGGCTGGATGAGTGTGGGGATGGAGAAAAGCAGATAATGGTTCACGTGACTGCCTGAGGACGGAGATTTTCCAGGCTTTCTTTCTCCTGATTTTTGTTTCTTCTAGACATCGTGTGGCTACCGCCGCCCGACCTCCGGGTTGTGGGCTGAACGGCTGTGTTATGTTCTCTACGTCCTCTGATGATGGTCATCACCGAATGTCGTGTTATTGAAATGTAAGCTTGTATTTTCCACGAATCTGCAATAAAAATATATTTAAAAAAAAAAAAAATGAGATAGCCCTTGATGGTACACTCCGGGGAGGCTTTAATAGAAAATAGGCCAGCTACACAAGTACTAATTTTTATTTGCTCCAGAGAGCACTCGAACTCAATGTTATACACCATTGCAATGCCCCCCCCCCCTCTGTGGATCCCCCTATCAATTCTCAGCAGGCCGTAGGCTGGTGGGAGGGCCTCCAGAATCTCAGGCGCAGATGCTTCATCCAGCCATGTCTCCGTTAGAAACAACATATCCGGCTGATGGTCGATAAGGACATCATAGATATTCAATCTATTTTTTTTAGTGAACGACAGTTTACTAGGAGCATAGTGAGTTGGTCCACCCTCTTCGTGTTCACTACGGCTAATGCAGGATTAAAATGACACACCCTGCACTTTAGAGCCATGTTTTCAGGCAGCATACTATGACAACAGGCGGCACTAGGGATGGGACGAAGAAGATTTAATTGATCACGCGAGTATTTTATACTTCTTACCGTCTCCCTAGGGTTGGAAACAGGGGTTATGGCCCCTGGCCGCGATCGGTCGCGGACGGGCGCAGACGGGCTTGCCTTGTGCGTGCCTTTGGCGCGCACTCGGCGCGTCCGCTGCACGGTCGCTGGCCTGTCCTCATGATATGGAGGTAGGCTTGGGAAAGCTAGAGCACTAACCCGAGCGCTGAGGAGGCAGGAAGTGGTGGATTCCTCACCCTCCGCGCAAACACCCACAATGGACGCGGCGGACCGGGGCGGGACCAGGAAGGAGAACACAAGTTGCAAAAAACTAACTAGCGGTAATTTACAATATTTTAAAATGTCAACAGGTTATAACAGCAATGTATTAAAAACATAAATTCATTCAGTCGAATGCGGGCCAAATTCGCAGCGTGAGCCTCCCCTTCACCCCCCACACCGTGACTGTCTTCGGGGATCAAAGTGGAGGTGTCTGTCCCTGCCGCTGACAGCCAAACAATTACCGCTCTAAGTGTACTGGGGATGCTCAGACGTGAGTCCCAGGCACTCCACACCACTGGAATCAAGCTAGCCGGGCTGATGAGAGGTGTTACCTCGAAACCGGGCCGGTCCTCGGATGCTTGTTTCCGTTCTCGGAAGGACATGGCTTTTGTAGTTCGGACTGGACTGTTCCCATGGGGCACAGGGTCAGCGCTGATTTGCATATCGCCATTGTCTAACCCAGGGTGGTGTGGAGTGGAAAAACGATGGATTTGGGCCCAGATCTTTGGACTGGGGTGAATGTGTGACATTGATCCACATTCTGTCCATCATTGTTGTGTTTGCAATTACCGCTGACAGACAAGCATCCACAGCGAATATTCTCACCTTTCTCCCTAAGTAGGAATCGGCCTGGGAAAGCTAGAGCGCTAACGCGAGCGCTGAGGAGGCAGGAAGTGGTGGATTCCTCACCCTCCGCGCAAACGCCCACAATGGACGTGGCGGACCGGGGCGGGACCAGGATGGAGAACACAAGTTGCAAAAAACTAACTAGCGGTAATTTACAATATTTTAAAATGTCAACAGGTTATAACAGCAATGTATTAAAAACATAAATTCATTCAGTCGAATGCGGGCCAAATTCGCAGCGTGAGCCTCCCCTTCACCCCCCACACCGTGACTGTCTTCGGGGATCAAAGTGGAGGTGTCTGTCCCTGCCGCTGACAGACAAGCATCCACCTTTCTCCTTGTAGCGCCTCCCAAACACCCCCCTTTTGGTGGGGCTAGATTCTGATGCATTCCGAAGGTGTACTGTTTCATGTAAGCCTGGGAATGCTTCCGTTTCTGTTGGTTTGGCGTGGGTATGCCCACAGCAACACTGATTGAACGCCCCTCTCACACTGTTTAATGTGTGAAAGAAGCAGATATTCACAAGTCCATAAAATGCCAGGTAAAGTGGCTTTATATGGTCTTGTAAACATGCTGTGGCACATTGCGCAACCGGAACATCAAACAAGTGATGTCACACCATTGCAAGAGTGCTGCATAAATGAGACCCTTGGATAATAGAAGAACTTCCAAAATTCATCCTTGGCAATGTCAACAATGCCATGGACCTCTGCGACTGCAGCTAGGAGCACCAAGGAGACCACCACCACCCCTGACATTCATCACTTACCTGAAAACCTGCTCTGTTCCCTTTGGGAGACAACTGGACCTGATCCCCCCTAGGTGCTGACCCCTGAACACCGGAACTTCAGCAACAGGAAGCTGGAGACCAGAAACCACAGAAAACCAGAGACTCTCTGGAGCTGTCTCTAACCATGGAAGAAGGAAAGACGCAAAACCGGTCAACATTAAAATAGGTTATCTGCCATCTGAGCAGTCACATTCTTGGGCTGCACGGACTCCACACTGGATGACCACATCGCAGTGTAGCCCACATTGCTGGGGGAGCATTCAGGGGAAGTGTTGGGATCCTGTATCCGAGTGCAATTGTGCATTATCGCTGCCGCATGCAGCACATTTTCCCTCTCTTGTATAACCTGCTCCAGATTGGGGGTGGCTTGTAGTTGTAGCGGGGATGCATGCTCCTCCTACGCCTCCCACTATGACTGGCTCTTCAAATGACAGCTTGTTGCACAGACCACTCCCTGTCTGCACCTCCTGACGACCAGTAGATTCCAGCCAGGCCCAGACCTGTTCAGCAGCATCAAACACTTGCATCTTACCATCTGAGACCACTTTCAGCCTTGCCGGGAAAAGGATGGAGTATTTGATGTATAACAATAAAGAATAGCGGTGGGTCAAGACAATAAGAAATGACTAAACTGTGCAACTGACAAACTGTGCTCTTAAACCATGTTCAGTGACCTAGCCTGACTCAAGTCAAAAGGGTACTTCATTCATGTTTGAAGAAAATACCCATCAGTACTCGACCTGTACCGCCATTCCATATTGTCTTGACCCACCGCTATTCTTTATTGTTATATAATGTATTCCCGGGGGCTATAGCTGTGTGTGGTCGGTAAATATTCCCTTGGACCCCCAATCCCTGTTGTGTTCATGGAGTATTTGATGCCCAACTCTCTGAGGCATCACTTAACCACTATAAACGACCCCCTTTACCTCTGCATCCCCATTGCGTAGTCAGGGAAGAAAATTACTGTGACTTTATTCACTTTCACTCCCCCAGCTTGCATACCTTTCTCAGGACAGCATCATGATCCCTGTCGGAGGCAGAAGAGAAATGGACTAGGACCTGTCCCTGGCAGCAGACGGCTTGCCGGCACTTGATGGGACCGCTCCAAAACAAAGAATGGGAAGAATGCAACTGCTGGCAGTAGATCCATCATCATTCTTTAGCTCACTCTGCCACCCCAGTTCAGACATGGCCATAAGCAAATCAGTCTGACCCTGTGCCTCATGGGAACAGTCCAGCCCGAACTGCCAAGTCATGTCTTCCCTGGACCGGAATCAAGCATCCTGGGACCGGTTTCTGGCTAATCAGCCGCCATCAGCCAGGCTAGCTTGAATCCAGTGGCAAAGTGAGCAAGGGACCCACGTCTGGGCATACCCTGCCAACTTAGGGCGAACCATGCAAAACCAAAGGGGATGATGGACCGAGTGTTGAACATTGCAAGCACTCACCCCCAGTCAATTGATCTGGGTTTAATCCGATAACGCAACCATGTGTCAGTACATCCCACTGCCTCAGTTCCTTCTGCTCCCTCGGGACACCCGCCACCTCCATGTTGTTCTACGGGAAGCGGCCCTCCACATCCTCCGCTCCTCTTTCTAGTGTCTTCATACATGCCATTAGCTGCTACACCTCTAACGCTGCATTCTGGGTAAAAGGGTGGACTTCGGCCAGTTCTTGCTCAATGTCGTGTACCTTGTCAGTCAGCTTGCGATGGTTTGTTTGCTCCAGGGTGAAGTCCACTGTTATTTTGATGATGCGGCCCTCAAAGGAAGTGCACGTTTGTACGAGGGAGGTACCTATTTTCTCCATAGCCGCGAGCACAGAGGCTAGTTTGGCATCCAGGGTGTCTGCTCTGCTGTCACCTCCGTGTCAGTGGACCCCCAGTCATTCAGTCCACTGACACGGAGGAGCTGCCAGGTGTCAACACAGTCTGAGATCCATCGGTGCAGGTTGCACTCTGTGGGGTTGGCGTCTTTAAGCGTTGGCTAAGTGGTGGTGTTGAGGTAGTTGACAAGAAGTTTTCTGTGGCCTTGAGCCAGCTGTTACGGGGGCAATGATGGCAGTGGTGTACGGTGGGCATAGTGAAGGCATGGTATATACAATGATGGTCGTCCAGGAGGCAAAAGTGCCAAATGAGAGGGTTGGATTAGTTTCCACAAATTCTGTGGGAATAAGGGTGGTCATGTTTGAGGTTGCCAAAATCATCTATAACTGGAGATTTAGGACCTTAGATGCAGTACTGTGAGCTAGACAAACAAGCTTTTACTGACGTTATAAAAAGACGCAGCTCCTGTATTATGAAGTTTTCTTGATCAAATTAACAGTCCTAATAAATTTGTAGGAACCATGTAAATGACGCCAAAAACATTTTAGGTTTGTTACCTATATAATGGGTCTCCTGAGTAGTTTCTAAAGTGTGACCAAAGGTCTTTCTTGCCTTTATACAGAAATATTGGTGGTAGTAAGGATTTATCCTCCTCAGGTTTATTAGGAAGCACCTATTTATTTCTGTTAGTTGATCAAGCTTGGTCTTTTAAAAGGACAGTCCCCTATAGTGTTTCCTTTCTTTAAATTCCAATCTTTAATATAGCAGCACTACCAGGGAACATTACTGTTAATTGTAGACCAGCAGAAACTGCTCATTTCAATAGATATGGGCTCTCTAATGACCGTGGAGATGTTACCTTTGTGGTTGAGGCTCACAAAGTGTATTAATGTTAATTTGTTTGTATTCCTGGGTTGCTTTTCCTGCAGTTTATGCAAATTCACAGACATTTCATACATATACTGAGGCTGCAGTTCCGGCTGAATATAGACCTTATGAGTGTTTAGAATCCTGTAAATATTCCATGAGCGTCACAATTAGTTCTGAGGTGCTCTCCCACACATACTATTGGAGAAGTAACTTTGTGGCCCAAGGTCTCCGTAGATAATATACACTTTGATAAGTAGAGCAGAATGAAAGCCTTTCTGTTTAAAAAAGATGTGGTTCTTACATGTGCCCAAGAAACATTTGTTCTCCAAGTAGAATTTTTTTTTAGCAGAGGTACAGCATTTCGGTGAGCTTGTTCACTGTATTTTTTGTAAACTCTTTTTATTGTTAAACTTACACACACTTGATCACAACAGTTATTGAATTACCACATCACATTATCTCTTTTATACATCACCATCTACTGACAAGCAATTCTACGTTAAAAGTTTACAGTTCGTTATACCCTCCTGCTGAATCTCTGCCTGGGGGGTTCCCCTTCTCAAGTACAAATGGGGCACATATTTGTCCTCTGTGAGTGTTCCACTTGCTCCAGGTTTGTTCCCATTTCTTGTGGCACCCTCTTTTTTCATAGACTGACTTTTCTGCCACCATCGCCCAGTCCATATCTCTCTCCCATGCCACCTTGGTGGGCAGCGTCTCCACTCCCCATTTCTTCCCAATGTTTTGTTTGCCTATTACACAGTCTAGTGTGACCAAAATATGCTCCTTACTATCGAGGTCTGTTGATTCCCATATATTGAGTAGGCATTTTTGTGGTGTTTGCTGGATTTACTCGCCTATCACTTTCTGGAATTGTTTCACTGTTACTCCCCAGTATCTCGGGATGAGAGAACATCCCTATAGGATGTGGAAGAACTTGCCCTCCTCCCTACATTATCGTCCATATGTAGAGTCATTTTTCCGTTTCATTTTTGTCATAGTGTTACAGGAGTAATATGGTCTGTGCAAGACTCTGAGTTGTACTAGTCTTAGCCTGGAATTTATGGCTACCTCTCATGGGGAAGCAATTGCTTCCTGCCAGTTGTCTTCTTCTAATTCTCCTAAGTTACACTGCCATTGCTCCTGTAATTTTGTAAGGGGATCTGGCATGGCGTTTAGTAATTTTTGGTATGTCTTCGATATGGCTTTGCCATCAATTTGGTTGCATATTAGTCTGTCCTCCAGTGGAGACGACTCTGGGAGACTTGATCTCAACGAGAGAACCGACATTATTGCATGTGTAATTTGTAGGTATCGGTAAGTCTCGATGTTCCCATCCCTAATTCTTCCCTCAACACATCGAATGGCTTGATTTTCCTTTTGCCCATAAGTCCCCACTTTTGATATGCCTATCATGTCCCATTTGTCGAAACCTGGTTGTTTGATTAGTTCTCCAAGTATTTCCGTGTCCCACAATGGAGTAGCCTGAGTTGTTTTGTTTTACCATCCTAGCTGTTTTGTTACCTTGTGCCAGAAATGGACTGTTTGTTGCATCTGCCCCGTTAATACCTGTCACTTGGGGTTTGGCTATAGTGCCTGTCTATAACTTCTAGGACCCATAAGGAATTTGTCCATTTGGTATGCTGGGTCTGAGTGTGGGCCGTATATCCATTGATTAATTACTGTCAGTTGAGTTGCCCAATAATACAGTTGGACGTCGGGGAGGGCTATACTGCCCTCATACCACCCCTTCACCGGTTAACGTGCAGCTATCCTCTGGGGTTTCCCCTCCCATAGCAGTGTTCCTATTTTGTTCTCAGTCTGGGAGAAATATGAATCTGATATGGGTAATGGTGTGTTTTGTAAGGTATATAAAAACCTTGGTAGTGCCATAGTTTCAAAAAGGATGGCACAGCCCATGAGAGACAATGGCAGTCTAATTGTAACTTTAGTTTGCAACCCTAAAGGATGAATAATATTGATTTGGACCAATTAATGGTGTACCCAGAGTATTTTCGGAAATGTGTAAAAATGTGCATTATCCTGCTTAGTGATGAATGAGATGACGCCATATAGAGGAGGATGTTGTCTGCATATAGGGAGATTCTGTCCTCCCATCCCTCTGTCCATTGCAGGCCTCTGATTATGGGATCTCCCCTGATCTAGGCCACAAGGGGCTCCAGCATCAAGGCGAAGATCAAGGGTGAGATTGGGCACCCTTGTTGTGTTCCTTGTATGAGGGGGAAGCGACGTGAGGTGTGTCCATTCACCACTACGTGAGCCAGAGGTTGTGCATATATGAGTTTGACCCAGGTTATATATTTGGGACTAAAACCCAGTCTCTCTAGTACTGCAAATAAATATGGTGATTTGATGGTATCGAACGCCATTCAAGCGTCTAGTAATAATATTGCTGCTGCTTCTTTGATGGTATAATTTCTACCTAGTACTCCGTGTAGACGTCTTAGGTTTAATACTGTGCTCCTCCCCGGCATAAAACTGGATTGATCCGGGTGCACAAGGTTCGTGATCACTGGCATTAGTCTCTTGGCCAGCAATTTGGCAAAAATGTTGACTTGAGCGTTAAGGAAGGAAATGGGGCCGTATGAACTGCAAAGTTCAGCTGGCTCTTCCTGTTTATGTATCACTACAATGGAAGCAAGTCTTTGGTCTCGGGGTAGGCAACCTCATTGTATGCCTTCTTCATACATTTCTTTCAATATTTGAAAACAGACAATTTTGGTCCTCTCCGAGGCATTTCCTCGGGTCACGGGTCATCAATCGTTTTGCTTGAAAAACCGAACTCTCTTGCTTGAACATGAAATAACTCCAAATGAAGTTCATATAGCATCCCGCAGTAAATAAGCATGTTTTAAGGCATCAATGTGAGCAATTCGGTCATTTTACTCACTTTTACCCCATCCCCATATCTGTGTTTTGGCTCCGTAGAAGCATGATAATCACTGTAAACATGCTTATTTTAGCCCCAAAAGTGATGACCCACATCCAAAAGCCAGAATTTGTTGAAATATGCAATGTTTGAAATGAGACCATTTTGGTCCTCTCAGAGGCATTCCCTCAGGTCGAGGGGTCCTCAATCGTTTTGCATGAAAAATCGGACTTTCTTGCTTGAACATAAATTCCCTCCAAACGTAGTTCATATCACTTCCCGCAGTGAATAAACACGTTTGAAGGCCTCACAGTGAGCAATTCAATCATTTTAACTCACTTTTACCCCTTCCACAAATCTTGTGCTTTTGTTCTGTATAAGCATGTTAATCACTAGAAACATGCTCCACAAGTGATGATCCACATACAAAAGTCAGAATTATCGAAATATGCAATGTTTCAAAACATATGATTTTGAACCTCTCAGAGTCGTTTCCACAGGTCGGGGGTCATCGATCGTTTTGCATGAAAAATCGGACGGCCTTGCTTGAACATGAATGAACTCCAAATGTAGTTCATATGACTTCCAGCAGCGAATAAACACATTTTAAGGCCACAAAGTGAGCAATTTGGTCATTTTAACTCTCTTTTACCCCTACCCAAAATCTTGTGTGTTTGCTCCATAGAAGCATGAAAATAACTATAAACATGCTCATTTTAGCTCCAAAAGTGATAATCCACAACCAAAAGTCTTCTTAGTTGAAATATGCAATGTTTGAAAATGGACCATTTTGGTCCTTTCAGAGGCCTTTCCTTAGGTCACGGGTCATCAATCGTTTTGCAGGAAAAATCGGACTCTCTTGCTTGAACATGAATTAACTCCAAACTTAGTTCATATTACTTCCCGCAGTGAATGAACACGTTTTAAGGCCTCAAACTGAGCAATTCGATCATTTTAACTCACTTCTACCCCTACCCCAAATCTCGTGTTTTGCTTTGTATAAGCATATTAATCACAATAAACATGCTTGTTTTAGCTCCAAAAATGATGATCCACAAACAAAAGTCAGAATTAGTTGAAATATGCAATGTTTAGAACAGACCATTTTGGACCTCTCGGACTCATTTCCTCGGGTCGCAGGTCATTGATCGTTGTGCATGAAAAATCGGACTCTTGCTTGCACATGAATTAACTCGAAAATGTAGTTGATATCACTTCCTGCAGTGAATAAACAAGTTTTAAGGCCTTAAAGTGAACAATTGGGTCATTTTTTTAAATACACTTTTCCCCCTATCCCAAGTCTTGTGTTTTGGCTCCCTAGAAGCATGAAAATCACTATACACATGCTCATTGTAACTCCTAACTTGATGATTCACATCCAAAAGTCAGAATACGTTGAAAGATGCAATATTTGAAAATGGACCATTTTCTACCTCTCTGAGGCATTTCCAAAGGAAGCGGGTCATCGATCGTTTTACATTAAAAAAATCTGACTTTATCGATTGAACATGAATTAACTCCAAAAATTCTGTAGATCACTTCCTGCAGTGAATAAACAAGGTTTAAGGCCTTAAAGTGAACAATTGGGTCATTTAAATACACTTCTTCCCCTATCCCAAGTCTTGTGTTTTGGCTCTCTAGAAGCATGAAAATCAATATAAACATGCTCATTTTAACTCCAAACTTGATGATCCACATCCAAAAGTCAGAATAAGTTGAAAGATGCAATATTTGAAAATGGACTATTTTGGACAGCTCTGAGCCATTTCTTAAGGTCATGGGTCATCGATTGTTTTACATGGAAAATCAGACTTTATTGTTTGAAATGAATCATCCCCAGAAGTTCTGTAGAACACTTCCCACAGTGAATACACATGTTTCAAGACTTCAAAGTGTGTAATTGGGTCATTTTTCAATCACTATAAACAAGTTTATTTTACCTCAAAATGTGATGGTCCACATCCGAAAATGAGAATTAGTTGAAAGATGCAATATTTGAAAACAAACTATTTGTTCCTCTCTGAGGCATTTTCTAATGACGCAGGTCATCCATCGTTTTACATGAAAAATCAGACTCTATAAAGTATTCTTTAGATCACTTCCCCCAGTGAATAAGCATGTTTTAATGCCTCAATGTGAGCAATTGTGTCATTTTAATTTACTTTTACCCTTAACCCAAGTCATCTGTTTTGACTCACTAGACGCTCGAAAATCAGTATAAACATGCTCATTTTAACTCCAAACGTTATGATCCCCATCCGAAATTCAGCAGTAGTTGAAAGAAGCAATAATTTAACAAACTGACCATTTTGGACCTCTCTCAGGCATTTCCTAAGGTCCTGAGTCATCGATCGTTTTACAAGAAAAATCAGGCTCTCGTTTGAACATGAATTAACCCTAAATATTCTTTAGATCACTTTCTGCAATGAATAAACAAGTTTTAGGGCCTTAAAGTGAGCAATTGTGTAATTTAAATTTACTCCTACCCCAAATCTTGTGTTTTGACAACCTAGAAGCAAGAAAAACATTAAAAACAGGCTCATTTTAGCTCCGAACATGATATCCACAGCCAAAATTCGATATTTGAAAAAGGACAATTTTGGACCTCTCTGGCCTCAAAGTGAGCAATTGGATAATTTTCATTCACTTTTCCCCTACATCAGAATGCTGTATATATAACTTCCGACAGTGAATAAACACTTTTTAAGTACTCAAAGTGAGAAATTGATATATTTTCACTCCGACCCAGAATCATGTGTTTTGCCGATGTAGAAGCACAGAAATCAATACATACTTGCTCATTTTAGCTCCAAAAGTGATGACCCACATCCAAAAGTCAGAATTTGTTGAAAGATTCAATATTTGAAAAAAAAGCATTTTTTGCACTCTCTGAATCATTTCCTAAATTTGCGGGTCATCGGCCGTTTTACATGAAAATTCTAAATTTTTCACTTGAACATGACCTCATTCCAAATGCTGTTTATATCATTTCTCTCAGTGAATGAACACTTTTTGAGACATCAAAATGAGAAATTGGGTCATTTTCATTTGCTTTTACCCCTGCCCCAAATCTTGTGCTTTGTTCCGAAAAGTCGCTAAAACAACTATAAACATGCTCGTTTGAGCTGCAAAAGTGATGATCCACACCCAAAAGCCAGAATTAGCTGAAAGATGCAATGTTTTAAAAAAAATTCTATTTTGGACTTAACTGAGGCATTTGCTAAGGTGGGTCATCGGTTGTTTTACATGAAAATTCAGACTTTTTCACTTGGGTAATTTTAATTTCTTTTACCCTACGCCAAATATGTGTTTTAGCTCCCTAGAAGCACAAAAGTAATGATCCAAATCCAAAAGTCGGAATTTGTTGAAAGATGCAATATTTGAAAAATTACCATTTGGACCTCTCTGAGGTATTACCTAAGCTCCTGGATCATCGATAGTTTTACATGAAAATTCTACATTTTTCTCTTGAACGTGACCGAATTCCTAATGTTGTAGATATCACTTACTGAAGTGAATAAACGGTTTTTAAGGCCTCAAAGTGAGCAGTTGGGTCATTTTCTTTCGCTTTTACCCCATCCCAAATCTTGTACTTTAGTGCCATACAAGCTCTAAAAACACCATAAACATGCTCATTTTTAGCTCCAAAAGTGATGATCTACATCTAAAGTCAGAATTGGTTAAAGATGCCATATTTGAAAATGGATCATTTTGCTCCTCTCTAAGGAATTTCCTAAGGTTGCGGGTCATCAATCGTTTTACATGAAAAATTTTACTTTTTCACTTGAACATTACTTAGCTCCAAATGCTGTGTACATGGCGTCCAACAGTGAATAAATACTTTTTGAGACCTCCAAGTGAACAATTAGTTCATTTTCGTTCCTTTTACCCCTACCCCTAATATGTGTTTCAACCCCCTAAAAGCTCCCTAGAAACACAAAAATCACCATAAACATGTTCCAAAAGTGATGCTCCACACACAAAAGTCAGAATTATTTGAAAGATGCAAAAAAAATTTTTTATCCATTTTGGACCTCTCTCAAGTATTTCCTAAACTCGCAGATCATCGATCATTTTACATGAAAATTCAGACTTTTTCTCTTGAACATGACTAACACTTTTAAGGACTCAAAGGGAGCAATTGGGTCATTTTCATTTACTTTCATGCCTACCTCAAATCTTGTGTTTTGGCTCCCTATAGTCACAAAAATCACTATAAACATACTCATTGATGATCCAAAGCCAAATTCAAAATTATTTGCAGGATTCGATTGTTGAAAAAAGACCATTTTGGACCTCTCGGAGGTATTTCCTATGGTTGCGTGTGGATCATTGATCGTTTTAAATGAAAATTCTGACTTTTTCGCTTGAGCATGAATTAATGCCAAAGATTGTTTATAACACTTACCTCAGTGAATAAACACTTTTTAAGGCCTCAAAGGGAGCAATTGGGTCATTTTCATTCACTTTTCCCCAACATCAAATTTTGTGTTTTGACTCCCTAGAAGCACAAAAATCCTTATAAACATTATCAAGTGAGCTCCAAAAATGATGACCCACATCCAAAGTTGGAATTGGTTGAAAGATCTAATATTTGAAAAAGGACCATTTAGGACCTCTTGGAGGCATTTCCTAAGTTGGCGGGTCATCAATCGTTTTACATGAAAATTCAGATGTTTTCGCTTGAACATGACTTCACTCCAAAAGCTGTTTATATCACTTCCCTCAGTTAAAAAAAATGTTAAGACCTCAAAGTGCGAAAGTGGGTCATTTCATTTGCTTTTACCCCTGCCCCAAATCTTGTGCTTTGGCTCCGTAGAAGCACTAAAAGCACTATAAACATGCTCATTTGAGCGGCAAAAGTGATGATCCACATCCAAAAGTCAGAATTAGTTGAAATATGCAATTACCGATTTCGCTAATACCGGATTCACTAATACCGAATCGGTATTTGCTAAATCGGTATTTGCTAGTCTCGCTGACGTTGTTTCGCTATTTAATAGCGATTTTTACCGATTCGGTAATTAATACCGAAATCATTGATGCAACGCGGTTGCATGTCCTTAATAGCGATTCCTTATTTTTCGCTATTAAGGACATGTAATACCGATTTTTTATGCATATCGCCCTTGGTGTTGTTACCATTTATCTTCCCGACTCATCAACAATGCCAGGCACATATTAAAAATGTGACATGTCAAATGAGATTTGTGGTCTTTCCTTGTTTTATTAGGACTCTGAAGTGGCTTCCTGACTACTTGAGGGCTATATGTTAACAACAAATGTAATAAATAAGTTCACACATATTAATGTGGAAAAGAAGTTCGGATGTCATTTTCACCTCTTCAAAGTCTTATATTTTTCTTTCCACACTTAAAGGAATAATTGAACTTTGAACTCATTCAAATTGTTAATATGTTCAAGCACACAGCAAGCACATTTGAAACAAGCATTTTTCATTATTGCTGAATGAATAAAAGGTGAAGCCAGTATGGTTTGTTAAAGAAGTTACAGGCATATGCATCAAAGTAAATACCGGGAGCAAAGTGGCAGATTCTCAGAATCTGCCCCTTTGCTCCCGGTATTTTTGCATTTGGGATGCATCATCCCAAATGCAAAAATCGCAATTTAAGGAATCTCTAAATTGAGATTCCTTAAATTGCGATTGCATTTAAGGAACCCCAAATTGAGATTCCTTAAATGCAATGCATGAAAGTCAAAAAAATAGCGAATTCGCTAATAGGGGGAGCAAATTACCATGAAGTTGTACTTCATGGTAATTTGCTAAAACTTTGAAAAAAGCACTTTTGTGCATTTTTCAAAGCTCATGTTACGCACACACATGCCCTTAGGGCATGTGTGTGTGCAACATGTGTGCAGATATCAATTTCAGGGGTGCAACAGGGTGTAATTTTGACACCCCTGCACCCTGGAAATTGCATGAGCAATTTACGAGTAAATACTGGTACTCGCAAATTGCTCATGCAATCTCCAATTCATTCCTATGGGCCTATAGGCCCATAGGAATGAATGGTACAGCATTCCTTAATTGCGACTAGCAATTATAGCGAGTAGCAATTAAGGAATGTTTAGGAATCGCTATTTTAATAGTGATTCCTACATGCATAGACTTTTGCTATTCCTAAATAGCGATTCCTTAAAAATCGCTATTTAGGAATAGCAAAAGGCTACGTTGATGCATCTGCCAGTTAATGGTTTGTGTGTCAAGAGTTAGTGAAGGCTGCAGATCACAGCTATATTTGTGTCTCTCATATGCCTTCCAGCTATGCTAATCGGTTGTATCTGTTATATGAGAAACAGACAGTCTGGCAATTAAGTGGCAATTAAACAGTTTCCTTGGACGTAAGGTTTTTGCCCCGTACCACCTCACTTACCTCCATTAGCACCAGGCAAATGTCTGAGTGTGCCAGGTCACAGGGCTTGTTTGATTCCATCTGGAGGGGATCTGACCAGGCACTTTAGGCTGAGCTGTTCCAAATACCGCAGGACCAGGACTGCTTTTAATATGGCTGGTGTCTTCCAGATTAGCACAGAGTGGGAAAAATTATGGGCGATCATTACTGTCTGACTTACGTTAATTGAAGTATTGCAATTCCATTTATATAGTGCTCGTTGTAATGGTAGTGCGTTGTAAAAGTTGCGTTGTAAAGGTTGTTTCCCATATAGCGCTTGCTACCCCGGATGAGGTGTTGAATCGCTTTTCAGCGGGTAGCACACTACTCCAGAATCCAAACTGGATTAACGGGAAATAAGTATAGGGAAATATGAAATTCATTTAAGCAAAATCACATCGTTTTTAGTTACGTTATGGGCACACCCTGCACTTGTGTTTGCATTATAAATAAGTGAGGGCTTGTATGACATGTAATTGAAAATGCATACTGTAAAAATCCTCCTAGGTCTTTCTGCAGCATTCAAAGCTTTCAACAATATCAACCCAATACTCCTTAGTTCTCAATAGCACTGCATTGGACTGGTTTTCAGACAACCACTCAAATCTTTTTTTCCCTTTTCACTGTGCTCCTGACCCTACACAGGTTTACCCTTACGAGTATCTTTCTCTCTTTTTCCAATGGACCACCTCTTGCATTGACTTAAACCCTTGGGCGCGGTCGCGATTCTGCGCCTGTGCGGCCGATTTGAAGAGTGGGCGGGATCATGACGGCCCCCAGCCGTCATCAGCACACGCCCACCGTGATGCATGACGGCCGGGGGCCGTCATCAGCATGGAAGGGGTTAATCTACTCCTTCTGCTTTTCCTATACCCTCTGTGTGGTCATTTATCTTTTCAGTATTGCACTAACTACTCCCAACAGGGTTACCACTTGTTTATAAGGGATAGAACATATAATTCTGTCCCAGTTAGAACGTCCAAGAAAACTCTCAGCTTATGTTTTCACTGCTCATTTTATGGTGATTTGAAGAACAATGAAAAACAGGGCATACAAGTTGTGCATTTAAGATTTTCTGCATCTTAGTCTATAGGAGGGGGTCCTTCTGGGGGAGTGCGAAAGTATGGAAATTAGCAAGTGTATCTATGCTTTGCATGGAGTCACCAACAGCCTATTTCTGCAGTCTATCACTTGTAATTGCTTTCACTGAATTACAGTGTCTTTTAAGCTTGTTTGTTACAGTCGCGGTTCCTGAGCTGACCAGCTACTTTCACTTGCCAAAATATAGGTTCACTTGCTCAAAAAAGCCTACCTTCCAAACGATGAATGTCATGGGGATGAATTTCAGCCAACATGACTAGCCCTGTTAAGACTTGTGTGAGAAGTTGGCCTAGCATATGATGTCCACTATTCTAGTGGGTACCTTGCACCAGTCCAAACGACCCTTATTGATGGTAGGTATAAAGTCAACCTTATAGAAAGCTATCCTAGTGGTAGCTGTGGAGAGCCTTCAAAGGAATGTAAAGCAGCTTGTTTTACCAGTCTATAACCTCTTGAATGATCAAATGGATGTACACCACACAAGGTATATATCAAATATATATATATATGTATTTATTCTAAGCACAACCCCTCTGGTTTCTTTATGAGGCTAGAGGTAAAAGTACAACAAAAGGAACTTAATTAGCATGTGATAAGTTGCACAGTATACGTTATGCCCTACGGGCCTCACAAACCATATACTAAAATAGTGATATAAGTACCACGTGAGGGATAGAAGTCAGGCATAGGGCCTGTAGAACCGCTGGGGCAACCAGGAAGCACCCAAGGTAGGGACGCAGGAGACCCACGGGGGACGCGTGCAGTGTCTAAACACAGCCGCAAATCACTATTGACTTTCTATGGAAAACGAACAAGTTACAATTTTAAAGTTTAAGGATACTTAGAGGTGAACAACGATGGAACCCTTTTAGACTTAGACACTTCCAGAGTCAAGACCCACGGGAGCACCGGAGTACTCGTGTTACCTCACCCACGGAAGCCGGGTGCATAGGTGTCTTTTGGTGTCTGGCTTCGTCGTCGATTCCAATGGAGAGCTGTGAAGAAGTGCTGCAGGCGACCAAAGGAAAAGTGTCCAGGTGGATTCAAGGGTGGATCGGAGATCTGAAGAACCTGAAAGCAGAGGGGACAGAGTCTGGGTCAGTAGCCAGTGACCAGGATGGCGACAGGAAGATGCCAGCTGATGTCGGGTGCTTTCAGGTGAAAGAGGTGAAGCTTGACTCTTCAGCCACGAGGACCAGGAGGCATCAACGGCGACCAGGAGCTGTCCCACAAAGGATGTCGAGTGCTGCAGCGTCAGAATCCGGATTGGACCCAACAAGCCTTGGCAACACCCACCCACGCAAGATGACAAGATTGGCTTCAGTGCAGACCAGCAAGGTCTGAGGAACTCCTCCTTTGGAGAGGAGTGAGAGCACGTCTGGAGCAACCAGGTAAGATGTCAGAGATGTCTGGAAGTCCGTTTCCTGTGTCGCAGATTCTGCGGGATCCGGCGGGAGCCTCGAAAATGCAGACCGGCAAAGATGCTTCTTGGTGAACAGGGAGGTCACTACTTGACCTCAAGGGAGATTTCTTCCATCTTCCAGTCGATATGGAATGTCGAAGGTCCAAGATATATGTTGCAGATTTTCGTCCAGGTCAATCTAAATTCCTAGGGAATGGGTTTCTATACTTATACCAAGTTTAGGGGTTGGACTAACTCCAGGGTACCACCTATGGGAGGACCTGGGGTGGTTACACCCCTTCCCCTTTGTACAGTTTCGCACCAGAGCTGGGGCAGAGTGCCCCAGCAACCGGTTTGAACTGGGAAATGCAGGGAGCACCTTGTGTGCCCCAGGCAGTGTCTGCAAAGCATTCACCGAATGCAACCCACCCTGCCCCAATACACTAAAGCCTGTCTGGGGAGGTGCTAGCACCTCCTGGACAGGATACCTATTGTCCAGGGTCCCCTGCCGGAGTTTCGTCCAGCAGCAGGAGGTCAGATTCGTGTCTGTGGCAGCAGCATCCATTTTGTGATGCTGAGGCTCTTTTAAACTTTAACCCGGTATACCAGTGTGTAAATGTCTTTTCCCTCTATAAGGGTGGAATGCTACCCCCGCCACCAGAACTGGGGGGGTAGTATTCCAAAGCATTTGACACCTTACACAACATGTTTTGATAAAGCCAAACCAAAGTTAGCATTAACCATGAGGATTATAATGCACTTAAGAGTATATAGTATGGCTATATCATAGAACAGCTATAAGGAAATATTTCCAAAAGCTGCAGAGGGGCTCAGATCATACTAGGGCACCCTCTCACACAAAACCAAGCACTCTGCCTTCAGGTTTGTCAAGGCCTGCCTTAGGAGTGACTTATAGGTTAATATGTGCCTATATGTAGATATAGGTATACTATATCTAAGTAAGGGGTGATTACACCACCCTACCCAGGCTGCAGGTGCAGACCTGTGGTGCCATTTTGGAAGGCTAACCAGGGGTGGCATAATACAGGGCTCAGCCCCTGGTAGGCCTCTGGGGTACCTATGCCCTGGGTACCTAAGGTACCATATACAGGGACCAATCTGGTATGTACCTAAATTACATGGTATCAATTTAGAGGGAGAACAGCTAGGCTGTGGTCCTGATTAGCAGGGCCACAGCCAGACCAAAGTCGAAAAACCAGTGAAACACAGCAAAAAGTGGGGGTACAACTTGTATTTTCACTTTTTCCATTATAATACAGTGTTTTTGCCTAAATATTGAATGGCCTTTTACCTTGAGGCAGAGGAAGCGCAAAACCCAATGCTGGCCTCTGTCACCAGCTGTACCATGGCCTAATCACTGAGTGACTGTCAAGAAGTACACATGTAGCGAGGGGGCTGGGACGCACACGTGTTCACCTATCTCTCAATGAGGTAGCAGGTTAATTCATCTGCTCCTGAAGCTGCCAGTGAATGGACCAGAGAGCCTTGAGTCTTCCAAGCTCCACATATGTTCCAGAAGGACTGGGTCTGTTGGCTTGTGCCATCTCTTATCTCCTGCTGCCCATCCATACTTCTGAACTGTTGAAACAAAGAAATGCTCTGAAGTCCACAGTGCCCCATCACTAGACCGCACAGCTAAAGGCAAGCAGGGTACAACTTGTTACCCCATCAAACCATTGCAACAA
The DNA here is from genome assembly GCF_964261635.1 of Lissotriton helveticus. NCBI lineage: Eukaryota > Metazoa > Chordata > Amphibia > Caudata > Salamandridae > Lissotriton > Lissotriton helveticus. Next base: position 185,230,221 of record NC_136071.1, read on the forward strand.
GGGCTCAAACAACCCACTACATACATCACTACACCCCTAAGCATATTACACCACTCAACTCACAACAGCACAGCAAATTATCAGACGCATTACACCGGACACAAGCCTATCAAACCCCTGAACATACCTTTCCAAATACACCACATTACGAAGACTATCCTTAGAATACATCTCATCAGTAACTGTTCTGAGTCACACAACATCCTCACCCCATCACAACTTACGCTTTCACACAAACATCAGTCTCCCCTCTCTGGCTAAAACCCTTCAACATTATGAAGCACACTCAAGAACCGGCACAACATATCACACCATACCATGCCTCAGATGGCAACACATTATTTCTATAAACACTGCCACCACACAATTCACTGATCACTCTCTTCACAATACGAGGTAAAAAAACGTCTATTTGGAGCCTTCTATTAGACCATTTCACTACAACCAACATTAACATCTTTTATCCAAATAACACTAGCTGCAGAGGAGAATCCTCTGCTTTAAACTGCTACTTCAACTGACCCTTTCATATAAAAAAAAACAAATTGGGAAAACCCTTTTCTCTGCACAGGCAGCAAATCTTTAGATCTCTCCTCCAGTAGGGGTTATAAACACAAAAAGAGACCTGAAATTTAGAAAGGCAGTGCAAACTTGGCTGTTTCCAAACTACTGAAGATGTGTCGGATTATTAGAAGGCAGAATCACTATCACTAAGAAAGATAAAGAATAATATAGACCTCAAAATACTCAAACTAATATCACCTGATGCCGAATTTGTCCTAGGTCACCTTCTTTCTACTTCACTCATACATGCAGCAATAAAATACCATCATGTTGTGATTAATACCGGTACCACAAATGGTCCTATGAGTAAGAATGTCTATTGTATAAAAACAAAAAGCTTCTGCGAAGTACTTGACAGGACTCGATCTCTTATCCTTTCCAATTTGGGCAAATCATATACAGTTATGTCTGATGCTGGTTCACAAAACTGTTAAGTTTGCATCGTCAGGATTCTAAGCAAGTGTCCTGAGGTTTGAGATGTTTTCTTGGTGCAAAGGACAGAGTACAGAAAGGTGATTTTCCAAAGCACTGGAAGAAGTTGGGGCGATATATTCATTCACATGAACATTCATGCAGTATATGGTTTCTCAAAATCAAGATACCAGTCTAACAATGCATGAGTTTCAACGGAGTGATCCTAAGAATGATTAATCATGCAATGAAGAGTGAACATTTGTCAGCATCCGGTCGATTACTTACTATAAAGACAGATTGTGGAAATGTTTGAGGAACACACATCTCCTTCCCTTCCAACTCCGAATGAGGCTACACAGGACAGTCACTATAAAGATGACCTTTTACACCACAAAATAGACAAAGGTCAATAGTATATTGGTGATAATGTTCTATGACATTATGCAGAGCTCTCAAAACTCCTAGGTGCATTGGATTAGTTCTTTGATTTCTAGGAAAGGAGGGATAGGTTGCGGAAGGGTGGGCTTCCGAAAGGACAGGAGAAATGTGGTAGGTCATCTCTTACAAGAGCATTTTCATGTCTTTTTGCTTTTCTTCTAACAAACAAAACTAGCATTGATCGTGTTTCCAGAGAAACCAACTCCTGAAAAGATGCTGGCCTGGAAACTCGTACCAGCTTGTCCTTCAGGTCAATACCGAATAGGGTGAATAGTCGCTTCAGATCATGCAGGCTCAGTAGCTGCAATCTTAAATGTAGAAATGTAGCTTGTACATACAAATGTCTTTGATAAACTTCTAGATACTCCTCCTGGACAAAATACTGCGGATTTGGAGAAGTAGAAATGTAAGCTCTAGTTCAGAAAATGAACTATTGTTATCTGGAAGGGACCTTGAGGCAGAAATCTGGGTGTTTAGCCCTTACTAGAGAGCTTCTCTTCAAAATACTGATCAGAAACTCTTCTTTCGCTCATGATGTAGCAAACCTGTGTTTGAAAGGAAACACATCTCATCTCGACAGGAATCAATCAATGTAATCAGTTGTGTCTGAATCTCCTAATTCATAAACCCCAGAGTAAATAATGGAAGATTCAGGGATATAGTTTCATAAGCAGCAACAGGTAAGAGTAGCGCTATGTGTTGTCTTGTAGTCAATGTCTGAACACTGGTGAATAAGACATTTAGAGCAGTTGACATTCAATAATTTCATAGTCAAACGGGCACTCAGCATAGGCTCTCAATGCGTTATGGACAAGCAAAGTGAGTTCATGTACTTCTGGTGATGAAGATAAGGCAACTGCTTTGTTCCACCTGCTTGTCTCACAGATGGCTCACAAAGACGCAGAACTAGCATAAAGAAATCCAAGTAGGTCGCCTCAGTCGGAACCCGGGCAAGAGCCAGAAAATAACTATCAGCAATTCAAATCTGCAGGAGCATACAAGTATCTGAGGAAAATGAAGAGTCATAAGCAAAGAAACAGGAGCCAAGAACAGCCTGCGGAATATAAAACAGTTGAAAAGAAGCAAGTGCTGATAAAATGTAGTGAAGCCAACCTAAGTACTTTTTGGAGCACAATTCCCTTTATTGATCTGGTAGGGAGTTGCCATGGGATTTATAAAAACAAAAGGGAGGTGACCCAATCTTAACTTGTCATGTTCATTAGTGATGCCCCCTGCATTATCTCACTGAGGAGTGCCATGCTGCCCTATGAAAACGTTCATGAACCCATCATAGGTAAAGCAAACTCAGGGCAAGCAGTTTGGGAGGTGTCACAACTAGGACAGTGGATAACAGTGGGAAAAAAGACCAGGCACCCATTCCACAGGCCACAAAGTGAAGTAAGACATGAGGCAGTGCAGAAAAGGATATGCAAGCCTGGAACCCCATGATCACTGGCAGGTCTTGACAGGGGTTGAGGACATTACTGAGGGAACTTGCTTCTTCATCAGTAGCTTTCCTTCTTCTTGCGTTTGTCCTTTCTCCAGAGCATGGCTTCTTTACTATCCCTTTGATTGGAGTGCTTGTATTTTTTCACTGCTCAAAATTTAGGGAACTATTATTTTTTTTAAGGACTCCTTGGGAGTGCTTGCGTTTTCCTTGTCCTCTATTGTGCATCTTTCTGTGTGCCTTGTGTGGCTCCCTCCTCCTTCACTCAATGTTGTTTATTCCCCTACCACCCACTCCCCATTGCTTCTTCCCACTAACCCTACTCACTTACTCCTCCACTGCTCTCGTGCAGTCTTCAAAATATTAGATTTTACATTTTTTTAGAGGGTTCAGCAGTTTCCAAATTTTGTTGAACCGCTACGCATTCAAATATGCGCTTCTGCACAAGTGTTTTGTTCTATAATGGACTGCTCCAAGAGGCGCCCACTATCCTGGAAAGAAAAAAAATGCTGCCATTATCATTCAGTAGGTGCATGCATGGGTGATGACTCATGAATTTGTCTACTGAATGACATTGGCACATCCAGTGCCATAAGCTTACATGCTCATGCATGCATCACCATCAACACTCCTTTTGCTTTTTAAGTCGAGCCTAGAGTCGGGGCACATGCGCTGCTCTGTCAGCATGCTGTAACCCCTCTGGAGGCTTTGAACACACCCACCGTTTTTTCATTGGTTGCTTGGTTTGCCTTCACAAATTCCATGGCTTTCGTTGGTTAATAGTATAAATTTGTCCCACAATGTGGCTGTTTTGTTACCACCCTGACAACGGTCCCTGCTATCTGAATCATTTCATTTCATTTCATTAGAAGCCATATGTTTTGTTTGCGTGCACTACTTTTTCTTTTACCCTCTCCTTGCTGCTCACCAGCACACAGGGCCGCTTCCAGTCTACTTAATCTCCCCAGGCCTCCACCCCAACAACACCCCTTGCCCCTCACAGCTTTTTTTGTTTGTTAATGTTGCGCACACAAAACTCTGGTAGCTTGTCTTTCTTAATTTACTAGGTTGCCTCTTCTAATTTGGTATTTACAGGGAGCAAACACAGCTATTTATAGATTTGTTTCATGTTTTTAACTGACTGTACAAGGCTTAAACATGTCTATTCATAGACTTGTTTCATGTTTTTAACTGACTGTGCCACCCGTGATCTTTAGTTCCGCCTTTTACACTTTATTAGTTTTCCCTTCAGTTAGCTACAGGCAGTTTTAAAAAAAATTGTATAGAAATGCCTGGTCTCTGTTCAATAATTTTAATTAAAATTCACTGTTTTATGGCCATGTCAACACAGACAGTTAATGGAGACTTACGCGTATAGCTTTCAGTGTGTTTTTTTCATTTTCATTTTCATTTAGATAGATATGCCCCTTTAACATCTCACGCACGCAGAGTTTGTTTATTTACTTGCAATACCTTTTCCATTGTCATGGTATGTGATCACGTTGACCATGTTTACAAGGCAGATGTGATTTGGCATTCAAAAGTTCACTTTCCTAAAAGGAGGTACAAGCTTACAGCAAGCCATCACGGACACTGTTAGTGATTTTGGGATAAATATATCTTTGTCATGCGCCAATTATAAGGCGTGTGATCTCATAGCTTGAGAGTTTGTCATAGTTGTTCATTCACACTCAAAGCGTGTTAGGCTGTGACCTTTGAAATTCATACGAGTAACATTATTAGCATTTTCATTGTTATCGCTGTTTTGAACTCTTTTTTCATCAAGTGTAGAACACATTCACACCTTATACTGATAGTTCCTGTATTTCTTCAGTTTTATTTCTCCATTCTCCTGTGGCTATATATATATATATATATATATATATATATATATATATATATATATATTACCTACTGGCGGTCGCCAGTAGGTAGTTATAGTTAGGACCTAGTTTCCATAGGAAATCCGCAACATTCTATTGGGAATAACTTTGGCGCCGGTGGACGAATTTTCGCGAATTTCTCAAATTAGATGGCCCGCTCCTTCCCTGAAAGTTTGGGGGGGATTCGTTAAGCGGGGGCCGAGATAAAAGGGGGGTCCCAAAACGTGTTTTCCCCATGTTAATTTCCATAGGGCGGTTGGACTCACTTTTAGCCCGAACGGCTGAATGGATTCCCACGAAACTTGGCAAAATTGTAGGGACTGGTAGCCCGATGTGCCTTTGCTATGTCTCAAGATATGTGCTCCAGAGGATTTTGAGTAATTTAGGTTAAAAAAAATATATATATCTATAAGCGCGCCCGGTACGCGCACCGGGCGCGCTACGCGAGCGGAAAGCTGATTGGCTCTCGGGTGTCTGTCAACATTCCAAACAGTCCGGAGCGGCCGCCATCTTGTGTCTTGGTAGGATCGAGACACAAGAGGTGGCAAAAACAAAGGGGGAAATGACCATAAGGGGGCAGGGTAGACCCCCCCTGACCCCCTAGGTTTGATGTGGGGGCCATAAAAGGGCCCCGCGGGGCAAAAAAAAAAAATTTTAATTGATTTTCGCGGGAGGAGCGCCCGGTACGCGCACCGGGGAGCGTACCCTGGAGAAAAAAGAATGACAGTTTTTTTATAAATTGGAGGTAGTTTTAAAAAGAACAGTTTTTTTATTCTTTTTGTTGTTTTATATTTTTTTATTGTTTTTCTGATCTTTTTTTGGCTTTTCTGAACACTTTTATATTTTTTTTGTATTTTTTATGGGGAGAAACAAAAAACAGGGAATTGTAAATGGCTCAACTGGAGCAAAAAAAAACAGGAAAAAATTAATATTTCTTCGGGCACTTGTCGTGATCCCAAGCACGGGTGATAAGTGTAATGCTTTGCTCACCATAGCATATTGTCACTCCACAAAATATGCAAACGATTTTAAAATTGGAAAACTTGGATTGAATGCTTGGGATCATCTCCCTTGCCTCTGGACCCGATGGGGTGGGTTGTTTATTTTGGGAGTTGCTGGCAGAAGATTGGGCAGGGTTTCTGGCCAGTTCCCTGACCTCTGCCCTAGCATAGTTATTAGGGTGCCGGCGTTGCATGTGGCCACAGATTAAACAAGTCACCTTTGGCGCAAATTCACTTTCTTCTGGTCCTTTGGGATCACGATCACCACGATCACCACGATCACCACCACCACGATCACCACCACCACGATCACCACCACCACGATCACCACCACCACCACCACCACCACCACGATCACCACCACCATGATCACCACCACCACGATCACCACCACCACGATCACCACCACCACCACCACCACCACCACCACGATCACCACCACCACGATCACCACCACCACGATCACCACCACCACGATCACCACCACCACCACCACCACCACGATCACCACCACCACGATCACCACCACCACGATCACCACCACGATCACCACCACGATCACCACCACCACGATCACCACCACCACCACGATCACCACCACCACCACCACCACCATCACCACCACCACCACAATCACCACCACCACGATCACCACCACCACCACCACGATCACCACCACCACCACCACGATCACCACCACCACCACCACGATCACCACCACCACGATCACCATCACCACCACCACGATCACCATCACCACCACCACCACCACGAT